>NW_024425008.1:34748981-34779930 GCF_017311325.1 Ursus maritimus
GGTTCAGCAAAGGAAACAAAGCCCAAATGAAATCTTCAGAAAAGGATTTAGAAAAGAAACTTCATGGCCTTTAACGAACTCATTGTCCACATTTAGAGAACAACTCGTCATCCTGGAAATCAGAACCCTTCAAATGCAACAAGGACCCTTTGCTGAAGAGCAAACAAAGGTGTCCCAAGTACAATTAAACACCTTTGCAACCGCTGAATTACATGGTTTACTATGTGCCATTTTATTCAGCCCTTGACACACTTTTCTCACATTTTCATACGGTCTTATCCCTGAAAAGCGGTATTAATTCAACAGGAACCAGAGCCAAATAGCTCACCCTATGGCAGGATAAGTAACCAATTGTTCTTTTCAAAGGCTGACCCATTAGGAAAAAAATAATTGAGAACCAACTGCTTTAAAGCAATTTAATTTGAGTGGGTGAGATTTTTTTTTTAACTGCTGGATTTTATTTTATAATTTCTGAGGTAAGTTTCTAATAAAATAAGAAAACTCTTCTCAAAATGGCATATAGAGAATAGAATCAGCAGCTGTTAGGGATAAAAAAAAAAAAGCGAAAGAATTAAAAAGAATAATAAAATCTGTTATAATGATGGATTTCTCCATAAAATGCCAAGGAATGGAGAATGAGAAATTCTCTATCCTGATTTTTAAAGCAAATAAGAATTATGTATAACGTAGAAAAATGTAGTCAGTGAATTTTATTCAGGCCCATGCAGATATCCTTGACTATCATACTTGGAAAATATCTGACAGAATTTGAGAAGCAAGACAGAATGGGCAAAGGTTTTCTTTAGATGTCATTACCATAAAAATACATTTAATCCCTGAGTTTGTGCTCATTCAATCTGCCTTTTGTAAGCTGGCAACACATACCCTTAGCTGGAAGGCACCTTAAATGAAAACGAACTGAGTTAAGCTCAGTTAAGAAGTATGGATTTTAAATTCATTATACGGTTCCCAGGGAAACTACTGTGGCTACGAGGGAGCAGTAAGGTCATCTAAAATGTTGAGTCCCCAAAAATTAATTAACTAATTAATTAATTAAAAAATGTTGACTCCAGCGGTCCTCCCAGTAGTGGGAGTCCCAAAGCAGCTGTAAACGTAGACGTGAGAATCCTTAGCTTACCTTTTCACTTAAACACAGAGCGATGCGTTATTACCATGTGGCTTATCCAGGAATGCCCTCTCCTGCACGAGCTCAACTGAGGAAGCTTTGCAGTCTCCTTCTATCCGGGAATTTCTTATTCCCTTTCTATTACTGGTTTATTGCTAACAGGTTTACTGCACTTGGCTCCAGATTCACTCTTTTGATCTGTCACTCTCCTCATTAAAATCTTTTGATCATGCCTTAATTCCTTAGTGAATAAATTCAAAATTCTTAGCTTAACCTTCTAGGTCATTCATAGTTTAGCTCCAATCTAGTTTTCCTGACTCATCTCCCATGACTTCTCTACTGATGGCCTACTTTTCTGGCAAACTGGAAAGCTACAATTTCCCAGTTAAGTTGCACTCAAAAAATTTTTTACTCTTTTCTGCATTGCCATGCTATGTATCCTCTGGAATGGCCAATCCTTCCCATCTCCCTCTGCATTTATAAAAACCCCAGCACCCAGCACAATGGACATCATGGGCATTTACTCGACATCTGTTAAAATAAGACATACTCCGTTCAAATGTCCCCCTTCCTAAAGAGAAATAGATATCTCTCCTGGTTCTAGTCTCCCACAATGCTTTATTGGATTTTTGTTGTTGTTGTTATTAGAAAGTGATATACAATACTCATAAAACATTTTTCCAAGCAGTACTCAAAAGTTAATCTTAACTTCCCTTAAACCTTCCATTTTCCTTTCCCTGAGACAACATTAATTAAGTTTCCTGTGCATCCTTCTAGATAGATTAAATATAAAGAACATAAATTCTAAAAGGGCAAGGATTTGTTTGGGTTGGTCACTGGGTCACGAGCTTCTAGAACAATATCTCACAAGTAGGAGGCACTCAGTCAATATTTGTTGAATGAATGTATGTATATGTAAATTAAATGAAAACACATGACAGCTCCATTTTTTAAGTTGGTCATTCAAAAAGCAGAAATTTAGCTATACTACTTAGAGTTAAAAAGCATCTGCAAAGCTATAAGAAATATTTTAAAAGGAGATTATAACCCTTCCCAATTACCAGAAAGTAAGAAAAAAAATCTGGCCAATAAAAAGAACAAAGTAGATACATATGTGCTGATATGGATATATTTTTAATTGAAAAAAAGCAAGTTGTAAAATAATATGTTTACTCTTATGTTATCTGTATTTTTTTTAAAGATTTAATTTTTAAGTAATTTCTACACCCAACGTGGGGCTCGAACTTACAACTCTGAGATAAAGAGTCACATGCTCTATGGACTGAGCCAGCCAGGCACCTCTCTATCTGTATTTTTATTAAAGGATAGCTATATGCACGGCCCGACAGCCTCCTTCTACCTTATGATAATTACCACCAGCTGCTCATATACTCTAGTCACGTAAGGGCGTCTGGTTTCTCTCCTACTCAATATATGAACCTTGAAGTTAAACTTTCATGCTTTTGTGGTTTTGCTTCCCCTTAGCACAGTGCCTGTAGATAATAAGTATTCTATAAATATTTGCTGATTGAAAGACTTACCAAGTATTAAGAGTATAGAGAATCAAACTGTCTTACTGTATGGAGAAGTAGAATTTACTGACAATAGTTACTAGGCCTATGTCTTATCGTTGTCTTGTTTTAATAACCCCTGAATGATTTCTTTCTTCGACGAATAAAATGCCTTGAACAAAGGGACAGGTACTATAATGAGACCCTGGTGCCATTCCTTAAAACAACACTGCCAACTCACTGTTCCCTGGGACAGAAATGGTAAGGATGACTAAATTCAAAAAATAATGCGACACCTTTTAGCCATGTGTCCCAACAGCCATCTCAAAGAATCTTAATCAAGCTGTTTTCGAATAGAAAGGGAACTAAAAATAATAAGGCCGCCTCTCCTATTGTTTCTCATGGAGATAACAAACAGAAATAAATGAAAAAAAAAATTAAGGGATAAAATCACACAGGCATGCACAATCAAAATAAGAAAAGCCTAAAATATTTGCCAAATAAACAGGAAAAGGTGTGTTACTGAACTACAAAAGGGGAAACTATTAACTAACAGAAAAAGCAGGGGGACAATTTACTACACATTTTCTTGCAACCAACCATAAGCAAACAAACAAACCAGCAAGAAAGAAAAATAAATAGTACCAAGACTAAGACCTCACTTACTGAATGAGAAGAGCTGAGTTTAGAAGGTAACTCCCGACTAACAACAAGGCTGTAAGCACAGCATGCAACCATCTCTCAGCCTCGACACTCTCTTTTTTGAAAAAAGATTTATTTATTTATTTGAAAGAGAGAAAGCAGAGGGAGAGAATCTCAAGCAGACTCCCCGCTGAGCACAGAGCCCAACGCAAGGCTTGATCCCACGACCCATGAGATCATGACCTGAGCCAAACCCAAGGTCAGACACTTAACTGACTGGGCCACCCAGGTGCCCCCTCAACACTCTTTACGTCAATAATCCTCCCCTGGAGAATCTGTGTTGGCACTACAGAAAAAACAGCACTCACCCATCAGACTCAGCATCCCAGGACTAAAATCACACCCTTCCTCCCTCCCTCTCCCCACACCAGTGCCTCCACCTCAGAGATTTAAACACCACCATGTTTTATCATCCCCAAGTACAGCCTACTACAAATCAGGCCAAATCTGCTCCCGTGGAGCTCTGGTATCCGCTTCCTTCCTACACCGCTAGGCTCCCCCAGCCCTCCCGCCCCATCTGCCATCAGCCATGGCCTGCTCCTCCCATGGGCAACCAGGTCTGCTGGGTTCCCTTTAATCCATTCTCCGCTTCGGCCAGTAGATCTTGCCTTATTCCCCTTTCCACTTCGATGGTTTCTCTCTGCTCTGGGGTTAAGGAGCCATGTCAGTGAGAGCTGAGGAGGTGCTCTGTGGCCCACCCCAGGGCACTTCTCCAGCCTCCGCACGCATAGCTCTCCTCCTCTCCTTCGCACACGGACTTCCAGCCACTCGGTCTTCTTCCTGGACCTTCACCAGCTCTGTTCCCTCTTACTCAGCCCTTTGTATCACCACCCCTCCTTTCACCTAGTCAACCTCCACTTTCACTCAGGTCTCAGCTCAGTGGTTCATCCTGAAGGAAACCTAAGTCAATCTCCGTTTCGTTATTGGTTTTCATAGAGCCATACTCATACCCCGGAACCATTTATCACTTGCTTCAATCACCTTAACCTTGTCAAGGTTAAGAGCACTGGCTCTAGAGCCAGACTAGCTGGGTTCCCCCATCTGCCATTTATTAGCTGTGTGCCTCAATCTTCCCGAATGTAAAATGGGGATATTAGTACTTACCCTCAGGGTTGTAAGGGGGATTAAGTACTTATACCAACATAAATCAGAGGTCAACAAACTATAACCTGAAGGCCAAATCTGACCCACTGCCTGTTTTTGTAAATAAAGTTTTATTGGAACACAGACGTGATCATTTGTTTGTATATCACCTGTAGCTACTTTCATGCTACAGGTGATATAAAAACAAATGGACCTCAAAGACTAAAATATTTGCTACCTGGCCCTTTATGGAAAATATTTGCCCATCCCTGCATAGACTATGATTAGTCTAACACAAATAGATATTAGCTATAATATAGAAGAAACATGAAATTATTATGCTAAGTGAAAGAAGACAGTCACAAAAGACCACATACTATATGAAATGTCTCGAATAAGGAAATTTATAGAAGCAGAAAGTACACTAGTGTCTGCCCAGGTCGGGGGGGAAGGAGGACGGAGGGTTTAGGGAGTGACAGCTAAAGGGTATGGCCTTTCTTTTTAGGGTAACGAAAATGTTCTAAAATTAAATGAGATGAAGGTTGCACAACTCTGTGAATATACTAAAAACTATCGAATTATACACTTTAAGTGGGTGAGTTGTCTGGTATGTGATTCACGTCTCACATTATATCTCAAAGCTGTTCCAAAAAATATTAGCTAATAATATCTGTAAGATTATTTGATTAACGTGCGCCTTCCCATTAGCCTACTGGCTCCATGACAGCCTGGCTCTAATTTTGCTCCTCATTTGCCTGCAGCATCTACCACCTGTGGCAGGAATTCAGAAAATGTTTGCTGAATGAATAAATGGCTGGGGGAGAAGGGAGAGGGGGTACTGTGGCTATATTTCCCCAGTCAATGTAGAGATTTAAATACTGAACTTATTGGGGACATATATGACATACAACAAACAAACGATTTCTACTTTGGGCCTCAGCGTGTGGAATCCAGCCTCTTCGTGTTGCCACACGAGCGAACCACACCCTGTGCAACACCTGAGATTTTCACACAGCGGCTTTTGTTTCCAGCCTCCCCGGAACATACCTCCTGGCTCTCTGCGTAAGCAAACCTTGTATTTCTAGCACATGCGAATGAGCCCACAATACAGACAAAATGCCTAGAACCTGGGGTGCTATTTGCTCTCCTCTTTCTCACCGTCTTCTGACTCATCTGAGTTGCTCAATAAATATTTGTGGAATGAACAAATCAAAGAAATGACTCCATTTCTTTCAACACGTATTTCTTACTCCTTACTACCTTTCATCTACTATATAAAACTGAGTGCTTTTCTTTTGAAAATCACCACGTGTGAGCCTGAGCCCTGACTTCTAAGCACGAAAGAACCAGACCACACTGATTACAAATCTGTGGGATTACAAATCTAGGATTCTTACACTTTTGAATGACAGCAAATTACTCAGGGTCATCGTTTGAGTTCAGAGTTCTAGGTCCCAACTCCCAGAGTCTCTGATTCAAGGGACTCACACAGCTCACTTTGAGAAACATCTCTGTTACTGGACTGATTTACATGTGTGACTTATTCTTGAGACAATACAAGGGAACAGGAAAGGCTTAGCAAAAATAGTGATGAAATCATAAACCCTGAGATATTAATATAATGTAACTCAATATAAATCTCTGATAATATATGGGTATCCTCACACTTGAAGGGGCTCAGAAGACTTGCTGAACCAACTTGTGTCCAGGAGGAAGTAGGAATTCAGGGAAAGGAACAATTACATCATTTCATTAAAGGCTTCCAATGAAGTGGTCGGGTAGGCATTTTGTGAATGAGAAAATTGTAGCTCCCAGAAGATGAAAAATTTTTACTCACTCATTCAATAAACACTTATTGAAAGTACACTATGTCCTATATACTACACTCTAGAGCTCACATTTGGTAGGAGACTCAAATCCAGACGTGTCTGATACCAAAATCCATGTTCTTTTCATCATAATTAAAATTCAGCTCAAAAGTCAGATCCATGGCCCCTCCAGGTTACCACCTTATCTCTCTCCCCCACATTAAACCCAAACTTCTTGAAAGTATTGTCTACACTGGCTGTGTTCGTGTCCTTACCTACCACTCACTTCTCAACTCACTAAAAAAAAGCTAGCTTCTACCCCAAGCACTCCATCTAATTCTCAGAGAGGCTACCTGTAATATTGCCATTGCTCAACCCCATGGGTACTTCTCAGAACATACTAGATATCTTGAAACTTCTGGTGCTGTTTACCACCCTCTCCTTCTTGAAAGATTCTCCTTCTTTGGTTTCCATGATATCACACTCTTCTGATTTTCTTCCTACTTCTAGTGACACTCCTTCTCAGACTCTGTTATAAGCTTGTTTTGCTTTTTCTATCTCTGTAATGTTCTCTTCTTCTACTTTCATCTACTCCATAGGAACAAATTACCATTTATATACTAATGACTTCCAAATCTCTATCATCAGCCCAGGTGTCTGCTTCTCTTGAGCTTCGGGGGTATCCCCACTTAGTTATTCCATAGACACTTCAAACTCAGCCCTGCCAGAAGGGGTCATCTCTAACCGAATCCCTCCCCCACCAAAGGTGTTCTGCATTTTTTGTCTGTGAATGCTTTCATCATCCACTCTTTTGCCAAGAATAAATCTGAATCATCTTTAATACTTCCCTCTCCTCACTCTCCTATACCCAATCAAAAAGCCCTAATGATTGCCTCAATAAAGCTAAAAATAAGATAAAATTCAAGAATTTAAAACGCTTACAACTGCACCGATTAGATATCTCTTGATATCTATCTCTCTCCATCCTCACAGGCACCTCCTAGATCAGGACACCATTATCTCTCAGCTGACCTGAGGTAACAGACTTCAACTGGTCATTCTGTCTCCACATTCACTCCCATGAGACCACACCCCACACTGCAGCTCAGGTGATTTCTTAAAACCAGTTCATAATACGTCTCCACTCACAACCCTTCAATCGCTTCTCCTTGGCCTCCGGAAACAATTCCAACCTCTGTATATTCCCATGACCTTTTACAGCCTCCTCTTCACATTCTCCTTCAAACTGTAATCCTCGTCTCACTGAGCATCCATTTCCCTGAATGTGCCCTGTTCGGCCCCATCTCCTACCTCTAATATGCTACCACTGCCTGGAGCGCTCTCCTCATCTCCACCCTGTCCACGTGCTAACATACTTTGGGTCTAAACTTACAAATCACTTCCTCTGGGAAGCTTTCCCTGACCCCTGGTGGGTGTACCTACTGGTGGGTGCCCCTACTCTGTACTTCCAGAGTACCACGTCTTCTCTCCCCTGCAGCACACCCAGATCATCCTGTGTTAGTCTATGCCCGTGGCTGTCTCCCTGTAATCAGAAGGTACACTGTGGGACAGCACATTTTATGCGTCATCCCGCGTGTTCAGTACAGTGTCTTATATACCATAGGCATTCAAAAGCACTTGTCACGTAATGAACAAATAAATGAATTGGCATCTAAGGATAAATTAACCTATACTTAGAGAAAGCATAACAAATAATGGAGTAGTATCTCTTACCTTAAAAAAGTCCTGTTTCACTAATGAATCATCGAGCCTTACATCGGAAACCGGGGATGTACTGTATGGTGACTAACATAATATAATAAAAAATCATTAAAAAAAAAAAAAAGTCCTGTTTCTCTTCAACAAGTACCTAATATCTCTGCTCCCCTTCACTGCAAAATTTCTTCTAAGTGTTGATTAAGTCAATTGTCTCTACTTCCTCACCTCCATTCTCTCCTCAACCCACTCCAGTCAGGCCTCTGTCTCCACCACTTGAGTGTGGCTAACCCTGTTAGAGCCACCAACTAACGCTATGAGCCCAGTCCAGTGGCTATTTCTCAATACAGTTGATTTCACCCCCTTCTTTTTTTTTTTTTTTAAGATTTTATTTATTTATTTATTTGAGAGCATGAGCAAGCAACAGCAGGGAGGAGGGGCAGAAGGAGAGGGAGAAGCAGACTCCCCAATGAGCACAGAGCCTGACACAGGGCTCGATTCTAGGACCCTGAGATCGTGACCTGAGCCAAAGGCAGACGACCCAGGCACCCTTCCCCACTTCTTGAAATACCTTCATCTGGGGGTTTCCAGGCCATCACACTGGCCTGGTTTTCCTTCTTTGGCCTTAGCTACTCCTTCTCAGTGTCCCTTGCTTTTCTTCTGCTTGACCTCTAAACACTGAAAAATCCAAAAGGTCTGCTCTAGCTACGCACTCCACAGGTGATCTCTTCCAGGCCATGGTTTTACCTGCAAATATACCAGCCACATACTGATGGCCCCTAATCTATACCTCTCCCTGGGACTCTGGATCCTCACATCTAACTGTCTGCTTGACATGTCCATTTGGGTATCAAATGAGCATCTCATATCAATCACGGCAAAAATAAACTCTTGATCTCCCCAAAACTTGTCTATCAGTCTTCCTCATTGCAGTAAATTATATAACCAACTACTCAATTGCTCAAAGCAAAAATTTAGAAGTTATCCTTGATCTCTTACTACTCATTCCATACATCCCAACATTCACAAGTATCCTTAAAAAAAAAAAAAATCCATGATTCTTTATCCCATTCCTATCACCCTACTACTATCCAACCTACTCTGCTAGTTCACCTGGACAACAAAAGCATTGGAACTGGCTTTGCTGCTTTCCCCTCCCACCACTCAGATAATGCCCTCTCCACCCAGCAGCCAGAGTGATATTTTGGAAAATGTAAATCAGATCATATTACTCCCCTAACTAAAACCATCCAATGGTTTCCCATTCACACGCCTTCCCTCACAGCTGACAAATCCCTGCCTAATACAGCTCTGCCTTGTCTTGCTATCCAACACCATCTCATGCCCACCCCATTCCAGCCACCCCAGGCTCCATGACTTCACCAAGCTTGCTTCTACCTTTGAGCTTTTCCTTTAGTACTGCTCAGCCTGAAATGCTCTTCCCTTGTTCTTTGCTTGGCAGCTCCTTTGTGTCACAATCATTCCTTAAATGTCTCCTCATCAAAGACCACCACTGACCACCCGGTGTAAACAAAACAAGCAATCCTCACATAAACACATTTTAATCCTCTCCATAGCACAACCCATGGGCTGCTATTTTTCTTCATTATTTATTCCTTGTCTCTCTAATAATTGAAAGACAAGCACCGTGGGTGTATGAAGCTTGTTGGAGTTGTTCACCTCAGTATTCTCTTAACCCAAAATAGTGCCTGATACAGGGTAGGGTCACAGGAAACACACACTCATGAACGTATCAATGAACAGATTGACCTGTACTCGTAAAAACCGTAACTGTGTGATGAACTGGTTAGTGTGAATCCACCCATACTTTTGAAACATTTTGTTCTGAAGACATCAAACCATGCTAGAAGTTCTCCCACGTAAACGCTCAGACTGAGGCAGACACACACACAGCACAGCTAGTTCCCACTCTTAATAATCCTACTTAACTGGAAGACAGGGCAAACAATTACTATGTTTTGGAAAGATCTTAAATATTATTCAAATCTGATAAAGGCTGTTTGTGTTCTGATTTGAGCCAGGTGCGTTTCATTTTATAACATTTAGCTGCTGACGCGACTGGTAGACCCTGTGCAATAAAGACGGAAAAGACCAAGGCATGACCAGCGAGTGCTGCTCCAGCCTGGGGGCAGTGAGCAAGCGTGCGTGGCCACTCTTCCGCCATTTTCTTTCTGTGCTCATTCAACATGCATCACCGCACAGGCTGTCAATGACTAGGAGAGCTTATTTACCCAGAATCTCATATCTCTCCTCCAAAAACACACACATTTAGAACTTGGAACATTTCATTTCTCTGACAAATCATTCCTATCCTTTTATGTACTATTTTTAAGCGGTTCCAAAAATACCTGGTGGTAGTAACTTGCAGTTCTCAAACATATATTGAGAACAACAAATGCAGTTACCTTTTATCAAAATTTCCCTGAATGTCTTAGAAAAACACAGCCGTCAGAGAAATTGTAATCACCGACGCTGAAATCAGATGGGGGAGGTAAGCTCTTGAAGATGCACATTTAGAATAACCTCTAATCTTTAGAGTGTAAAGTCACACACTCACCACCCCACCAAATGGCTATAAATCAATCGCTTATATTGACTTCTTACTTTCCCATTTTCAAGGGGAAATTATTTCGAGTTTTTTTTTTTCCTAATATACTACTTCACGTTCTGAATAATTACACCCCCTCCCGAAACACACGCATACACAAAAGCTCAGAAAAACTCCTGTATCTCCCATGGGGCTAATTAAAAAGGATTCTGATTTCTATAAGGCATGAATGCGATCTTTGTTAACCTACTTGAACAGGACTCTGAATGACCCTGGATTTATCTTGCCCTAGTTTTCAAAATGTAACTGACCCAGAATAAAGTAAGCTTATCCCCACACTCCTGGCAAAAACAAAACCAAAGTTCCCAGAAGCCAAAACTGTATATATACAACCCAAGAAAAAAAAATTTCTTCTCTCTTAAAGAGACTATACAGTGCAAATACTACGGCTTGCAGAGCTCTTTTATTTTTCACTTAATCGGAACATTTTAAGACTATAAAACTTTACAGTATTAAGGCAAGTTATCTTCCAAGACAACACAGCAAAAGACACCATCAGCTGCTATGATATCAGGAACTCTATGGAAGCTTTTGTGTTGGGACAGTACAGCACTGATAGTCAGTGAAGAACCATAATTTGATTATTGTCTCTGGGTATAACAATCACCTAATTCCTAAAAAAAAAAAAAGACCCCAGAGATGATTTGCTTTTATTCCTAATAACTGAGCAGTCTGAACTGGTTACAGAAGCAGAAATACTTCCTCATAGCGCATGTCCTTCCCTTACTCCTCATTCACCATTTCCAACAAAATTCCACAGGGGGGACCCTGGCTGTAAAAGGTAGAAATTCCACCCAGAAGCCTTTTATTAATCCCATTCCTCTTTCTCAGAATTTACATGGTTTCATTCACTTGCCATCATAAAGTAAACAGAATTTCTCTCAGAAACACAATACTAAAACACTTCTGAGCCCACAAACACCATAAACACACCTCCCTGCCCCAGGTCTAAAGAGATCCATGTTTCCATCCTCTCTCACTGATTTTCCTGAACACTGAACAATTCTTCTAATTCAGGGTGCTTTATATTTTCTTTATATTGGAAATGACCACTCATTTATTCATTACACAGTTGTTTACTGAAAGCCTAAAATATGTCAGAAATGTCACTGGCACTAAAGATGCAGGAGTATCCTAGGCAGGGCACCTAATACACACTGGGAGGAACTCAGAAGGCTATTAAAGTGGGTGATGTCCAAAGACGAGAGGAAACTCAAGGATAAAAAAACAATCACAAGAGGTTCAGCAAGAAGTTCAGGGAAGTTCTTACGAAAATGGTTGATTTTTACAGTGAGAGGGATAGATAACTCACCTTGCAGATAATATTGTATGGAATACACTTTCATTCTTCACCTCTCTACACCTGAAATGTGCAAAGATATCCAGACAGCATATTCAGTCATATTTTGGTTAAATTTTATGTTGGATCCAAAACTGGGAGCAAGATGACTTCGTTACGTAAGAGTAATTAAATCTGCTGCATTCCCAGCCCGTTTTCCGACTTTCACATGATACGGACAAGCGGAAGCTCACCTGGATCACACGCTTCTTGAAGGTGCTCAATCTATTCACATCGCTGTCCCCTTAACAACAAGCCTACTGCACATGGTCGGTGTTGGTGTTTACTGAGCAACCGAATAAAATTAAACATTACATCACATTATTATGCTTATTATCTAGCCCGATGCACATGAATAATGTCTAAAAATATCACATACATTGAAAGCCTCTCTTCGATGGATACTCGGTAAATAATGAATAAATGTCAATGGAGTAATAACCTAACCACAGGGACCGGTGTTCCGCTCTCAAGCCCTACCTAGTAATGTCTGTCCCGAAGGCAGAGAGAGTTTTTTTAGTCTTTTAAAATACATCATCTGGAAGATAACACTAAATCAAACATATGAGCTTTGTTCGAAATGACACAGGAACTGGGCTGAACGTGATTTTATACAGGTTCCCGCGGTTTTGGCAGGACGGCCTGCAAGTTAACTCCTCGCCCACCCGGCAGTGGCAAGCGTCAGGGAAGACACACTCCTTCCTAGTTCTTTGTCTAATTAATGCTACTGCTCTGTATTCAAATGCTATTTTTCGAAAGCACGGACCTACCTCATTGCTGAAAACAATTTGCTCTTGTTACGTGAATTGGTCACACCCCTTTGCCGCCAAAAAACTATTCTATTTACATGTTCTAAAGAAATCACTGAAATCTGAAATATATCAAGAGAGTGTGCAGAGCAGTTCCAGAGCGCCGTAGATGCTGTTTACAATAGCACCGGGTGAGTCAGCCTAGCCCGGCAATTTCACTTACTACTAATCTGACTTTTAAATGGAACCTCTACCTGTGTCGTGATTTCACTCTTTCCATGACATGAAGTTCTCCGGAAAGAGCTTCCTTGTAAGCGGCATATTTTATCTACAACAATTTACTTCAAGCACATTCATAACATCCCATGGCCGCCTTCTTTGATGCTATGCAATACTTAGTGAAAACACACTAAACAGAAAGAGAGCTCATGTGGACGTGATCGCTGCTATTGCTATTACCCCAAGCAGCTCAGCTTCTAGACCCAAGAGCCTCTCTGTTAGGATCCATATTCGGCAGTTTCAGAATCCCGCCGAGTCTTCCACCCTGACGGTTTTCATATCTGTCCCTACATTCGGATTCACTGCTTACCTCTAATCCAGGCAGATGTTACCCAACACCAGCTGTTTGCAAACCTTTCCGACTGGTTTCTCCAACTCCACTCTCTGGCCCGCTTCAAGTCTTCCTACACCGCGAAGCCAGACTGACCTCCTAAAGTACAGCTTTGACCTCCAACCATACTCTCCCTCCCAAGCCCGGGTAGCTATCCCCTGCCTAAAGGCGAAAATCCCCAGACTTCTTGGGCGTGAAGTCAGCTCCCTCAGGGTTCTTAATCTCAGAAATACTACTGAAGAAATTCCTACTTTGGTCTCAAATTAAATTGAATGGCAAAGAAAGTCCCTTCCAACTTGATCCCTTACTGCTGTTTCTACAATCATATTTACCCAATACTCCGAGGATTTGTTCCCTCAACACATCTTTCCTCCCCTGAAGAGCTCAGCCCAGGTGTTTCATACAAAATATGTATTTATTATTTTCTTAGGATAAAGAGGAAGGAAGCACCTGTTATTTTGCTAGATAACAAAGCCAATGGAAAAATTTAAAGAAATTATATAATGGACACTTTGGTAAAGCAAATAATTTTTTTAAATAGTTGTTTATTATTGTCATAGCCTGAACTTTCATGTATCATTTTATTTAAAATGTGGACCAGCTGTAGTAGTACAAAATGCACTAAACTAAGATAAATTCCATTTTTACATTAATCTGCTCAAATTCACCAGTGCCATTTCTTTCCCTTCCCAACAATCCAATCATTTCAATGCTATGCTCCTTACTAGACTGAGAACATAAATATCTCCCTCCAATAAGGGCCTTCAAAAATCCCTTCATACCGTTCATAAGGACATTTGCTCAAAGATCACACAAAAAATGAACAAAAAGCAACATGAAGTTGCTTGTTTATTGTCCTGCTCTATGAATCTCAGCACAGCACTGCCTGATTTCCTGGGCCTGATTCATCGCAGGCCCTGCAAACACGGAAATCTGTTTTCATAGCATATCAACGATGACTCACTACATTTCAATGCAGACATCTTAATTTTTTCTTGCGTATATTACTCCAAGTCAGGGTATGGCATAATTATCTTATCTTAGATATGTTTGGCTAAAATAAAGTAGGCGTTATAAATTAAATAGGTCTCTGTCTCTAAAAAAATGTTCTGCAATTAGAAGAAAAAAACTTCCTTACGAGCAGTGACCCTGAGCCTATCATATTACACAAAATCTCTTTTCTCATATTACTCTAAGGATCATTAAGCACATGTGAATTTTGTGAAGTACAAGTCTGATAACATAATGTACAAAGCCAAATGCTTTTAAGACTATTGCCAGCAGCCTGTCATTCAGGAGTAGCTAAGGGACATAATATCGTCCATCAATTTTTTGTCCAAATAGCTAATAATCCTGCTATGAAACCAAAGTTACCTTTAGAAATATATATAAGTTCCTTCTTCCCTCCCTCCCTCTCTTCCTTCCTTCCCTCTTTCTTTCCTTCTTTCTTCAACTCAGGCTGAAAGAATTATAAATCTGCTAATAATAATATAGAACTTAACCTTGAGAAATCTATTCATTTCACAGTTAAGCCATCATTCTATCGTCATGGGAACTTCCGGGGTGACATCCCTGAGTGTACCTGGCTAATGTGAGCAGCACTTACCTGGTGTAAATCTGACTACATTACAGTATTGGCTTTCCACCCCTCCCCCCATAGGGCAATGCGCCCAGCACCATGTTCCCCTAAATGGGTCATAAAGAAAAATCATTCACATTGGTGGTGCATGTATCTCACATTCCCATTGCCACACAGCCCATATTCACCTCTTACTGTAAAGCAATTGTATTAACCTAGTATAATTCAAAACATGCTATAAGAAAACACTCCTTTCTCAATAACTTGCAAATTATTTTGAGCTACTTGCAAACCTGAGGTCATTAATGTTACTTGAAGATGCCCGTCCATCTAAAGGATGTAAAAGTTTACTATGGATTAAGATTTAAGTAGATTTTCCAAAGAGAGCGTTAGGGAAATTCCTTTTTCAAATTGTTCTTTGAAATGTGTCTACATGTGTTGACACGTGAGGGGGTATGGTGCAGTGGTAAGAAAGCTACCCTCCAGGTCAAACCCCAGCTCTGCTGCTCACCAGCTATGTGACTCTGGGAGACTCATTCCATCTTCCTGAGCCACAGCTTCCTTCTCCGTACCTCGAAGATAAAAATATCTGAGGACTGAATGAGATCATGTGCCTAAGATTGCTGTGTAAGCTACAGCTTGTGACATAAAAGTCTTGGAGTGAACTGCAGTGGGGAAGAAAACATTATGAAATATAATTATAATGTAATTATAATACTATAATATAAACTTAACAATACTACAAGCGCTAAAATAAGTACCTTGGGAGAACAGAAGGGAGTGCGAATCTCAGCCAAAGAGAGAGCAGGGCTCAGGAGGAGGCTGAGTCTGGCTGACTTTGGGATGGATAAGGGGTAAGCAAGCTGGACTTCTTCCAGCGGGAGGAGGACGAAGGGGGCATGCGGGGGGACAGCCTGAACCAAAGCAACAGGTAGAGGGAGTATGGCCCCTTGGGCAGCCAAACAGCTAGACCACGGGGTGCTGATGGGGGTGAGGCGGGAGATGAGGGCAGAGAAGAAGGAGCACTAACCAGTGAACCACACCGAGAAGTCTAGACTATCCTCCATGTGATGGGAAACCACGGACTAGAATTGTCAAAACAAACAACAACAAAAAAAACGGTAAAAACCAGACTCTGGTTGACAACTTTTTTCTATACACTAAGCAGTTTCTACTCTAGCGGTGTGCTCCCAGACAAGAAACCTTTTGGGACAAAGATTTCGACTGTAAATATATAAAAAGAAGTGACGATGCATTTATTCAACTCCTTCTGTGTCAGGTACTGAGCGAGGCCCTTCGTGTGCATTATGCATAATTGCTCATCTTCAAAACACAGGTGCAACACAGGCATTACCATCCATATTTTAAATATGAGGAAACTGAGACTCAAAACAGGTGAAGTCTTTTGTCCAAGTTCAAAAAACTAGTAAGTGCCAGAGCCAGCAACAGAAATTAGGTTTACCTTACTATTCACTGAGGCGCTCTCTTCCTGATACGTTTCAGGTCACATGAGTTATTACTCACATGCAACCAAAACTTCAGAGAAAAACAAGAACATCAGGGCTTTCTTTCCAGTTCAGTGAAAACTGTTTTAATGTAATTTTATTTGAAATTCCAGTAGGGTTAATGTACAGTGTTACATTAGTTTCAGGTGTACAGTACAGTGACTCAGCACTTCCACGCGCCACCCAGCGCCCTCCTTAATCCCCAGCGCCTCTTGTACCCATCCCCCCACCCAGTTAGGTGAAAATTTAATTCCAGTTACTTATGGATATCATATGACACCATAAAAAATGTACTTACCGAAAATTTTTAAAATTCTTACCTCAAGTAACTACTTCAACACATCACATTTCTTAGTCTACGCAAATTACATGATATTTATTTTTAAAAGCCTGATACATGTAGCCATAGCTTATCGCAATAGCTCTTGACCCCAAAGTCAAGAAGCTAATCGTTCAAAAACAAATTTTTAATTAAAAAGAAAGTATCAGAAAAGAAAGTCATTTTGGGAGCGTTGTCATGAATGACTCAAGTCCAAGGAGTGTACAGCAATGGTAACTGTAGTTAGTAACACCGTATAGAATACTTGAAAATTGCTAAGAGAGCAATTCTAAAAAGTTCTCGACCTAAGAGAACAAAATCTATAATTATGCATGGTAACGGATATTAACCAGACTTACTGTAGCGATCATTTCACAGTATATACAGATATTAAATCATTATGTTGTATGCCTGAAACTAGTAAGATGTTGTGTGTCAATTACACCTCAATAAAAAAGTAAAAAATGAAATAAAAATAAACAACTCAAAATCCATGGCTTCTAAGTAACATTCTAAGAATGGCCTATAAAACTACATAATCTTGGGGTGCCTGGGTGGCTCAAGTCGGTTAAGCATCTGACCCTTGATTTCTGCTCAGGTCATGATCCCAGGGTCCTGAGATCGAGCCCCATGCCAGGAACTGCATGCAGCATGAGGTCTGCTTGTCCTTATTCCTCCGCTCCTCCCCCGTTCTCTTTCTCTGTCTCTGTCTCTCTCTCTCAAATAAATAAATAAATAATAAAACTGCACATAATCTTAAAGATTACTTTAAAATACACCGCCTCATAAATATTTTCAAAGGCTTACCATGGCCTTATTTCTTCTACACTAGCTAACTTTACTCAGCTCCAAGATTTGCCTTATCAACAAGGGTGAAAAGTCTAATGAATTTTCAAGGTACAAAACAAGTATTGCCAAACGCACGAGAAGTACTAAAACAACCCAATACAGAGAGTGTTGAGTCTGCACAGACGCACACACGATTCACAGGACTGAAGGGCTTTCGCTTATGATCATACTACTTACTATTCTTTTCTTTTTGGGCAACATAAGGATGCACATCTAAAAGGGGCGATGCAAAAAGATGCAAAATAAGTGCAAACAATTCCAAGCAAACCCCGGTTAACTGTTTTCAATACAAATAAAATACATACACTCAGCGTGAGACACCGTGATACCAAATTCCTTCCAGGTATCTCTGACTTTCTTAGAGAGCTGAGGCAGCAATAAAGACATTTACATATACTGAAAGGCTCTACAATTGGAAAACTACCTAAGAGAGACAGAAAGCAGTAGATGGAAAGATGAGGGTAAAGTTTCCCCAGCGACTACGGGTGTTACCCCCACCCAATCTTCCAATCGTAATTACCTTGCAGTGAAATATGGCGATCATCGATGCCCAAGGAAACCTGTTCATCCTCGGTGGGCGGCACAGGACTAGATGCCATCCTTTGACTCAACGGAGATTATATCATGTCCATCTCAGTTAAAGAAGGGAACTAAAAGTAAAAGGAATAAATGCTCGTTAGCGACTCTGCAAGCCTGCATTTCCAGTAAACACTCATTGCCGGAGAGCAACAGCAAATGAAAACTGCCCTTCGAAAGAAGCAGTTTCTAGTGAGTATTTCCGTAGTTCATGAGGAACAAAGTGACTACGCCTTCTTTTTTGAATCATAATCAAGATTTTGCCCTGTGACCTATCCGAGTTGCTGGCAGGACTCCCAACGAGCTAGCGCTGTGGCTTCTACCCTGGTGGGAGAAGGAAAGCTCCCGGGTGAGATTCCATAACTTGCTTAGAGGAAGCAAAGTTGACACAAACTGACATCTTAGGCGTTGTATGTATTTTATTGTCGCCTTCAACCTGCAAGGATTTTCTTTGTAACTTTTTATTTAACTTAGTTCCTTTCTGCTCCATAAATGTTGCCATTCACTGGAAACAATAACTGAGCTTGCACAGCTGGCAAAGTGAAACTAGAAAAAAAGTCTATCAAAAAGAATGTTTTGATGAGGTTACCTATTATACTGAACTATTTTCCCAAGCACGCACTTTTCCACACATTGCTTTCTCAACCCCCACTTTGACTCTTCAAGAATCCTTCCAGTAAGAGTTAATTCTTGCCCTGCAACTCCACTGCTTCATGTGTGTATATGCCACTATTTGTATCCTGGCGGCGGGAAAAACTTGACTTTTCCCACACAGATGATGACTCTCTTATCAAAATAAACCTAACCAAATATATAAAAATATAAAATGTATTAGGGAGTGAATAGAAGAATGGATAAATGTACGGATACCTGATCAAGCAAATATAGCAAAACATTAGTGGCAGAATCTATATGTTCAGTATATTACGGGTGTTTACTGTAAAAGCCTTTACCTTTCCTGTATGTTAGAAATTCTTTTTAATAAAGTATTGGGAGGGAGACAACTAAAAATACATAAGCCTGAGGCCGACAGCTAGATACAATCAATCATACCCAACGGACCATTTTATGCAAAGAATAAAAATTATCCAACAGTTAATGCCAGAGCCAGACTTCAAAAATCTTCCGGCCCTTGAGTGAAGAGGTTGCGGCATTGGCGGGTTTCAGGCATTTCCAGCTCCAGACAGGACGATCGAGGTTGTTTGCAACGATCGGCTAGGGAAGAAGGTCCCCGTTAAGCGCAACACTGATGAAAAATTGGAGGACCTTAAAAAGCTGATCGCAGCCCAAAATGGCACCCATTGGGACAAGATCGTCCTGAAGAAATGGCACATGATTTTTAAGGACAACATGTCTCTGGGGGGACTACGAAATCTAGGATGGGATAAACCTGCAGCTTTAATACCAACAGAGAGTTCCTTCCGCCTGCCTGTCCTGCTCTCTCCTCTTCTCCCATCCTCACCCTCACGCTGGTATGGATGCCTGTTTTTAAAAACTCATGTTACTATCTTAGAAGTTGTAAAAAAAAAAAAAAAAAAAAAGAAAGAAAAAGAAAAAAAAAAGAAAACCAACTTTCAATTTTGTTTCTCCACTCTGTTTATCATCCAAATCTCCTCTATTATCTCTCCCATGGATCACTGTTGTGAAAGATTTTTACCTACCAAGTAAACTATTAATAATTAAATTGTTTTATCCTTGGAATGAAGATGAATTGGAGCCTGCCTGACTTAACAGTGTTACTACACTGAGTTGATATGCTTCTAACCAAAATGAAAAGGCTGTTCAAGTGAGCCTGTGCAGCTTGGCGATTGAAAAAGGTACAAACGTTCTCAGCTGTTGACGTATTGCGGACCTCAACTACCCCTTCCCATACCCAAAGGCTCCTGAAGGCAAACTGAAGACAAAGCACTTTTCATGATGACAGGACAAAAACTGAACTCCAGGACGAGTCTCCTAAGGGTATCCACTATTCTGTGCCAAGACTATATTTTTAAAGGGGGGGGGGGGAACAGCAATGGTAGCAGACACTTACATAGCACTTACCATACATGTTCTGAGCACTTTGCATATACAACCTCATTTAATCCTTACAACAACTGTAAGAGTTGGGTACGCTAATTATCCCCGTATTTGAAAAACCAAAACAAAATGTCACGTACAGTTGTCTATGGACACATAGCTAATAAATGATGGAACTAAGATTTGAATCCAGGTAGTTTTGGCTTCAGTCTATGCTCTTAACCAATACATGTTGGTCAATACCTCATAGAGCTGGCTAAAACAGCCATATTTTATTTATTCTTGTTTTCATTCATTTACTCAACATGGGTTTAAACATGCTAGCTCCTGCTCTCAAGGAATTCAATCTTTTTTTTTTTTCTTTTTCTTTTTTTTTAGAGAGAGAGAATGCACATGCAAACAGGGCCGGGGAGGGATGGGGGGGGAGAGAGAATCTTAAGCAGGCTCCATGCTCGACACAGAGCTCAATACAGGGCTTATCCCCACAACCCTGAGATCATGACCCAAGCTGAAATCAAGACTCAGTCCCCCAACCAAGCCACCAGGTGCCCCAAGGAATTCAATTTTCTGAGAATGACAAATGAACACAATACTGAGTGAAATCCTCTAAGAAATGTATGCAGACGGTGCCGCGGAAGTAAAGGAGAAGGCGCGTCCCACACTTGAATCCGGAGAGAGATGTGACTGTCAGGAGTGCACTTATTATAAAACAGCACTGCACTCCACATGACCCCATCAGCATTATTCAAATAATACCTTGAATTTAATAAGAATGTCTCTGAGAATCACTCATTGCCATTCATTGTTAATCAAATATAAGGTATTAAATGGAGAGGAAAGACTTTAAAGTAAAAACAGAACAATAGAGAACAAATTGATAACCAGAGAATCAACTGTTGCTGTGCTAGACGGGTAAGTAAGATTCACTACATTGCATATGAAAGTTGAAGAAAAAGAATGTATTAGTGAAAAGAAGTCTAAACCCTAAAATAACTACAGCTGACCCTTGAACATGGGTTTGAACTGCAGAGGCCCACTTGTACAAAGACATTTTGCAGCACTAAAAATACATTTTCTCTTATGATTTTTTAACATTTCTTTTTCTCTAGCTCACTTGATTATAAGACTATAGTATATAATACATATAACATATAAAATACGTGTTAATCGACCTTGTTATCAGTAAGGCTTCAACAGCAGGCTATTAGTAGTTAAGTCTGGGGAGAGTCAAAAGTTATACATGGATTTCCAACTGTGTGGGGGGTGGGGGGGGAGGTCAGCACCTCTCACCCCCATGTCTTTCAAAGGTTCACTGTATTTGCCCAGGGGGGTTCTGTTTTTAACAGGGGAAATTTATTAGCAAACGAGTCAATAAAATACAATAATTTTTATTTACTGAGGAATTTCTTAGAGCTTCTAAAATACGTCCAGCAAAAGTAAAACTAAACTGGGACGCATGACTCAGCTGTTAAGTGTCAGCTTTTGGCTCAGGTCATGATCCCAGGGTGCTAGGATCAAGCCCCGCATCGGGCTCCTTGCTCAGCGGCTCCTCCCTCTGCCTGCCGCTCCCCCTGCTTGTGCTCTGTCTCTCTCTCTCTGACAGATAAATAAATAAAATCACTTGAAAAAAAGTAAAACTAAACTTTAAAGACTGAATCAGTTGGAAGTGTTAGATCATTAACCCAAACATTGCCTTAGTATAATTATTTCTCAAAACATGCTACAAAGGTCATAAGGACCTGACTGAAGACCATTTATGATGGTATTTCCAACACAACTGTTTTTGGGGAGAAACAGTCGACATCTCCAAAGAGGAATTTACTTGCAAAAAAGAGCCCATGAAAAACGGGAACAAAGTAGAAAAGGAAAGCTTTAAGAGATTTCTCAGGATCTGAATTGAGAAGCTAGAACGGGTGTGAAAAAGGCGGAAAGGGGAACATGTCCACGGGCTCACGGGAGTCACGAGGGTCTGGCAACCAAACTCCCCAAGGCCATCTCGTTTGTGTCCCAGCGTCCCTGTGCAGACACAATGGGCACAGAAGAGCCCTTCACAGCAGCTCCTCATAGCTTGACTGTTCCTTTTCAAATAAAAGCTACACCCAATTAAATGAAAAATCCAGGGATTAGAATGAAAATAATGGACCATCTTCAGGCGCATACCCAAAGACTGGGTACGGAATTAATGTAGTGGCATTAAAGACTCTAAAATCAAGTGGAATGGTGTGGTATTGCATTTTTTAAAATTCATTTAAATTAATAGGCACACTTTTATAAATGGCTTAGCTATTTTGAAACGACTGTGGTTTGTTTAGGCAATAGATCTTAATAGTCTTCTGGTGTCTCTAAAACCTCGAGCACTAGAGAATTTCCATTTTTTAAAGAAATGTTGGGGGGCGCCTGGGTGGCTCAGTCCCTTACGCTTCTGCCTTCCACTAAGGTCATGATCCCAGGGTCCGGGGATCGATCCCCACATCCGGCTCCCTGCTCAGTGGGGAGTCTGCTTCTCCCTCTCCCTCTGTCCCTCCCCTGCTTGTGCACCCACGCTCTCTCAAATGAATAAATTAAATATTTTAAAAAATGTTGGCATTTACTTTGGATTATTATGATTAGAATTTTTTTCAACACAAAAATAAAATTTGAAGAGATTATTTCTCATGAACAGAATTATGGATGATTTTTATTTCCTTCCTTTTGCTTATCTGCATTTTTGAAATTTCAAATGGTGAACGCATATTTCTGCTGCAATAAGAGAAACATGTTTGCTTTCATTTTAATGGAAGGACAAGGAAATGGGGAATAAGGTATTCAGTTCAGGGTCAGTTCTCCAAATGACCTGCGATGGAACATGCATATGTGCGCCTTTATAATGAGGGAAATACGCCCTTGACACAAGTTAAATATTAGAAAACTTTCATGGCTTTGTCAGAAATTTCTGGAAAAGATTCCTAAAAATCTTTTTCATAGCTCGACAGGTCTCTTATTTTTGAGCACTGGAAAATACACGGTGTCAGCAGGAGGACAGGGACCTCTACTTCATCTTCAGAGGCTGATCAGAGGGTAGGGCATGGCAGGACCAAGCAGGTGCACTCAGGGAATTCTTAAACAGGATGATTTCAAGGTCATCATTTTTTCCTAGTCTTCGTCTGCACCACGTTATTTATGACCCACCATGTTATTGATGCAATTCCAAAGGATGTCCCTTTGTTGGTTGAGTTACAGAGCTATTCCTAGCAACTGACAGTTACAGCTTTGATCTGCTTACAAGCTCACGGAAGAAAGTTGGTGGCACATACGCAGTACGTTTCTTCATCTTTTTCCCATCAACTTCTCTCAGTTCTGTTACCACCTACCCTTTCATCATCACTGAACCAGAAGCTACTGGCACAAATTCGCAGACCAGGTGATTTGTCTAATTGAAGTACAGTTGACATACAATATTATGTTAGTTTGACACGTACAACATGGTGATTCCACAAGTCTACACATCATACTGTGCTCGCCACAGGGGAGCTACCGTGTCAGTACACAACCTATTATAACACTGTTGACTACACTTGCTCTGTTGTCTCTCTCACTGCCCTGTACCCATTCTGTGCATCCCCCCACATCTCTCCCCTCTGGCAACCATCGGTTCGTTCTCTGTATTTATGGGTCTGTTTCTGCTCTTTGTTTGCTTAGATTCTGCGTGAAGGTGAAATCATATGGTACTTGTCTTTCTCTGACTTATTTCACCAGCATAATACCCTCTAGGTCCAACCATGTTGTCTCAAATGGCAAGATGTCATCTTTTTTTATCACTGCATAACATTCCATCGTATTCTACACCACATCTTTACCCATCCATCCGTTGATGGACACCCGAGTAGCTTCTGAATCTTGGCTATTGTAAATACTGCTGCAATAAACAGGGGGGCTTTTTTTTTTTTTTTGAATTAGTGTTTTGGTCTTCTTTGGGTAAATACCCAGTAGTGGAATTACTGAATCATACGATGTTTCTATTTGTAATGTTTTGAGGCACCCCCATACAGTGGTTGCACCAGTTTGCGTTCCCACCAGCGGTGCGTGAGGGTTCCCTTTTCTCCACCTCTCCACCAACACTTGCGATTTCTTGTCATATTGATTCTAGCCATTCTGACAGGTGCGAGGTGGTATCCCATTGTGGTTTTGATCTGCACTGCCCCGGTGAGGAGTGACGTTGAACATCTTCTCACGTGTCTGTCGGCCACTTGGATGTCTTTGGAAAAATCAGACCCAGTAATTTTTAAGCTTCGTGCTGCTATCTCTTTTCGGGTGCTTTACCTTTCTAATGACCACCACAAAATGCCGGCACAATCAATTCTAACTATTCACTACACTTTCGGAAAACAAATACGTAGCAATTCCCCGGATATAACCCTGCTGTGCTTGTTAGCTCACAACAAAGCAGTGTCGCGCAGCAGCCAATAGCAGCTGTGCGCTCACCCACCCACGCCAACCGCGGTGACAACAGTCTGGCTGAATGTAGCCACTTCCCTAAAAGAGCCTTGTGTTGGCCTTGACCAAGTCCGAACTGCTCTGAACTGCAGTGTCCACGGCTACAGAATGGGAATGATAGTGTGTATCTCATAGGGTAGCTGTTGGAATTCAATTTAAAAAGCACATGAAACTTAAAAACCACAGTAACAACTAACATTTACTGAGTGCTTACCGGGGTAGATGCGCGACAGTATATAAATGGTATTTACTCTGATCTGTGAAAAGAATTTATCAGGATTCTAGCATTTTTTTTTTAAGATTTTATTTATTTATTTGACAGAGAGAGAGACAGCCAGCGAGAGAGGGAACACAGCAGGGGGAGTGGGAGAGGGAGAAGCAGGCTCCCAGCGGAGGAGCCTGATGTGGGGCTCGATCCCATAACGCCAGGATCACGCCCTGAGCCAAAGGCAGATGCTTAACAACTGAGCCATCCAGGCACCCCATGGATTCTAGCATTTCTTAATCAGCAGTAAAAATTAAAACCTCATCACAATAGTAAAATGAAAAGTAAAAAAAATAAATAAAAAATAAAGGATGACAACTTCCCAAACTATGAACACTGATGTGTTAAATTAGCACAGATCTAGAAAGCCTGCACTAAGTGATTATCTTTCCTTTCCATCAGTACCTTCTAACCTTGAAATTCTGCCCTGCTACCACACACGGAAATTTTCTAAAGATCATAATTCCCCCAGCGAACTCTTCCTGCTTTTGTTACCACCAGGATGCCAATCTCCCCAAAGCCCTGGGTATGTCTTTAAGTTATAAGTATGGACAATGGTTTGGGTTCCTTCTTTTCCATATATATTCATTCCTTTAGTCATCACCTGTGCCCATGACTTCATTATTTTGCCCCTAAATTGCTACCAAAGATTCCTCGCTTTCCTATTTACTCCCGCTTCCCTATCTCTGTCTTTGAAGAATCCCTAAGAGGAGTGGAACATGGTGGCAAGAGATAGAGCAGAAGTTGAGGATGAAACATAGGTCTAAAAACAAACAAAACAGTATGTTGGAGATCAGGGCTGAGAGCAAGATTTTAGACAAGTCTCCACAGCAACAGTAGGACCCCCAGCTCTTCCAAAAGCACCAGCAGCCAGACCTATTCTCCAGATCCCTAGCTGGACCCACAGGTGGGATTTCAGAGGATCCTGTCCTGCATCAGGATCCACCCCCCCAGAAAAGACCTCCAGACACTGATATGTGGGATTCCTAAATGGAAAGGTCAGTTTCCTGCACATCACCCTACTGTGAAATTCCATTAATTGGCTTTTTCATTCCTCACTCTTAAATATGAGCCAAAGATTACCAGACATCGAGGGAAAGCTTCCAAGAATGAAAGATATCAAAACAAACCCAAAAGAGGAATCTAGAGGCAAATGTAGGAAAGAAAAGAAAACTTAAGGGAAAAAATAAAAACTAAAATTGATCATAGTTGACTTTTTTTTTAAAAAGGACCCCATAAAATGAACTTTATTTTAAAACTCATAAAAAGCTTCACAATATCAGTTACAAATAGAATCACCATTTCTTCCATTTTACACCTTCACATGACAATGTACATATAACAAAAGATATATTTTAAAGGTTTTGTTTTGCATATCACTAACACATTTCACTAGCTTTTTCTTTACTCATTGGATTTTTAATAATACCAAAGCAGCAAAAGAGTCTTTCCTTTGCTGTCCTACCTGCTACTCCCTTGCAGTGTACTCAATAAACTTCTATTTCCTTAAAAAAAAAAAAAAATACCCAAGCAAAAGTCATATTCTATTAGACAGAATTAATTTTAGAAAGCCCTTATGAGATCAGACTTAGTCTTGTTTATAAACACCCACACCCACACACATGATGAAATGAAGAGCAAAATGCAAGCAAACTACCTTGGCAGGAACAAACGTTTGAAGATTTTAAACATATCCCTCCTGAACGGCAGTGCAGTTCACTCTATTTCCTCCAAAGACAAAAGTCAATTTCACCCTCAGTGACGCCAGTGCACGGAAGCTCGGTATGAATTCACGATTCCACCGGAATCTGTAAGTTACCAAGGCTAGCTTCCCGTTTGGGATCATAAAAACTACAGAGTTAGTAGGAGTGAAATGGGCAGCTGTATGAGGGTTCTGAGCGGGGGCGGGGAGACATGATTTGACTTATGTTTCAAAATGATCACCTGGACTGATAGGTTGGGAACAAAACATGGGACTAGGAATGAAATTAAAAGGTTATTACAGGATGGACGGATGGACGGATGGGTGGATGATAATAAATGAGAAGGCAAAGGGGGTAAAATGTTAAGGGTGGAATCTAGGTGTCGAGAATAAGAGTATTTGTGTAAAATTCTTTCAACTTTGTTGTATAGTTGAGAATTTTCATAATAAAATGCTAGGAGAAAAACGCTATTACAGAAATCTAGATGACGCTAGCTGGGACCAGGGCCGCAGGAGTAGCAGTGATCAGTGGTCAGATTCTAAATATATTCTGAAGATGGGACCAACAAGATTTTCTGACGGATTTGATGTCATGTGTGAGAGAAAGAGGAGAATAAGAAATGACCAAAATTTTTGGCTTAAGCATGAGGAAGGATGGAGAAGCCATGAATTGAGGCAGAGAACAATGAAGGTGGGACAGGTCTGGGGACAATGTAGGAGTCCAGTTTTGAAATTAGATGTACACCACACAGCACAGCTTCAGTTCCAAGGGAAGGTTCCTGTTCTATTTTGAATTCAGGTAACTTGGGCATATTCCTTTTTTTCCCCCCAAAGCAAATGCTTCCTGCCCGGTGGAAAGGTAAACCAGGAACACCAAGTCAGGACCAAGAAAACGGAGCTGGGCAAGGTAGTAAGAGAGGAACAGGGTATCACGGGAAAAAAAACACACAACCTTTTTCATGTCCTATTTTAAAAGATCAATGAAAGGGCTAGAATATAAAATAAGGACATCTCCCATAAATGAAAAAGAGAAAAATAAAAAAGAAATATAAAGCTGAAAGGACCAATCCAGTGGGCCTAACATCTAAGTGAGAACGTAGAGAGGGAAATAATCAAAGAATACAAGAAGATTTCCAGAACAGAAGGACAAGTGCTTCCATCTTATAAGAGCATACTAAATATCCCCAAAAATATTTTAAAAGACTCTCAGCAAACCACATTATTGAAAAATTTCAGAAGAGCTAGGATAAAGAATCTCCCAGAGAGAAAAAAAATAGACCACACCCCAAGAAGAAAGAATCAGAACAGCATCAGACTTTTGTAGAACTATACTGGATAACAAAAGAGAGAGAGGAATACAGTGAAAGTTCTGAGAAAACCTAAACATAAAAGCTAAAACTATAGGGGCGCCTGGGTGGCACAGCGGTTAAGCGTCTGCCTTCGGCTCAGGGCGTGATCCCGGCGTTATGGAATAGAGCCCCACATCAGGCTCCTCCGCTATGAGCCTGCTTCTTCCTCTCCCACTTCCCCTGCTTGTGTTCCCTCTCTCGCTGGCTTTCTCTATCTCTGTTAAATAAATAAATAAAATCTTTAAAAAATAAATAAATAAAATAAATAAATAAAAGCTAAAACTATAAAACTCTTAGAAGAAAACACAGAGCAAAAGCTTCCTGACACTGGATTTAGAAATGATTTCTTTGATACGATTCCAAAAGCACAGACAAGAAAATATAAATTGAAGAACATTAAGATTAAAAACTTCTGCACATTGGGGTGCCTGGGTGGCTCAGTGGGTTAAACGTCCGACTCTTGATTTCAGCTCAGGTCATGATCAAGCCCCGAGTTAGGTTCCACACTCAGCAGGGAGTCTGTTTGAGAGTCACTCTCTCCCTCTGTCCCACGTCTCTCTCTCTCTCTCAATAAGTAAGTAAATCTTTAAAAACAAATAAATAAAAACGCCTGTGCATCAAAGGATACTATCAACGGAGTAAAAAGGCAACCCATGGAATGGGAGAAAATATTTGCAAATCATATACCTGATAAGAAATTAATATCCAGAATATATAAAGAACTCCCATAACTCAACAACAAAAAAATAACCCAACTAAAAATGGGCAAAGGACTTGAGGTCAACATCATCAATCATAAGGGAAATGCAAATCAAAACCACAATGAGCTACCACCTCAAACTCATTAGGATGACTACTATCAAAAAAAAAACAAAAACAAAAACCACAGACCATAGCAAATGTTGTTAAGGATGTGGAGAAACTGGAACCCCTGTGCACTGTTGGTGGGAATGTAAAACGGTGCAGCCACTATGGAAAACAGTGCGGAGGTTCCTTAAAAAAACTAAAAATAGAATTAGCATATGCTCCAGCAATTTCACTTTCGAGTATATCTACAAAAAAAAAGTGAAAGCAGAGGTTCAATGAGATATATATAGACCCATAATCATGGCAGCATTATTCACAGTAGCCAAAGGTTAAAGCAATCCAAATGTGCATCCGTGGATGAATGGATAAACAAAATGTGGCATGTACATATGACGGAATATTATTCAGCCTCAAGAACGAAGGAGATTCGGACATAAGCTACAATATGGCTGCCACGGAAGGAAGTAAGCCAGTCACCAAAAGACAAATACTGCCTGATTCCACTTGCATGAGATTCTGACAGTAGTCAAATTCACAGACACAGAAGTAGAATGGTGGTTGCCAGGGGCTGTGGGAGGGGGAGTAGGGAGTTAATTGTATTAACTTTCAATTAATTTTTAATTATTTAATGTGTATAGAATTTCAGTTTTGCAAGAAAAAAGAGATCTGGAGATGGATGGTGGGGATGGTTACACAACAATGGGAATGTACTTAATACCCCTGAACTGTACACTTCAAAATGATTAAAGTGGTAAATTTCATGTCGTACGTATTATTTACCACAATTTTAAAAAATCAGAAGATGATTTTCAACCTGTAATCTACATCCAGCTGAAGTATTAATCAAGTGTTAGGACATAAAAGAAATCCTTTCCAGACAAGCCAGTTTCCAAAAAATTCATGTCCTAGGCACTTGCTCTTAGAAAGCTACTGGCAGACTTACTCCAACAAAATAAGAAAGTAAAACAAGAAAGAGGAAAGAAAGTATTCCAACAAAGGAGAAAAGTCAACTAAAAATGAGAAAAACAGACACTAGATCTCAAACACAGGAGAAAAAGGAAAGTTCCCACATGACTGCCACGCAGATCGGTGCAGAAATCAGCAGGGCTCGGATGGAGAGGTCTAGGGTGGGTGCTGGCAGGAGCAGGACATGGAAAGAGAGGACGGGCAGACAGGAAGGGGTGAAGAGACAGAGTGAAGAGCACCCAGACTGACGTCTCTGTGAACCTGAAGAACCATGACAGTGACCATGAAGCTAGAATTGCTGGAGGCTACAGCCAGAAGGTATTTGAATTAGTGATTTTGAAGACAGGGCAGCTCCTGGTAAAACAAAATTGCAATTTTAGGTCTGAGAAGCTTTAAGAAAAAGAGTGATACCTCCATTCGTTCCATAAAGAACTTAGGGTTTACAAAGACGTGTTCACCATCCTTCTAGGTGGAAATGCTGAGGAGTTTGGGAGAGAAGGGTTTAGGAAGCTCTCATCAGATGACCTCATTTTTCTCAGGAAAATAAGTGAGGTCATCTCTTGGGAGCAGGGGGAGCGAGGGTGGGGTAGGGTCCTTGAGAAATAAACGCTGCTTGGAACAGGCCACAGTCGAGAACCTGAACAAACCGACTAGAGACATACAAGGAGCTGGAGGGCAGGGGCACTGAGGCACGAACAGCATTGGCTGCAAATGGACCCAAATGGCATTCTGGGTGGATGCGAGGTTCTCCTGGGAGGACTCAGCATCTGACTGCGGCTCAAGTGGGAGCAGCAACTGTTGGTGACTTCAACTTCTGCCAACTAAGCAATGCTCTAAAATTGCACAGAGGGGCACCTGGCTGGCTCAGTCGGTGGAGCATATGACTCTTGACCTTGGGGTTGTGAGTTCGATCCCCACATTGGGTGTAGAGACTACTTAAAAATAAAATCTAAAAAAAAAAAAAAACTGTACAAAGACACAAAGAGACCTATTCAAGGTTGTTCATGGCAGAACCATTTACAACAGAAAAAAGTAGAATTAATCAAGTCAGTGGATAAACTGTGGTTGATTCATGCACGGAAGACGATGCCACAGCTGAAATGAATGACCGACCAGTATCAGCATGGTTATGTATCAAACTATAATGGGGTGGGGCGGGGGGAGGGAGCAAGTGCAGAAGAACTGATATACTATGAAGTCATTTATGTACTTTATATATAAATTTTACACACACACACACACACACACACACACACACACACACACA
>NW_024425008.1:34779940-34865592 GCF_017311325.1 Ursus maritimus
ACACACACACACACACACACACACACACACACACACACACAGTAGAAGAACAGAAACAGGGCCAGAAATGACACCCACCAACTGCATGCAGAGTGAGGGCAAAGGAACGGGGGGGGGGGGGGGGAGCTTCAGCTCCACAGTTCATATCTTCTTTTACCCAAAAACTGAACATTGAAGCAGGGAGTGCACTTTGGATGTTAAAACAGTTAACATTTCAAAATTCTAATAGAATTCCACTAAAGCTAGAGAAGAGAGACGAAATGCTTGAAAGCGCCCTAGATTCAGAGTCAGAAGAATCTGGCTTTAGTCCCCGCTCTGCCACGGACCACACGGCCTTGGATAATCATCAACTTCCCCAGTCCCGTTTCTTCATCTGTGAAATGAGGATAATGATTTTGTCTGAGCCAACTCCTAGCCTCTCAGGTTCTTGCCAAAGACTCTAACCCGAGTTCTCGGCCGCACGTTTTAAACCAGTGGATTACAAGAAACAACAGTCACGGAGGAATGCCTGAAAGACCAAGCGTCCACCCATTCCTGGATGTTGTCTTTGGATCCCGTCCAGCCTCAGGAACTGTGAACTTGAACTGCATTGTCATAGCCCCTCCGAGAACTGCCTCTATTAAAATGCGCTCTAGTATATCCCGTAAGCCCTACCCAGCCGGATGGCACAGGGAACAGGCGAGAGAAACGTACCACGCCACTTCTCCCCCAGAAATTCAGGAGTACCGGGCGTCAGACACACCGTGTCCCTTTTACGAGAACACGCTGTGGCGCATTCTCTCAGGTCTCCGGACCAAGAAAAACCGTGACCCTGAGCATTTATTCTTTTCATCTAATGACCATGTTATTTTTATAAACAAAGCTTCCCTCTCTTTTCTGGCTGGCATAGCCCAGCTCTAGCAATTACAAATGACTTTATGGAAACAAGTTGCCTTCCCACTGGCTTTATTCAACAACCTCTTTTTTCTTCTTCTTCTTCTTTTTTGCCTTCGCTGCAAGGTCCTCCTCTATTTTTTTTTTTTAATTCTGTTTAATTCTATGTTGTTCTACAGATTACTTCCAACTTTCTCTGGGACACAAGAGGGTACGAATGAGCGAGTTAAATGAACTCAGACTTTCTGTACAGGCAAGACAGAGCATGTTGCAAATCACAAAATGAGATGCAAATGCAAATTGTTCTCTATTGTGAAAAAGGAAAATTCACTGTGGAAAATGAAATTGTATGTGCCTTCAATAAATGAGACTTTTTAACTATTTCTCAATGCCAAGTCACTTGAAGATATCCGTATTCCAGTTGTAAGGTCTAGGAAGTTCACATCACCTGGAGTCTCAGAGCTGTGGAAACCCCGAATTGATGAAGACTCTTGGCTAGAAGCAATAGATTCACAATGCCTCCAGTCGGGCGTGGAACAGTGAGAGAGAGAAAAAGAAGGTACTGAGGGGCATAATAAAGGCTTATTATTATTCACAAGAAAAATATCTTCCCGAGAATTCTTGGCCCTCAAGAATATATGTTTTTACTGACTGTACTCCTCCTGAATATATTCTTACTCTGTCTCTCCCCTCGGTCCCCATTCCCTCGCCCTCGATCTCCTCTCTCTTCTGGATCAGCAGTCTGGGTGTTCTGATCTCTCTGCCCCTGCCCTCTCCCATTACAGCAAGGCAAACACAGATTGAATATTCCGTAAAATGCCAGCACACTAATATGAAAAGAGACACCTTAACCACCACACACATCCTCAAAAAGCTGTTAAAATCGCTGTTATCCATATGCACCCCAATGTTCATAGCAGCATTGTCCACAATAGCCAAATCGTGGAAGGAATCAAGATGCCCTTCAACAGATAAATGGATTAAGAAGATGTGGTCCATATATACAATGGAATACTACTCAGCCATCAGAAAGAACGAGTTCTCAACATTTGCTGCAACATGGACGGCACTGGAGGAGATAATGCTAAGTGAAATAAGTCAAGCAGAGAAAGACAACTATCATATGATTTCTCTCATCTATGGAACGTAAGAACTAGGAAGATCGGTAGGGGAAGAAAGGGATAAAGGGAGGGGGGGTAATCAGAAGGGGGAATGAAACATGAGAGACTATGGACTATGAGAAACAAACTGAGGGCCTCAGAGGGGAGAGGGTGGGGGAATGGGATAGACTGGTGATGGGTAGTAAGGAGGGCACGTATTGCATGGTGCACTGGGTGTTATACACAACTAATGAATCATCGAGCCTTACATCGGAAACCGGGGATATACTGTATGGTGACTAACATAATAAAAAAACATTAAAATAAAAAAAAATCATTGTTATCTTACAAGAATTGCTTAAACTTTCCTAGTGAAAAGAAACAAGTACTTGGGTTCATTTGCCATTCAGTAAATTGGCTTCAGGTGAATTGGCCTTCTCTCCCAGAGAAGTAGCTATGTAACTAACACATCACTTCTGTCTGGTCCCCACTCCAGGAATATCCTCTGCCCTGCTTGACTCCCACCGTTCAGTTCTTGTTAGCCCCCTCCTGGCATCTCATGCTGGAGCATACTGCAAGCATCCTAGCATCGATCCGGAGGCTGTGGGCCCTGAACATCAACTTGAAATGCCAGCTAACTGGAGAAACCCTTCCCTTTGAAACTCCACTGTGGACCCTCCCTGTCCCTTGGAGCGGTTCCCTCAACCCTGCATCTTCTGCAGTTTTTAGACAGTGAGCCTGGGGAAGGGACTATGTCTTGTTTACTGTTTATCATCTAGCGCTGTGTGTGGCATATAGTGGGCACATAATAAATGTTTGAGGATTAAAAGAGTGAACAAATGAAGGAACAAACTGGAGCGATATAGCTGGGGAAGCTGTTAGCTCCAGCCCCGCTTAGAATTTAGGACTAAGAAATAGGGGCGCTTGGGTAGCTCTGTCCATTAAGCACCTGCCTTCGGCTCAGGTCATGATTCCGGGAGCCCTAGGTTTGAGCCCCACATTGAGCTCTCTGCTCAGCAGGGAGTCTGCTTCTCCCTCTCTCTCTGCTCCACCCCACTTGTACTCTCTCTCTCTCAAATAAATAAATAAATAAAATCTTGGGGAAAAAAAAAAAAGAATTTAGTACTAAGAAATACTCCACTACCTTGGAGGAACAAGTTGGGTTTTGGCTGTTGTTCTGTATTATTTTTGTTGTTGTTTTTTTTTCCTGAAAAGAAGAACCATACAATTCATGTTCCCTTTTCATTTGGTGTCCAAAAACACAAAGCTCACCGTGAGGTCAAACTGAAGTAATTATGCAGGCCCTCCTATGTCTGTTTTTCCCTGGACTTCGTCTTGTTTTTCTGTTTTTACTTTTTATTGACATATAATACCTTATCTTATACATAGTTGTTGTGGTCATCTTAAATCCTTCATGAATAAAGTAAGGAAGGAACAAATTAAAAAACGAAATCAACAAATAAGCAGGCAAACGAAAACTCAGAAAATACACTTTACAAGAATATTTTTATACACACTTTAATAAAAATAAAAGTGATTTCGAAATTCAGGTCTTCCCAAGTCACAGGATTTTTTTTTAATTCCAACTTCCTCCTTCAATATCTCCACTTGAATTTGCTCTCTTTCCTTTCATTTTTGACAAGATTTTTTTTTCTCACCAACTGCCCAGAATTCTTAGCTATAGAAAACTGAATTGCCCTCCAATGTCTTCTTGGATGTATTTTAAGGTCAAATGCCTATTTCTACTGGTCATGATTTTTTTTCTTGGATTTTCAAGGTTTCAAGGGAACTTTAGTCCCAAACTCTCCTGGGGAAAAAGCGATTGAGGGACCAGAGGAATTCTGTTAAGTTTACAAAGTTCAACGAGTGTTGCTGAACTGCAGTCAAATGGCTGCATGTTCCTGGTAAAATTCTCGGAACAGAAATGACGGAAATGTTTGGGGAAAGATGTGCAGGATCTCCTTGTGACCATACAAGCATTTTTGTCTGGTGGTTCAAGTACCGTAACTGCACGTGCATTTTTACGCTTGTTTCTGTTGGGTAGCATTTTCCCAGTGATGAGGGATGTGCGGTCTTTAAAATTCCAAACATGAGTCTTTCCAAGATATTTAAAAGAAATATTTCTAAATTTGAAATGTTTGCCAGCAAATACAACAGCCAAAAATATGCTGGCTGTTAAAATGAGAAGTTTGTTTCTGAAATGTACTATTTCTTTAGAAAAATATTTGTCAATTTTAGTGGCAGCTGCAAAGTCGTTTTCACACTCAGAACTTAATTCACGATTACAAATGGGCAAAGGAGGAGTGATTGCATTTTTCCTTTTGGCCTGTGTACTACTGCAACTGACCCAATCACACATGCCTTTATCACCAGATGCACCAGCTGCTGCTTGGCCAGGTACCCACGCTTTCTCTTTAATTGTGTTCACTTACAGAGGAAACCAACGAAATCCACCTTTCTCAGGTAATGGTCCGATTTGTCTTATGATGGCCAAGTCCCACCAGAGCCCTCAATCACATGTATATGGTTGCTAAGTTTTTTATTTAACTTAGAAGCTTTCTGGTCCAATTTTCTTCTCACACTCAGGCTTAAGATAAATATTATCAAAACATGAAGCAGAGCCATGGAAAGTTGAGAGTTCCAGATGGGGTCGTATTCATTCATTCATTCATTTAACAAATACCGGTCGAGTACTTACTACCTGTCAGGCACTGTATCAGGCACTGGGGATGCAAAGATGAGTAAGTGTAAAAGACCTTCCAGAGACAGGAAGAGCATGTTTAAGGAGCATAAACAACAGCAGGAACTAACTCTGCCTGGGGGAATCCAAAAAAAGCAGGCTTGTCATAACAGGCTTACACAGAAAAGGACCAATTTCCAGCATCCTACCCTTAAGATTTCCCTGCTAAAGCAGGTAGGACCTAGCAAATGTAGACTGGTGGATGAGAAGGCTGGCCAGGATAAGTGAATCTGTTCACATTATAAATCACTAGTAAGTGCAAAGCTAAGTGTATTCCTCCAGTCCAGCACAACAGAGTCAAGGGTTAAAAAATGGATCAGTAGTTTTAGAGGGTGAAAAAAAAAGATCCTTTAAATCTAAATTTTATATACCATAAGGATAAAAAGTCAAACTATAGTCCACATTTGTTTTCTACAGAATGGGCTATACATTTTATTTACTTTTAAGAGAATTTTTTGTACTATGTAAGTACTATGTGCTTATTACAGTGACTTTTTAATACTACAGAAAACAAAACAATGAATAAAATCTATCCATAAAGTTTTAGACTCTTTTTGTCTCCAGCATAGGTTTTTTATTTTGTTTTTACAAAGTTGTTAATTATACCACGAATTTGTATTCTGCTAAACATTAAGCATTTCCACGTTATCAGTCTCCATAAATTTTGTTATAATGCCTACATTGTATCCTGATGGTATATAAAAACTTGAACTGGAAAAGAACAGCAAGGGTTAGTCTCCTCAACTTCTCAAGAAAAAAAAAAAAAGAGAGAGAGAGAGAAAGAAAGAAAAAAAGTTCTGTTATTGTTTAACCTCTGTTCATTTATTGTTGGTCAATAAATTACCCAAAAAGTATTAACGTACAGCTTGCATGTTTCAGGCACTATGGGTTCGCAAGATAATCAATCCTTAAGAATATGGACTCCGAGACCAGAGGGAAACACATTTCCTCACCTTCCTTGATTCCTGGCTATTGTTACCACTGAGCTCCAGCTCTGTTCTGGGCAGATTAAATCAAATAATTACGTGAGTCATTTCACGAGCCTAATGTCCAGCAGGGCAGGAACGGTGAGTGGTCAGCAGTAATAAGGGCCCAGGCTCATCTGAGCCAGAATATAACCAAGTCTGGCCTTAATATCCCCGCCCAGCGTAAGAGAAGCAAGGACTAGCATACATCAGCTGCTGCTGGCAGGCCTGGGACACCAGAGCCACAGCAAGTCTAGTCTGGGAAGCTGAATGGTCTTGTGAGGAGGCAATGCCACGTCACAGAATTATTCCTGGACTAGGGGTTTAGCAGACCTGAGTTCCAGTCCTCCTTTTGGCCCAAGCGCAGAAAATGCATTTTAGATATTTGAACCCTACTCTTCTCACCCATAACATAAAGGTGGAGCTAGACGTTCTCTAAGAGCCCTTCCAGGTGGGTAAATCTGTGATTTTGCAATGTTACAAAAGCAGGACTCACTGTCCCCAAAAGTACCAAACTCAACCATCTTACCACTTCTCAAGCATTATTTCAAACACCAGGAATGAAGAAAAACCAGTTCCTTGCTGCTCTACAAGTTATATATACCCTTTCAGTTCAGTTACGGAGGTATTCCGGGTAGTAATCACTCTCCAGGCTGGCTGGCAATGCCAACGAGGCCGGAGGCGGGGGAGGGGTCGCTGAGAGTCTGCTTCCTCCTGAAGGACAAGCACCGCGTTCTCTTCCATGGCCACAAGCTGACCACCTATCCCATGGACCCACAGAGAGCAGAGAGGGTCTGATCAGTTCAAATCTGCCTTCCTAATAGGAAAGTGCAAAGATTCACGTTAATGACTGACGGTCATTACATATTTTCATTATATGACATTCTCTGATGGTACGAAAACAGAGGATAAATTCTTTTATTATCAAAAATTATTTTCATTTTTTTCTCAAAATGATTATCATTTCCATGCTGTTAGGGTTTTCTCTATAATTTCTTTAATAGAGAATAGTCCGTGCCACTTTTTTTAAGATTTTATTTATTTATTTGGGGGAGAGACAGAGGAGAGACCGCGCATGAGAGACAGCACAAGCAGGGGAGGCACAGAGGGAAAAGCGGACTCCTCCCTGAGCAAGGAGCCCAACCCAGGGCAGAGGGAGAGGGAGAAGCAGACTCCCCACTGAGTGGGGAGCCCGACACAGGGCTTGATCCCAGGACCTTGGGATCATAACCTAAGCCGAAGGCAGACACCCAACCGATTGAGCCACCCAGGTGCCCCAGCCCACGCCATTTAAAAACAAAATCAGTAAGACTACTGCCCCAATAAGTACAAAATATTTTTTTTTAAGATTTATTTATTTAAGTAATCTCTACACCCAACTTGGGGCTCAAACTCACAACCCCGGAGATCAAGAGTCACGTGCCCTGCCTACGTAGCCAGCCAGGAGCCCCAGTACGAAATATTCTATCAAACAATTAAAACCAATTTATGAGCTATAAAATTGATATACATTCAGTAGGTAAACAAGTTTTGCACTTAATAATTGATTTGGCACCTAATAATCTTGAAATTACCTCTATTCTACCTATCTCTGAAAATCAAAGTCTATGATTTAAAAAGAAAAAAAGGAAGAACATTCCGTGAAGTGGACAATAGAGGATGCATTCTACCCTGCATCATAGGAATTATAGTCAATTATTCTTTTTTATATGTTTTTTAGATTTCATTTATTTATTTGACACAGAAAGAGAGAGAGAATAAGCAGGGGGAGCAGAGGGCAGAGGGAGAAGCAGGCTCTCTGCTGAGCAAGGAGCCCAACATGGGGCTCAATCCCAGGACCCTGGGATCGTGACCTGAGCCAGTCACCCAGGTGCCCCAGCCCATGCCATTTAAAAACAAAATTAGTATGACTACTGCCCCAATAAGTACACTTAACCAACTAAGCCACCCAGGCGCCCCTATAGTCCATTATTCTTAACAAAAAAATCATTACTTATCTGAAGATCATACAGCCAAAAAGAAAACAAAGGTACCATCAACTCTCAATTACCCAAGCTCACATATTCCTTTTGGTGCATTAGTCAGAGTCCCGTCTCTTGGCTGAGGACATTAAGCGGAGGTGATAAAGTTTGTGTGTCTGCCAGTATACACGCTTTTGTAAGTAGTGAGCCCTCCCAGCAGTTCCTCGGAATTCTGTCCACGACGGAGGCAGTGGGAATGTTAAAGCTACTTTCATCCTGTGAAATGGCACCATTCTCTGTTGGTGCTAGTACAAGGCAAGTGGTTATAGGGCCCAGTCACCTGACTATAAAGCGACAGGATCCCACGTTGGCACAGGGAGGGGGGAGGGACAGGTACAATTAAGAAAATCAGCATCCATTCAACTTGCTGATTCTCGAACATCATCCCTCAGCTTCAGGTGAGTGCTCGATAAATGTAAGCTGAGTACCTCAAACAAACAGCACTAACTGCCCACTGAACAGCTCTACTTCAGCGGCTCGCAGTTCAACATCTTTGAAATAGAACAGATGACCTCACTGACCGCCATGAGAGTCACAGGGTCCAGAATTAACTTTCTACTAGAAAATGGTTTAAAATAGAGGAAACAATTATTTTGAGACTGCAACAGGCAATGCAAGAGTGTCATCCTTCTGAGAAAGGAAACAAGCGAGGGGAGCCTTCGGATGGCCAGTGTTTCCTACCAGGAGACAATGTGCAAACCCTAACACAGCAAGGGGGGCACGGAATAGAGCCTGAGCCTCACTGAGATCAGAAATCAGTAAGACCCACGTGGCTAGAGCAGAGAAGGAAGCAGGGTTGGGCAGAGGAAGAAGCTGAGGCTGCAGGATGGCCTCCCCCGCACCCCCCCCCCACCCCTGCCCACAGTGAGCGCTGCAGGTTAAATGGCCCTTCAGAGTTGTCAGCTGGGCCTAGATGGCCTTCATATTCCCACCTCATCAGTCGCTGGATGTGAAACCCCATCCCCACCTCTCCCCTGGGAAGGGGCGTAACCCCAAGTGAGAGGGTTCACTGCTGCGGAGGCAATGCCCAGAGGCTGGGCGAGTCCTCCATTAAAGGAAGATCTGGATGGCACCTCTGCGTCTACTGCAATGCGCGCTTAAAATCATCTGTCTAGTTATTTTACTTCCCTGCCTCAAACACTTCAAAGGCTCCCCAGCAACAGCACCGCATTCAAAGCGCTTCAGCATCTGGCACTTGCCCACTTCTTCAACCCTATCTCTTAACGCTGCTGGCATAGGCCCAGGGCTCCACACACGGCAAGTGAATCAAAGCTCTCTCTCAGGGCCCATGTTCTCTCTCCCTGTTCTGTCTTTGCACATGCTGCTTCTCCTGCCTGAGCCCAGGGACAGGGAGGCCACCTGCCTTTGGGCTCCCCACGCACCCCACCCCTCCTTCCAACTCAGTACAAATATCACAGCTGTCAGGCCTGCGTGTCCGAGATCCCAAGTGGACCACAAGCTTCTCGAGAGCACCACTTTCTTCCTCGTAGCCACAGCACCAAACACCGAGCCCGATGCAGAGTCGGTACTGAACACACGTGCGGGGAGTCACCGCAGGGACGGATGGACAGAATTACGGAGCGTTCTCACCAAGTACCTCCTACCTCACGCTGAGCCGAGAGCCACTTCTCCTCTGCCCCCACAAGGCTGCTGTTCTCCCCCTGCCCTCCAATCCTAGAGATTTTGCCTTCACTGTGGTCTGCGACAAGGCCTGTTTGCCCCATTTAATTTACCCTCATCCGATATGGTCGAGGGGAAGATGCTCGCACCACCTCTCTGGCCCTGCCGCCCTGGCTGTGGCTCTCCTCTCAACTTTGACCTGTGCACCTGTTTTCCATCTCCTGGGCCAGATGAAGGGGACATGCCCCTCAGCTCTCCACTGGGCCATCCACTACCACCCCAGGACCCCTTCACAAAATTCTCTTCCCCAAGCCACAGTGCATATTTTTCACTTCAGAACAATTCACTACCTTCTGTATTTTAAGCCATAGAGACAGTGTTACATTTATATTTTATGACAGAAAACATCAGGCTCTGGTCTAGGACAACCTTCCTGAAATTCCCTACCTCTACAGCGAATGAATAGTTTCTAATATAAATTTTTTCTTTTCTTTTTTTTTTTTTTTGCATTTTCAGCCTTTATTAACTGACACTTCTTCGTATCTAGAGTACAATGAAGCTTGTACTTATAATAATATAAAAGTACTGATAATAATATACTTATAATACGTATAATGTACTTATAATACCGATAATGTACTTAAAATATAAAAATATAAAATAAATTTTGCAATATACCAAAAGATTATGAACCTCAAAGAAAACTTCAGTTGTGTTCAATACGTTCATAATATTCGTAATTTAAGTCTCTAAAAATAATTTAGCAATCTAAGTATGCAGGGTCCACTTACTCTCCATTAAATAGAATATGACACAATATTGGTCAATTTATTCCTCAATTACAGCAGAAAACTGAGGAAGTTAAAGGTACAGACCTATATCCCAGAAGACCCACTCTAGACAAAATTATATTAGTGAAAGTTTCAGGCGGATTGGTAAATGCTACATATATCCTAGAACAGTACATTAAAGCTAATGCTTGACACATCTAAGAGTAAAAGGGTCCAACGGGGAAAATATGTCTTTCCCATCTCGTTCCCTAGAAAGAACAAGTGAAGAACGAAATAGACAAAGGCTTGAAGAGCAAGCAAGAACACAAACATCTACAAAAACTAGGCAACTAATCCTTGAATAATCTAAAATGGATTATAATCTCTCCTATCTCATACATGTGCAAATAAATTCTGCCCTTTTCTAAGTGTTTACTGAAACTGAACTTGGCTATGCCCACATCATTATTATAAAATGTAATAAAATATCCACAAAAGCAAAGCTCATTCCAAATATCAAAGGCCAAAAACTGCTCTCAAAGATTCATGTACAAATGGAATTCATGGAATGTAGATAATTCCTGAGGCATGACTCATAAGACTAAACATGGATGAGAGGACAAGACCACAATAAATATCGACCCACAGTCAATACAAAGTGTGTCTGTCCAAAAACACATTTACTCACTGCCTGCAATTTTGTTAAAAAAAAAAATAAATAGAAGGCTATATAAAAGAAGTTATAACGAATCAGGATTATGTTAAAAAACCAATTGTTGTTTCTTATTTGTAACCTTTATGCTGTGATAAAAATTAGAGTAAAGAAAGGCCTGCTTGACACTGAAGTTTTAAATGTAAAAAAGAAAAACTAAGCATATTCACCAACAAATAACACCTAATTCATGACAAAATAGAGTGCTTACTATGCACTAAGCATTTTACGTACACGTGTGACTTCGACCTCGTAAAACATCTCCGACAAGGATACGAAACCACTAGTTTACAGACAACGAGGGCTCCTTCTCTAGGTGGCTCAGCCTGGGGGCTGGGTCTCAGAGCCCCCGCTGTCTCACTCCTGAATCCACATTCTCAACCTCTATTTCAAATAATCCCCAAATGAGACGGTCAGGATAAGTTAACACTTCAAGTAACTATAAAATTCACTCTTAATAACATCAACATTTGCTCTTAATCAGTCGTGATGCAAACTCCTTGACTCACTACATAAAATATCTGGAATACGATTTAGGATTTCTTGGGTGACTTAAATGCACCATTATTAATGTGAATTTTACTGCCCTTATCTCTAAGCAAAACCATGTAGCTCCTCACTGAATTCACCCCAAGGGGTACATTACTCAAGCTGACATTTGTCGGCCTGCACGAAGCACTCACTGCCCCTCGCCCGACTCCGCCACGTCCCAGAGCCATGACCACGAGCAGGCCCTGCCCCTCCCTTGGGCTTCCTTCCTCTGCTGTGACACAGGGACCTCGGCCTCCACCTGCCTCGCAGAGCTTGCTAAAGGCTCAAGGCAAACACAACGCAGACAGGATCAAGAAACTGTCAATTGCAACAGGATTGGAGGCTTCAGTATTTCCCTTCGATGAAATGCCTGGATTATATACTCTTCCTCTCAGATATTATTTTAAAAGAGGAATGAAACTGCAGCCAACAGTCTCCACAATTCAAGAGCAGTTCGTCAAGCTGGCCAGTCAGAAGCGCAGTATAATTTCCAGTGACAAACATCAGTAATTGTGCCTTTTGCTCTGATGGCATCTGCAAGGCCCGGCACTTAAGGCTGTGAGAAGTCTGTGTGTCTCCGAGTGGGGTGAACGTGCAGTGTCTTAACCACTGGACATTTTGCACGAAGTATCCATTAAGAGAGGAATGAATCTGGATTTCTTCCATTCCTTCAGAGAAAGTAATCTGTGTCATATGCCTGACACCAAGGATCAAAAGCGTCTATGGTAATATCCCAGAAAGTAACCCAAGACAAGAAACAATCATGGGAACATTGGAAGACATCAAGTTTCCTCTAAAAAACAAACCAAGTTCTGACACATAGGAACAGACAATTCACATAAGAGGAAATGCAAAGACTAAACAAACACGTGCAAAAAAGTTCACCTAGTAGACAAAGAAATTGACATGCACCACACTAGATAGACAATCACTGTTTTGGAAATCAATTTGGTGACATATACCTTGAATCATAAAAATGCTCATGCAATTTGACTCAGTAATCCAACTCCTGGGAATTTATTTTAAGAAGTAATTTGTTAGAAGCAAAAAGATATATAAACACAGATACACATAGAGATAGGTATATAGATTCTCAAAACATTGGAATACTTAGCAAAATTTGGTATATCGATTGAAAAAAAAGTTTTTAATAAAAACAAAAGCAATCATTATTCTATGCAAAATATTAAATAAGAAAATACTAAGTAAGATAAACAGAATACAAATGTGTCATGGGAGTGTAACCACACAAATGTATGGGCAAAAAGGTAAAGTGCACAAATAAAAATTGTTGTGTTAGCATGATGCCACTTAGAAAATTCTCATTCAAAATCTTTAAGCAGGGCTCCCGGCTGCCTCGGTCGGTACAGCACACGACTCTTGATCTTGGGGTTGTGAGTTTGAGCCCCACATTCGGTGGAGAGATTATTTTTCTAAAATCTTATTTTAAAAATCGTATTATTAAAAAAAATCTTTAAGCATTATTGCTACTTCACCTTCTAAATGAAAAATATGTAACTCACATCGTTTTTTTTAAACCACTTAAAAGTCGACATTTGCCACATCCCTTCAACCAACTAAAATAAGGTACATAAAATTTAGAAGGTTATCTATACAATAAGAAATAACCAAAAAATATTCCCTTAAGAATGCGATTTGTGGTTAATAAAAGTAATAACTCTAAGTCCTCTCAGTGTCCCTGTGACATCCATCGCACAATCCCCACAATAACCTTTGCTAGTTTGAATTCTCCTTGCTTGTTGAGAGACTTACTGAAGAATTTAATTTTGCGGTAGTCGTAAAAATATGTAATCTGCGGCATACTAAAGGGAAAACACAGAAAGATTGGTACCTTCTGTTGCTTATTTATCTGAGTACTTTTAATGTTCTTCCTTGTCTCAGGCCCTGGCAAATGAACTTGGGAAGCCCTTTCCTTTCTGAGTGGCCCTACCTCTGACCACTCTCCCTTTTCTCCCCGCACACAATTTAACAGTCTAGAGCAAATTGGCTTTTCCACCTTCCCAGCTTCCTTCTAGGATACCTGAGCTCCCTGGAGAGGCTTTCTTGTAGGAAATGAAGACCAACAGACTATTTATGGTAACTGTCTGAATTCAGGGCGTGGAGTCCCTTTGTGAGCGCTGACCGCCCCTCATGGGCATTTTCTGCCTAGACCCGCCTGTCCCCTCCCTCTCACAGCTCAGTGTTCACGTTCACGGGAGCCAACTCTGGGGCAGGCTGCCTCTCAACGGCAGAAGTTCATTTTTAGGGGTGTTGTGCCTCCTTTCCCTGCCTGATAGAGGAGACATATTTGCAACAAGGAAAAGATTTTGAAGTTGATCTCCTGATAAAGCTTGCATGAAGAGAGGCTTCTTGATAGCTTTTATTATTGAGACAAATTAGCCCTGCCTCAGTTTTTCTCATTACAGTCTTCTTGGTTTGTGAGGCAGTAGGACTCTATTTAAACTCCCTAGCATTTTCCAGATACAGAACAGACTTCTCGTAGATACATCCCTTCCCCTGATGGAAGACAAGGTCATTCTCCTGGAAGGCTCTCGAACTCCCCAGTCTGAGGTCAGGTCCTTCTATCACTCCGGATGTAACAGATTCTTCCATGCCCTATGCTGCAGCCCTCCTACCTTGCCTATAGACAAAGCCCCCCCCCCCTTTTTTAAGGCCTTTTTTCTTAGGTTTATTATCCCCAAATCAAGGGTTGCTATAGTCTGCATATTATAACCTTTGCAAATCCATTAATTCCTTCTGTCCATATGTAAAAGGAGATCCCCCAAGGACTTGGGGTGCTTTTACACTGTTACAAGAACCAGCAACATGTACTGAGCCAATGAAGCAAACTGCATTATTTAAGTGCTTGGGACAGGGAAGGGTTGGTTATACCAGAATGTTCTTGTTTGATGCTTTAAAAAGGAGCTTTGGCAGCAGAGAAATTCGGGGAGAATGGGTGTCAGCAAATCATTATCTTGATTCCTGTGTGGCCCCAAATAAAAGCGGTATTAACCGACTTTCCCCCCACCTCCCCACCTCAGGAGATAAGGGTGTGCATTGCCCCCCACAGCAAGCCTGTTAACCGCGACTGCGGGCCTCGTTGGGTGGTGTGGATGTATCAGGTGCAGACCAATGAGATCCAGACACGCCAGCCCCACGGGGCAGAGTCACATGCAAGTTCCCACATGTGCCAGTTCATATTCACCCACCCACTCACCATCCAGAGAAGACCACATGAGCCAAGTCAAATGGCCCAGCCTGGAAAACGCAGAAAGCCACACCTTAAGACGCTCAGTCATAAAATGACATGAGAAACATCAGGGAAGAAAAGAGGTAGACACGGAGATTAAGAAAACAAAGCAATAAACACACAGGAAAGCATGGATACACTCCTTACGAAAGATGAAACATGCCTCTTTGATCCCACACACCATCGGCAAATATCCAGCTCTATGTGCTAGTTCTTAACAATACCGTGACCAGCCCAGAAAATCAGAGCTGTGACAATTAACACCGGCGTAGACCTTCCACAGCGTTCTGCGGTTCTATTTCAATCACAATATTAAAATATAAGAATGAAAACGGTTCTTCTTTCTACTTCCATGGTTTCCTTAGTTTCTATGAAGGCAAAATGTGCTTGCAGACAACCAAATCAATACCTTCTCAGCAGGAAAAGTGCAAACTCTCAGAGACCTCCCATTGATACAAATCCTTCCCCAAAATCCTCATGCTAAACTTTTGACCTATTGTTTCTAAGCCTACCAATTCTTGGCAGTGAGTGGTAATAAACTTAAAAAGTGAAGTTTGGGTCAGGAATTATAGTTCCTATTTTGACTACAGTTTAAATGTGTCACGGGACAGACTCCCCAGCTTCTTCTTCAAGGGGCCTGGGCCTGCTATTTTTACATATGAAAACAGACATGATGCACCTCTTTTCTCGCCCTGAGGGTTTCCTATAATCTATTTATAGGACTGGACATTTTCCAAACCCAGACATAATTCACTGTGCCATTTTCGGTGACTGATAATGTTGGTTTTGTTTTTCTCTTATCCCAAGGGAAAATCAATTGCCCAGCAAATTAATGGATCCCGCACCCTTCATCCTTAGAGACCAACGATCACTGATTTAGGTCTCAGTTGGTCTATTTCCGGCTCTGAGGGGATGTTAATCCTCAATAACAGGTCTGTTGAACAAGCCACAGGCGGGGCATCCAGGGACAGCAGATCTGACCCGTTTTACCTTCCCGCTCACTCACTGCGGGGCCTCAAACAAGTCACTGTATTATCTTAATTTCTCTGACCATAAAAGATGATAACCAAAGCAGTCGAAAGGAGCATATTTTGCTGGTTTTTGAAAATAAGAAAGATGAGGCAGGTGCCTGGGTGGCTCAGTCAGTTAAGCGTCTGCCTCTTAGTTTCAGCTCAGGTCATGATCTCAGAGTCGTGAGATCAACCCCCTGGATGGGCTCTGCATTCAGCGCCGAGTCTGCTTGAGATTCTCTCTCTCCCTCTGCCCCTCCCCCCATTCACACACATGTGCTCTCTCTCAAACAAATAAAATCTTTAAAGAGAGAAAGAAAATAGGAAATAATTCAAATATAATGGTATCCACTATTGCAATTACTTAAGCTCTAAGCAACCGGCTCGATCCACAGCCACCAGATGCATATCTACCTTCATATAACACAGTCCCAGCACACACTGGTTAGGGACCAAGCAAAGAAGATGTAGTTGAACTGATGCTGAGGTGTATTTCCCTGAAGCCCTAGAATCAGTTATACAAGCAAGAGCCCCTACAGCACAAGAACTCTGGGAAATCTCTTCCCCAGGTTCCCGTCAGGATCCGCAGGCCTCTGAGAGGCTTCTAGTGCCTCAAGGCTGCTGGAAGCACCCCAGAGATTTGAATTAAGTTAGGCCTTGATCTACTTCAGGCCTTAGGCATGGGGTCTACCCTAAAGGTAGAATGGGAGAACTGGGAAAGTCTGAGCCCCTGTGTGAACCTTTATAAAATCTTTTTGGAGGAAAGGAAGAAAGAAACCTCCAAAAAAATGAGATATTTTAGATTTCTAAGGGCAACCCATAGCAAATTCTTGGGATCAGCTTAGGAAAAATACAGGACCGTCAGGCCCACTGTAATCTGAACCAGAATCATTGGGACGATCCTGGTCCACAGACCTCCCTAGGGCAGAGCGAAGTCAAACAGAGAGATCTGCTAAGATACAGTGCCCTTGCGACAGGCACTTTGGTCAGAAATTCTCTTCCAACCTGAGGTTTCTGGCCCAGTCTGGGAGCTCTGGAGCCCTGGAGAGGCCATCCACCAGCTCTTCCTCCTCAGCCGCCAAGCATCACCTGGGTGACACACTGTTAGTCCCTCAAATACACCTGCCTAAGGATTCATGCCAAAAAAATCAAAAAAACTATTTACTGTAAATGTTGACATTTTGAAAGTTTTATTGGTTATTGTTTAAGATGTGAGGGGGTTTTCTCCCTACCATGTTTTGGCTGCTATTAACGAGTATTTCTTAACTCACTCAATTTTTTTTTCCCCATTCTGTTAGTCTAAATCAATCAAAGTATTGTCACGTCACCAATCCCTTTGTGCAATGTCCCATAGAGGGCTGTGTTTCCACAAAAGCAGGCGACAGCTTGAGTGCGCTGGTCTAGTGAGAGCCGTTCACCTCCTCCGCCCTGAGCCCGACTTCCCACTAGAAGAAGGAAGTGATAAGATTGGAAGACAGCCCTAAAATGCTGTCATTGTTATTGTGAACCTTTAAATAGACCTTTGCATCTGTAAAGGGTTTGGGGTTCTGCTTACAAAGACCCTTGGGAAGGTTGGGGCTACTAGCCCCCTCTTTGATTTTTATCTACATTGCACCTAAGTTGTTCCTGCCAACTAGGACTAATAAATACAGTGAAAACTAGTGAAAACTAAAGAATCATGAAGCTTTAAAAATCAAAGACTTGAAAGCGTTCCTTTTACTCGTGTGATCCCGAAGGTAAAAATTAATCTGGATGACACCATCTCCAAGAACTCTGCCTATCTGCTAGTTTAAACACCATGCCCTTTGCACTAACAACAAACTTTCTTTGAACACTTTTCTCCTTTGACATTTTTTATCTTCTATATTAGGACAGCAATTTCAAAGGACAAGACATGCAAGGAAATGGAACATTTAAGAACAACTGTGGTAATTAGGCAAAATCTTCCTTAATTTTGATAAAGCAAATACAGAAAGCTAAAATTAAAACACAGCTTGATTACAAAATGTTTATATATATTGCTAATTCTTTCAGCAACATTTTTGTTTTCGCTTTGGGATTACCCACTTCAAGTCCATGGTTTTTGTTTCTTAAAAAAGCAGTTATGGCAAATGGGCTCAAAATATTTTCTGCCTCTAAAAATAAACATCTTTGTTTTGAAAAACATTCCTAACTTTAAAGTTCCGGCTATTCCCAAAACAGAAGAGATAGTTAATCAGCAACTTTTAAGAGAAGAGAGCTCAGGCAGGTTACAGAAATTCTTCCAGGAACCCCTTGTCCTGTCCTCCATCCACAATATCCAGCAAATTACAGTACTTTGTTAGCTCCGAACAACAAAAGAGGCCTACAGAGCGGGGAGGGAGGGAGGCAGTGCAGAGGTGGGGGGCGGGGCTGCTGGGGGATCTTTCTACTAATAAGGCAGGGAGGAGGGGCCAAATGTGATACTCCAGGAGAAGGCAACCTCTAGTACGAAAGGTTCCTTTACATGTTCATGTCCTATTGTACAAGAGTAGGTTAAAAAAATTGAAATGAACAAAATGTTGGGTGCTCTGAAGGATGGCTATCGAACAGATGCAAGTGATTCGTAAGTAAAAAGAAACAAGGAGGGAAGGGAAGGAAGCCAAGGAGCCAGGAAAGCGGAATGAATAGGAAGATTACACTTCCCCAGCCAGCGAAAGGTTTAACTGTCCTGATCCAAGTGTTTAAGATCCTTGAAAACAATAACCTTCTAGAAAGCAGATACAAGTAGTTGACAAAAGAACAGAAAGCCTAGCATGTACCTCTATCAAGTCAAGTCACCATTCACCGGGGGACAAGAGAGGCAGAGAACCCAAACCATGAACAACCCAGACACTTTAAATAGACAAAGTTCCAGAAAGAATTTCCCAAACTGTGGCCTCAATCCCCCGACTGACTTTATAGTTTTCTTTATATTCTGTGGCCCATCTGTGGTTCACTGTGGAAGCAAGTGTGCCATCCATTATCCTGCTTTATTTAGTAAAGGAAAAAAAGGAGAATTTTATAACTTCCCATTAAGGCTTTCCTCCCACATTTTAGAGTATAATTAAGTTCAACACCGTCACCTGCATGACCATGTAAATATGGGAAAATAAAATCTATCTTCATAATCAAGAATTTTAAGACTATGCCAAATCTATTTTATATAAAGGAATATGTCCATATCTACAATCACAGACATATTAACACTCAGACAATTCCATGGGTATAGTTGACATCAGTCTGGTAAGGGGATATTGAAAGGGCCTTTTCAAACGTGAACAGCTGTATATAGCTCCAATAATATTGGAAAGGCAAAGCTATGATAGGTTTTATGCAGCTTAAGTAGAGATGTTAATGTTATCTGCTTATTAAAAAGTACTTTCCAAAAAATAAAAAATAATATACTCACAAATCAATAAGGAAAAGACAAACAACCTAACAGGAAAATAAGCAAATGATAGGAATGGTGGGTCCTAGAAAAGGACTAGATATCCAAAAACAACTGAATGGGTAAATACACTGTGACACCCTCATACAACTGAATATTAACCAATGAAAATGAACAGATCAGAGTTACACATATCAATATGGATGCAGCTCACAAATATAAAGTTGAGGGAGAAAAGAGCAACTTGCAGAAGAATGCATACTGAACGCCAAGGACACGCAATCTTAAAAACATTTTGCTTAGGAGGGGCCCCTGGCGGGCTCGGTCGGGAGAACATGTGACTCTTGATCTTGGGGTCCTGAGTTCAAGCCCCATGTTGGGCTTACAGCTGACATTTAAAAAAAAAAAAAAAAGTGCTTGGGAGTCCCTGATATTCAGTCAATACACCTTGACACGGCTGATCTGCGGTTTATGGCCAGCATCCGCTTTGAGTGGCCATGCCCATACACTGTCGGTTGTTAAATACTTTGAAAATCACCCTTGAGAGTCATATGCAAAATTATAAAGAAATGCATAAGGATGATAAATACCCAAATTCAGGACGGCAGCTACACCTGTGAGGAGGGTAGAGGTCATAACCACGTTAACAATATTTTGTTTCTTAATAAAGCACGTAAGTACTTACTGTCTGATGATTTATACCATTTCATAGATCTTAAATCATACATAACAATTTAAATATATATACACATACATAGGTCAGCAAGAGCTTTGGGCCACGAATCTGGAGATAGCCATTTTATTCCTTGTTCTGCCGATTACCTGTGGGACCTTGCTGTCCCTGAATCTTGGTTCCTCTTCTGTGAAATAAGAGGATTCAGGTATCATTCAGTTCTAAAATTCTTAACTGAATTCAACATGATCGCTGTGGAGCTCTCTGGATTCTAATAAAACAGCCCACCACTACTGCCCCCATACAAGCGTTATAAATCATACATGAGACAAGACTTGCTGACTCCTTATGGAGAGCGCATAAACATTTTAAAGTACCCAGGAATGCTTTTTAATCCCCCTCCCTCTCCTTTACTGTCCTTTCTGATGAACGAGACCTCTGAGAGCTGGCTGGCTGGGTTCAGGAAAGCAAAGCAATGATTATCAGTAAAGAGGGGGACAGTGTAATTGATCCAAGATAAAACGTACTTTATATTTAGTTGTGCTTATAGGTTATTTTACATACTCATGATATTCCTAAGGCGGGGGAAACGGAGACCGTTAACCTTAATGATTTATTCAAAGGCATACGACTGTCTGGGGTAAGCCCAGGATTAGAATTCATAACTGGTATCTTAGAAGTGATGTTTTTACTCAATTTTTAATGTCTCCTATGACAGACCACTAATTTCACACACTCTCAAGACTTGTCTTAGAGAAAAGAGTTCCCCTTTCATCCCTACGTTCAATAATTTACCAAGACTTGCACAGTGACAAAGCAAATAAACTAGCAAATTCTTAGATCACTCAGTAAAACACTGTATATTTTAATAAATACATCCCAGATTCTGGTACATAAAGTTTTGCTTAAGAAAGTGTTATGACTCAAAAAAAAATTGCATTTCTTCTAACCACTTTTAGACTATAATTTGCATACTAGAATTTTAAGGAAATTGTTCTAAGGGAATTTTTAAAAATTCAAAATCTCCCCCAAAATAGAGCTCCTTTCTCTTCTTTGAGTTTGTGTTTCTCTTTAAACCCTTTACTTCCAAAGAAACGCTCATTACTGTGCAATTGCACTGATAAATAGGGAGTCCTGACTACTTGACACCCAGTCTTACCCAACCAGTAAGTCTTAGCATTCTGACTGGTTAGTAGGAAAGTAGACAAGGGGAAAAATTAAAAATAAATAAATAAATAAACAAACAGCTGAAAATTAACTGCCATGTGATTTAGAAGCTGTTTTTTCTAGGGTACCAGCCAGCCGTGCAATCTAACAGGTACTCATTTGTTAAAAAGTTGCTGAATCAAGCAACTATGGAAACAGAGGGTGTTTCTGAAAAACAGATTCGATTTCTGAAAAAGTAGAACTTTACGCTGTGAAACCCTCCCTCCTTTCAGGCTTCCCTTCTGACTTGCTGAGAGCTTGCAAACTAGTTTCCTTTTTATTTCTAAACATAACAGAAGTTTCTCACCTGAAGATAAACAACAGAGCTTATTTGTTTGAGTTTTCCCCAAGGATACATATTTGCCAATTCTGTGGACACAATTTTGAGATCTGATTTGAGGTCACGTCATCTCAGGAAAAGAACAGAGTGCACTTCTATGTGTACTAAATTATCGTCCTTGTTATTTATAACATGTGCAGTGCCCCTATTAGAAATTTGTCCCGCTTTTAAAAATAATAATATTTCTATTTCTGAGATCCCTTTTTCTTTACTATATCTCTTAATTCTTTAAAATATTTAGACATTATGTACTTCCTTGTGACAATAAATTTCCTAAAACATAATCCTTCTGACCCCTTACCTCCCAAACTGGGATTACAAAATTCTTAAATTTTCTTTTCATGGAATTTTAGACTACAGTTTTGAGATTTCCAAGAAATATTTTTTTCATTCTCTCAAAGCTTTCCCACGGGGTGGGACAGTCATCAAACTCTTGATTTTGGCTCAGGTCCTGATCTCAGGGTCAGCCTCCATGCTCAGTGGGGGTCTGCTTGAGATCCCCCCCAATCTTGGGCGCTCGTGTGCACGCACTCTCTCTCTCTCTCAAATAAATACATAAATCTTAAAAAAAAAAAAAAAAAAGCCTTCCCCATGAAAATATACCTGACCTGTTTGCAGCCCCTAAAAACACAGAACATAAAACATCCTCAAAAAGAAACACCAGCTAAGTTGTTTCTTCCTCATCAGTGAACAATTAGAACACCCCCCACAAAAATGTCTTATCATTCCACAGTATTTTCTTGCGTGGACCAAAACTAGAACCATCAAAGGATCTTGAGAAGACCACTGAGACAAAACAAAATCTCTGTATCATCCTTTGGTTGAAGCTCCTCCAACTTAATTTAGTTAGGAAGCTGACGGACCAAGAGAGGTAGTGAGATCAGTATCTGTTTAGAGAGCATATCTCACTATTTGCACATTCCTTCTGACACTGGACAGTGCTAGAAAAGGGAGGTAGCAGTGACTTCTTTGTTATAACTTGAAAGTAAGAACAGGTAAATTCTTACATCGGTGGCTGAAATCGCAGATTCTCTTTTTGGTAAGAATGACAAAACAGTACTAAGAAGAGTTAATATTTATTTAGTACTTCATTTGTGCCAGATATTTTATCCGTGCCATCTCTTTAGTCCTCGCGAGTCTGTAAGATAAACACTATCTATCCCATTTAGGAAAACAGAGAAGTAAAGTAACTTGCCGGAGACCATTCAGCAAGTCACTGGCAAGACTTGCTTGAACACAAATATGCAGGCTCCAATCTCCGTGCCCTTAAAAGAAAGCTCCTGGGGCGCCTGGGTGGCACAGCGGTTAAGCTTCTGCCTTCGGCTCAGGGCGTGATCCCGGCGTTGTGGGATCGAGCCCCACATCAGGCTCCTCTGCTATGAGCCTGCTTCTTCCTCTCCCACTCCCCCTGCTTGTGTTCCCTCTCTCGCTGGCTGTCTCTATCTCTGTCAAATAAATAAATAAATTCTTTAAAAAAAAAAAAGAAAGAAAGAAAGCTCCTAACGGGCAAGGGAGAGCTAAGCAACTCACGCATCCCGTGATTCCGTTAGAGAAATCTACCAGAACACATATTATCTGAGCATTCAGCACAGGAAGCGATTAACAGATGAATATAGTGACCAAACTAAAATGGACTTTTGTGAGTTTAAATTTTCAGCTCTTTCTGCCCTTTCTCCTCTTTAAAATAAATAAGAGGAAACATGTGTTTTGCCCACTGTTGCAGCTAGCTGGCAAACTCATGTAATAAATTAACTAACAGAACTGGTTTAGCAACAAATAAGCTCAAGGTCTCTAAATTCTAATGATAGGTACGTCACTGATTTGAAAGATGATCCAATAGCTTTTAACTTAAATTTGATGTTTATATGGCTTTCAGAACACAGTATAAATAAAGAGCCCATATCTGTGAAGCCTCAATAAGAAACCCTGATACCAAACATCTAGGTGGAAAGGGAAAAGCACAAATTCTAGCTACTCTGCTTAATTATTGCCAGGGTTCCAAGTGTTCGAAAACATTCAGATGGTATAAACACACAATGGTCCACACTGATGATCTCTAGGGACAGGGACTATAGGAATGGAAAGTGAAAATAATATGAGGAAGGGCTTTTGCTTTTTAATATGTATGTTGTTGCATTTTTCTAAGAACACAAAAAATTGTTTAAAGAAATGCTCGAAGTTTTGCCAGACTTCATTTTTTTAAAAGATTTTATTTATTTATTTGACAGAGAGAGAGACAGCCAGTGAGAGGGAACACAGGCAGGGAGAGTGGAAGAGGAAGAAGCAGGCACCCAGCGGAGGAGCCTGATGTGGGGCTCGATCCCAGAACTCTGGGATCACACCCTGAGCTGAAGGCAGACGCTTAACGATCAGCCCCCAGGCGCCCCTGCCAGACTTCATTTTTAATCTGCATCCACAAACCTGACATCAGGATTACGCATTTCATCACCTAATGAAGGGGATACCATTAAGGAAAAGGCCATCATTCTCTCCAGCTCAACTAAAACAAGACTTATTTTATAAACTGTTCACCCTTTGGGGCGCCTGGGTGGTCGGCTGGCTAAGCATCTGCCTTCAGCTCAGGCTGCAATCCTGGGGTCCTCGGATGGAGCCCCACATTGGGCTCCCTGCCTGACGGGAGCCTGCTTTTCCTTCTCCCTCTGCCTCTCCCCCTATCCATGCTCTCTCCCTCCTCCCATCAAGTAAATAAATAAAATCTTTTTTAAAAAGGGGTGTTCATCCTTTCCTACCCAAATGTGTCCATTTCATCAGAAGCAAGAGGAAAAAAAATCCTAAGGGACTTCAGCCTCCAAGCAGCACTAAAAGGAAAGGAATATTAGAATTTGAGAAAGAAGATTGGAAATGGAACTCCCTCAACATTCTTCAGGTAACAAAGGGAAACCTCAGGTAGAGGTTTATTCTCTCCTCAAGGTAAAGAATGCGTATTAGGGGCCTCAATGCGGAAATTGTGAAAAGTGCCACGGAGAGCAGCCCTCAGAAATCACACACTCATTCTTCCCAGCCCTGGTTGGCCTTGGGCTCCAAGGAGCCTGAAGAGAAAGATAAAAGTGAGAAGTGCTTTGTAATGAAGGTAAATGTTGAAATACTTCAGGCCTCTTCTGAGCTATTTCTTCATCGATAAAAATACCATCTGCTTCCAATAATGATTTTTGGAGATGCTTAGCATAAAATCTCAGACATAGGAGATGCACAATAAATGTTGGTTTCCTTCTTGCAGAACTAAATTTCCAACTGCCAGCTGTCCACTAATTGTTGGCTCAAAAGATTAGCCCACTAGGCCCACCCTACCACCAAGACCGTCCGTCCTCTCTCACACTTCCCCTCCTGTGTTCTCAATCTCTCTCAAGTAATGGCACAACATTCTCTTTGGCACCTAACTTAGAATTCTCTCTCTTCCATCTCCTTTTAATACTTTCTGATTTCTATTTTTCTTCTGTCCTCTGGATTTCTTCATCATTCACCTGGATTTCTGAAAACACCTTGGAGAGAACTCCCTGCCTCTCCAATACATCTTCCAGAACATTATCATGAAACAGAGATCACACCAAGCTCGGTTCCCCTCTGACAATACAGTCCACTTACGTGTTCAAAAGTACCCAAGATCTAACCGTGAAACACCTATCAGACCTCTCCCACCACATCTTGCCATCAGCCCTGTGCTTTAGTCTGGACTAGTCTTCAGCCTACAATCCACTCTCTCCATTCTCTCCACCCATGAAAGCCCTACTCTACATTCTAGACCCGGCTATACGCCCAAATTCAATGCTGAGGCTCTACAATTCTAGCCCTAACTTCCCCAAAGCAGATATTAATTACCACCGATGTTACGCCCCCACAGCACTTGGCCTCCACTTCCACTGGTATCCCTTTCATTCTGTATCATTTGAGAACAATGAGTTTATAAGGCTATCTCCCTTAGCTCCAGAAGAACAGGGGCCATATCTGATCACTTCTTATTGCCACTTCCACACCTGCCACTCAGCCCCTAATTCACTGCACCCTTGAAGCGAACGTAACAACTAGCATTTATTACATTGTGTTCTGCAGTATTCAACAATAAATACTGCACTGCCCGCTATGTGTATTATCTCAGAAATATTCATTACACTCCTTTAAGGTAAATCATATATTGGCCTCCATGTGACAGATAAGGAAACTCTACTCAGAGAGGTTCTATCATTTGTCCAAAGTGATACAGTTAGTATATGACAAAGCCAGGATCTGAACCAAGGTCAGTCTGACTTCAGAAGATATACTCTTAATCATTCCGCTGTGGCACAGACATTTCCAAAATTCACTCGTTCCTTTAGTACTTCCACACATGGGAGTATTACCCAAGACCGGGACTTCAGTAAATTCTGTTTTATCCTATCAGCACATGGAGGCCATTTTGGTTCTACTCTAGCCCAGGGTCATACACAAGCAGGTCCAGTCTCCCAGATTCACTTATTCCACTTATTTTTCTCTGCTCCTACCGCCACCTCCAAACCCCTGAAAAGCAAATCAGAAAATTAAAATAATAATTTGGAAGGCAGGAACAGGAAGACAATTAAATCTTCCCTTCTTTGTGGAACATACAGTATTAACAGTGAGTTTATAAGGTTTAACAGGTATATATAACCTGAAAGAATATGTTGGATCATTCCAAAACATATTTGCCCTGCTCAAACCTGAAATCAGCAACAGTTACTAAGAAAACACATAGCCAACCGGGAGACGACACGATGACTCACAAGAGGGGCAAGCTTACTTTCCAAGTCTCAGAAACCATCACCAACAGAGTCTTGTCCCCAAATCATCAACCTGTGGTTATAAACAGTCTGGAGTTTCTTTTCATCTGGCCTAGAAGGAATCATAACCAGTTCTGGACTAAACACTAATTATAAAATTAATTATTATGCAACTAAGTTGAAGCTTCCTATAATGAAAGAAAGTACAAAGACTACAAAGGTAACAGACTTTCTTTTAAACAAAGGTCTATTAACAGGAAAAGTTCTTACTCAGTGTCGTCAAATGAATGACTATAAATGATATTTAAGAGAACCCTTGTGACCCATTTTTCTTGTCAACATACAAGTGCAGATAATAAAACACGTCTTTAACAGTTTTATAAACAGAATTTATAGTAGGCATTCCTTTTTTATTTTTTCTTTCTGAATCACTTGCTCAAAAAATTTTTTTAAAGATTTTTTATTTATTTATTCGACAGAGATAGAGACAGCCAGCGAGAGAGGGAACACAAGCAGGGGGAGTGGGAGAGGAAGAAGCAGGCTCATAGTGGAAGAGCCTGATGTGGGGCTCGATGCCACAACGCCGGGATCACGCCCTGAGCCGAAGGCAGACGCTTAACCGCTGTGCCACCCAGGCGCCCCACTTGCTCAAAATTTTGAACTAAAAGCTCTAGTATGCATCATTCTACCAAATGATCCCATCATATGTTGGCTGTATAACCTACCAATAGCTTAGATTCATTTGAGTTGTGGGGGGTTTTTTATTATTTGTTTTGGGGGCATGGGAAACAGCCTTTATTTATATTGTTTCAATTTAAGATAAAGATTACTTCTGAGTAATTAAATCTTTTGTAAATGAAAATTAGCTAACTTCTATGGTATGACCCATGAATTACTATACCACATAGAAGCAGCCAAACCTGAAGATCTCAGGCATAATACGCTCATCTTTTCCTCAGAGTTCCCCAACTTGTACTCCAAAGCCAGACTAGGGAAAACAGGTAGTATGTCTGTGCAGATTAACTCTGCATCACCCCCTCCCCCAAACACGGAGTATCTCGCAGCCTGAGCTCTAACTAAACAGGTTAACTCTAAACTTGATGAAAAGAGTATGTGTAGCACATGGACTAAGATGAACGGATTTTTTTAAAAGATGTATCGTTCATCCCTAAATGTTAAATACCCTTTCTTTTCAAATAAAGCAGCATAATTGCTGGAATGAGTAATAAGAATTTTTAATTTAAGTATATTAAAAAATATGCCTAGAAACCTACAAAACCTTCTTATGATACCTCCCTTCCCCAAAACCTCCCTTTCAAATTAAAGGCTCCCCGTCAAGCACGATATTTCAATTTTGACAGCACATGGGTGTGTATATTCTTTCTCATTTGTCTGGAAAATTATCTATAAGTATAATGTATATATTGCTATCACAATGATGAAGGTTTATAAAATATTTCGACCGAATGTATTCCCTGTTGTAACCAGTATATTTATTTTTAGTGAATTTTAACAGGAATATATGTACACGTCTCCACACCACTGTTTTGTTTTACTATCTTCTGTGTAAATGAATTCCAGATAAACTTTATCTATAATTTAATGTGTAACCATGAAATGTCTATTTATGATTCAGTTTCATATTCATCTCTAGCATCTTAATAGCTCAAATAATTTAAAATCTAATTATGGATGAAATAATATGATGTGTGGAATTTACTTCAAAATAATCCAGTGTAGGGGGGATAAGTGAGGGTATAGATCAAGCCACCTTGGCAGAATTTGATAATTACCGATACTGAGTAATGTTTACACAGGAGTTCATTTCACTATTATCTCCGCTTTTGAATATATGTGAAATTTTTCATAATACTTTTTTTTAAAGATTTTATAAATTTTTTTAAATTTATTTATAAATTTATTTAAATTTTTATATAAATTTATTTTAAATTTATTTAAATTTTTATAAATAAAGATTTTATTTATTTATTTGACAGAGATAGAGACAGCCAGCAAGAGAGGGAACACAAGCAGGGGGAGTGGGAGAGGAAGAAGCAGGCTCATAGCGGAGGAGCCTGATGTGGGGCTTGATCCCATAACGCCGGGATCACGCCCTGAGCCAAAGGCAGACGCTTAACCGCTGTGCCACCCAGGCGCCCCCATAATACTTTTTTTTTTTTTAAATCCAATTTACTACTACTCCAATGTCAGGCATAACGCTGTCATTTTGAATTTGTTTTACCCACATAGCAATTAATGTTCTACACGACATTTCATTAGTGCCAACACTGCTTTTTAAGTTACAATGGGGTCATAAATCTCTTAGACATCCCTGGCTACAGCACCATCAGAGTTGGCTTGACCTTAGAAAGTTTGAAATGCACATTGGCGAACGTTATACGAAAGTGACAATGTTGCTGGGAAACACACATACACATACAACCTTGTGCACCCAAAGCACTTCAATATGGCTCTCAACTAGATGATACGGAAGAAAATCCTTAATTATGAATGAGCTAACTTCAGTAAGGAAGGATTTGAGTTTATGAATTGATAGTTTGCTGCACAATGTTGCTCTTTGTAGGCTGTCATCTCTGAGGATGCAAAGACATGAAGATATATGATAAGGAACCAGTGACCCCAATACTGTAGTTCATAATGAATAGGAGGTACGAGCGGGGAAACTGAATAATAAAAACACAAATTGGAACTAAGATGATGCTTTTCATACATTTTTATAGCATCAGCAAAAAGAAAAAGTACAACGGAGTAAATATCACATTTCTAAATCATACTCATAGAATTTTGGAGCTGAGGAAAAAAATCTCAGAGATCATCTAATCCTCCAGACCAGCGGTTCCCAAACCTGAGTGTGCATCAGAATCTCTTAGAAGGCTTGGTAAACACACACAGATTGCTAGGCTCTGCCCTCAAGGTTTCTGATTCAGGAGGTTTGATGCTGCCGGTGCCCGGAACACACTTAGAGAAGCACCGTTCCAAGCTTCCTCCCATAGCTGTTTGTGTCTCCATTGTAGGGATCGCCAGTTACCACACGGGATTGCATGCTCCTCTGCTTGTGGGCCTTTCTTCTACTAGACAACTGCCTTTGTAAGAGCTAGGGGCATGCATTTTCATCAAGGTTCCAGAGTCCGGGCTCAATAAATATTTACAAAATAAATTAACTTGTTGAATGAATTGATTTTTCCCCCTCCTTTACAGTTGAGTATTTGTCAATGTATTCATATTTAGAACGGGGGTGCATTTACATAACCAGATGGAGACGAGCTATGCACTGATGACAAACAGCAAACACTGGCAGGACCCAAAGGAAGACTAACAGTCAGCTGGAACTAGAGCAACAAGTGGATGGCAAATTCTAGAGAGATCCAAGAACTGCATCTCAGACTGGAGTTTTCAGTCCAGTACCTTCCACTCTGACAAGTGGAAGCTTGAGGCTCACTGCTGTCAAATCTGTTACTTTGATGGGGCGCCTGGGTGGCTCAGTCGGTTGAGCGACCAACTCTTGATTTCATCTCAGGTCATGATCTCAGGGTTCTGGGATCGAGCCCCGAGTGCCCCACGCTCAGCATGGAGTCTGCCTGTCCCTCTCTCTCTCCTCTTCCTCTTGCTCTCTCTCTAATAAATAAATAAAATCTTATTTTAAATAAATAATTTTTTTTAATGTGTTACCTTAACTTGAGGAGTTATAACCAAATACATTTCATCTCACCCACCATCAAAAGAAAAAAATGCTTCCAAACTCATGTTTCAGAGGTTCTCAGGGTCTGGAAAATATCAGCACAGGTGGACTGATTTCTGCTCCCCATCCACCTTCATCCTCCTAATGTTGCCCAGAGGAAGGAAAAGCAGCACAGCACACTCAGCAGTGCCTGTCTAGAGAGTTCTCCAAGTGCAGGTGTTCTGAATGTTGTATACTCTACAGCATCCTCAAACATCCTTCTGTTACAGTAGTGATCTGCTCAGCGGCAATTCAACATAGCTGAAGAAAATGAACTATGCTCTGATTTCTGAATTTCGCTACTTCTTTAAAGTTTATTCTAATGTTAGAATACATATATTTATATATACATATATATGAATCCAAATAAGCTCAATATATATGATTTCCTTATTTTCACTTAACAATACTACAATAAAGAACATAACCTGTACAACTGTATGGATATATAAATGATTTTTTATTATTATTTAGATCCCTTTAAAAAATAGCTGACTGTGTAGGAGCACCTGGGTGGCTCAGTGGGTTAAGTGTCCAACTCTTGATTTCGGCTCAAGTCACGATCTCAGGGTCATGGATAAACCCCCATATGGGCTCCATGCCAGGTGTGGAACCTGCTTAAGATTCTCTCTCCACCTCGGGGCGCCTGGGTAGCGCAGTCGTTGGGCGTCTGCCTTCGGCTCAGGGCGTGATCCCGGCGTTTCGGGATCGAGTCCCACATCGGGCTCCTCGGCTGGGAGCCTGCTTCTTCCTCTCCCACTCCCCCTGCTGTGTTCCCTCTCTCGCTGGCTGTCTCTCTGTCACATAAATAAATAAAAAATCTTTAAAAAAAAAAAAAAAAAAGATTCTCTCTCCACCTCGCCTTCCGCCCCTCCCCCACTCACATGCACGTGTGTGCGTGTGTTCTTTCTCAAAAAAATAAAGTAAAATTAAAAAAAAAGGAGCTTAACTTTAAAATTTTTTAAATAAAAAATAAAAAATAACTGACTATTCAAACAAAAATAATAATGTAGTGTGGGGTCTACAAGACAAAAAGTAAAATACATGACAGTAAAAAAAAGGTCACAAGGAGAGCAATAGAAATATACAAACAAGGTGTTTGTGCTGCACATGAAGCAGGGTACTAACACTTGACGCTAAGCTGTGATAAGTTGGTGGCGTATACTACAAACCCTAAAGCAGCCACTACAATAACAAAATAAAGAATGATAGCTAACCAGTCAAAAAAAGGATATAAAATAGAATGATGAAAAATAGTCGATAATTCCAAAGACAGACCAAAAAAGAGTAAAAAAGAAACAAAGAACCGATGAGAAAAGCAGAAAACAAATAGCAAGGTTATAGATTTAAACCTAACCATATTAATAATTACTTTAAATACAAATGGTCTAAACCATGCAATTAAAAGACAAAGATCGGAGCATCTGGGTGGCTCAGTAGGTTAAGCATCTGTCTTCAGCTCGGATCATGATCCTGGGGTCCTGGGATCAAGTCCTACATCAGGCTCCCTGCTCAGTGGGAAGCCTGCTTCTCCTTCTCCCTCTGCTCCTCTCCCTTGCTCAAGCTCTGTCTCTCTGTCTCTCTCAAAATAAATAAATAAAATCTTAAGAAATAAGTAAACAAAAAACAGAGATCATCACATTGGGGGCACCTGGCTGGCTCCGTAGGAAGAGCACATGACTTCTGATCTCAGGGTCATGAGTTCAACCCCTATGTTGGGTGTAGAAATTACTTAAATAAACTTTTTAAAAACTAAAATATAGGGGCGTCTGGGTGGCGCAGTCGTTAAGCATCTGCCTTCGGCTCAGGGTGTGATCCCGGTGCTCTGGGATCGAGGCCCACATCAGGCTTCTCCGCTAGGAGCCTGCTTCTTCCTCTCCCACTCCCCCTGCTTGTGTTCCCTCTCTCGCTGGCTGTCTCTGTCAAATAAATAAATAAAATCTTTAAAACAAAATTTAAAAAAAATAAAAGCTAAAATATAAATAAAAGACAGAGATCACCAAATTGAATAAAAAAGCAACACTCTTCAAGGAGGTGAAGCATAACTCTGCATTCCTTAAGTGTAAGCTGCACGTAGTGACTTCCTTACCAAAAAGTACACTATAGATGGGGGAGAAAGAGTAGCTTTACAGTGGAGAAACCTGACACGTCAACCAGGTGGTCAAGGTTAACATGAATAGGGATAAGTCATGTTGATATCATGTTCCTTTAACATGGTGTAATTAAAATACACATTCTTTTCAAGTGCCCATAAAACATTTACTAAAAAAAATTATATTCTGGGCTATAAAATAACTCTTGATAAATGTAAAAGGATTTGAGCCATACAAAGTATGCTCTTTGACAACAATGGAATTAAATTAGAAATCTGTAACAGAAAGATCTCTAGGAAATCCATAAATATTTGGAAACCAAGTAATATGGGTAAGTCTGGGTCAGAGAATACATCACAGAAAATGTTTTTTAGTATTTTGAACTGAATAAAAATGGATTTACAACATATCAAAATTTGTGAGATGTCACTAAAGCAGTACCTGGGAGGAAATTTACAGGACTAAACATCTATGTAGAAAAAGAAATAAGGTCACAAAATCAATGACCTAAAGAAACTAGAATAATGGGGGTGGCTCAGTCAGTTAAGCATCTGCCTTCAGCTCAGGTCATGATCTTAGAGTTCTGGGATCAAGTCCTGAGTTGGGCTCCCTGCTCAGTGGAGAATCTGCTTCTCCCTCTGCCCCTCTCCCGCTCATGCTCTCTAATAAAATAAATAAAATCTTTGGGAGGAAAAAAAAAAAGAAACTAGAATAAGAACAATAAGGATTAGAGTGAAAAGTCAGCTAAATAGAAAATAGAAAAACGAAAGGAAGTATCAACAAACCAATAGCTAGTTCATTGGGAAGGTCAATAAAGTTGATAAACCTCTAGCCTAGGGTTTCTCGACCTTTCTCACTACTGACATTTTGTCTGAATGATTCCTTGTTGAGAGGATTGTTCTTGTTCATTGTAGTATCTTGAGCACCATCCCTGGTTTTGACCCACTGGATGCCAACAGCAAATGCCACACATCCCCCACCCCTGACACGTACAAGACATCATCTCCGTACAGTATCTGTCTCTAGAAATTGCCAAATGTTCCCATTAGCAGTAAGATAAACTTCAACCCATACTTCACTCTATAAACAAATACTAATTCAAAGCAGACTGACCTAAATGTAAAATGAAAACTTTATAGTTGTGCATTCTTTTATAGTTTTCCCAAGAGTTATAAATAACTAAAATAAATAAATAAAGAGCTATAAATAACTCTTAGAAAAAGATCTTTGTTACCCTGGGTTAGGCAAAGATTTCTTAAGGTACAATGTCAAACGTACAATTCATAAAAGAATAAATTGATAAATTGGACTTCATTAAAATTTAAATCTTCTGATCTTCTAAGACGCTGTGAAGAAACTATAAGATGAGGAACAGACTGAAAGTAAATATTGCAAATCATGTATCTTATCAGATACATGTTCTTTATCAAGAACTCGCACCTAGAAAACATAAAGAATTCTCAAAACTCAATAATAAGGAAGCAACCAACCCAATAAAAAAGGGGCAAAAAATACAAACAGAGATGTCAGTAAAGAAGATAAATGGATGATAAACAAGCATATCATTAGTCATCCGGAAAATGCAAATTAAAAACACAATGAGATACCACTGCACCTCTAGTAGGATGTCTACGGAAAGCCTGACCATTCTAAGTGTTGACAGGATACAGAGCAACTGGAACCCTCATACACAGCTCTGGGAATGTAAAATAGTACAACCCCTTCAAAACATATATCTACCATATGATCCAGCCATCCCACTCCTAAACATTTACCCAGGGGAAATGAAAGCAGATGTCTACACAAAGACCGTGCATAATGTTCACAGCAGCTTTATTTTTAATAGCCAAAAATTGGAAAAAGCCAAATGTCAATCAATGGGTGAATGGATGGATGAACTGGGGTATATCCATACAATGGAATACCATTCAGCAACAAAAAGGGATGAATCACTGATTTATACAACACGGATAAATCTCCAAATAATTATGCTAAGTGAAAGACGCCAGACAAAAAAGAGACCTTGCTGTATGATTCCATTTATATAAAATTCTACAAATATACACTTCCATAGGGTCAGAAAGCTATCTTCGGTTGTCCAGAGAAAGAGGATGTAGGGTGTAAGGTGGGGCCAAACGGAGAGATGGTTTCACAGGTCTTTATATAAGTAAAAAACTTACCAAATTTTACACTCTAAATATGTGCGGCTTACCACTGTGTCAATTACACGCAACAGAGCCAGTGTAGGAATTATCACACTAACCTGCAAAGTGTAGACAGTTTAAGATAACAATCAGAATAGAACATAGCCTGCGCAATTCAGTGAAGACTTACAGGCTTTAAACATAAGTGATTTTACACTATTCCAGACACAATTTTTCATTTGGTAAAAGTAGGAAAGGGGGCACCTGACACAGGTCATTGGTAGATGTGAAAGCGAGCAAGCGAGGCGCTGAAGCATCGGCTGTTGCATTAAACATTCTTAATTGAGATGTAGCCAATATGAAATATTTCATAATAATAAAAAAGGAAAAATGATTTTGTTTTTTCCAATTTGACCTGTTCCACTCCTGGGCAGAACTAGGAGCTCCTCCCACACACACAAGGCCCCAAAGAATGCATCTTTTCCAGCACTGCCATGTGCATACTGCAATGGCTCGTCCATCAGGATGGGGACTCTGTCTTTGATGCTGGCAGAGTGGTCAAATGTATTCTGAACTCAGAAAGCCTGGCTTCCTGTCCGCGGCTCTGCAATTCACCTACCAGGTAGCCTCCGAAAATTACTTGATGCCCAGTTTTAGAAACTATAAAACAGGGCTAAGAGGGAATATATGGGGATTCGGTGTGAATTTATCCAAACCTAGGCCTACAAGGAAGGCCCCGCGGGATCTTCCACCTGCTGACCACTCCCTCTTCACTTGGTTCTTTCCCTCCAGCTGACCGCGCTCAGGCACAACCACCTTCTCCCAGTTCCAGCAAAGCCACACACTGCCAAGCTCTCTGCTGACTCAGTGCGGTTTCCCCCACTGATCTTCTGCCATGCTTCTCTCCTCCCCACAACCTCCTGCCCCAACAACACGGCCAGCAACTTCTTAACAAAGATGCAGCTTAGAGAGCAGCTCCACAGAGAAGCCTTTTCACTATTAACACGGGAGCCCCTGGCCTCTGTTTCAGCCCCCTATTGTCTCCTTCTTTCTAGTCAACATTCATTCAACGAATAGTTCTTAAGGACCTACTGCAGGTGAGGCACTGTTCCAGATTCTGACGATACCACAGTGACTACAACAGCCTTGATGGAGTGCAATCTAGCGGGGGAAGACAGGCCATTAACAAATGAGTAAAGCATGGAGTATGTTAGTTCTATGGTCAGAAGGGCCATGGAGAGAGACACCTGGGTGGCTCAGTCCGGTCAAGTGTCTGCTTTCAGCTCAGGTCATGATCCAGGGTCCTGGGATCGAGTCCCCCAACAGGTTCCTTGCTCAGTGGGGAGCCTGTTTCTCCCTCTGCCTGCTGCTCCCCCAGCTTGTGAGCTCTCTCCCTCTCTCTCTGACAAATAAATAAAATCTTAAAAAAAAAAAGTACCATGGAGAAAAACAAAAATCTTTAAAAAATAAATAAATAAGTACCATGGAGAAAAACAATAAATCGTGAACAGGGGAATGGGAGTTGGAAGAGGGGTTGTGATTTTTAAATCTGGGGTTTTGCCAAGGCTCACTGAGAACACAATATTGAGTAAAGAAGTGAAAGGGGTCAGGGAGGGAACCAGACAGATATGGGGGCTGAGCAGGGGGCATTCCAAGCAGAGGAAACATCAAGTCCAAAGGCATCTCAAACAGCAAGGAAATTAGTTTGGCTCTAGAAGTATGAGCAAAAAGCAGAGCAGCAGATAAGATCAAAAAGGTGAAAGAGTGGAGAATGAGGAGGACCAGATGGGGTAAGCTCTGGGGGCCAGTCAGGTCTGCCTTTCACTCAGAGGCAGATGGAAAGCCACTGAAGGATTTTAAACAGGGAAGTGTGTGATCTGATTGACATTTTAAAATCTGCAATTAGTTTGCTAATGTTTTTCACGTTCTGTGGCTCTTCCCCAGCTCTTCCCCATTACTGGCGGGAACCACAGCAGTCCCGCGCACTGTTATAACCCAAGCACCTAGCACAATACATTGTAGGCACTCAATAAATATTTATTAGATAAATGAGGTAATCTATGCAAAGCATTTACTGGCACAAAATAAGCCCTCCATAAATGGTAACTATTATTATTTGGAACCCCAGATTTCAGCACAGTGGCTGACATACAGTAAGAGCTTACTTGAGTAAATGAATAATTTTGTGATATTATTTAAAAATCTTTATTAAAAACATATGACTAATGACAAATTAATCAATTGCTTTTCACTCTTACCCTTACTTTTTAAGATATGGCTGATTTCATTTTTGAGCTTTAAACTGTTACTTTAAACTGTTAAGCTACTGAGGGCACTACCTAGAATAATCCCATTGTGATTCAGTTCTCTAAACATACAGCAATATTCTGCAAACACAACTAGCACTAATGTACTGAAATGCTTGTAAAATTTCTAATTGGGTAAACTTATTCACATGATTTTTTTTAAAGCAATCTTAATGTACAAGGCTAAGCTGACCAAACTGGTTTGATTTTTATTTTTGTTGAACTCAAAGTTCAGTTGACTCAAACATGTGAACAAAGACCTAAGAATTTCCACTTTTTACTTATTTTGACATCTCCAGAGTCTTCACACACACAAAAAAAAACTTAATGAGGATTACACCTGCTCCCTGCTCCCTCGTGGTGCTTTAGGGGTAGGGGGCGTAATGGCGGGGCTAAAGCCGTTTAGTAATTATCTCCGGAAAAGCACTTGAAAGTCCCAACAGTCTTCCAGAAAGAAAACTAAAAAAGGAGTCATGCATTAAAGTACCAAAACACGCCAAATATTCCATCTCCTAAAAGGTGAACACACTCTCCTGGTGAAATTTACAAGGTCTGAATGGCAGGGACCCGAGTGGTGAAGGGCCAGGTATGTTCATTTTAACCCCGAACCCTAAAAGTAGCCGAACACATCCGAGCACAACCACATAATAACTGGAAGGAGGACTTGGGAGGTAGGGAAACTTTCAAAAAAAGCAGATGAAAGTTGCTTGAAATCAAACAAACTTTAAAAAAAGAGAAAAAGCGATGCCAAAGTGTTGAGCGGCTACAAAGAAACACCCTCGGTTGGGCTCTGACTTGCTGGTGCTTGAACACAATCGTGCCTGCTGGCATCCTGCTCAGACGCTCCTTTCCACTAGGGGAGGGGAAAATAATAACTTTCGGAAATACCAAGCGTCCACAAAGGCAAATGTTACACAGGACTTCTCAAGCTCCATCTAATAAGGCAGCACATGTTGTTTCGAGCAGCACTGATTCCACACAAGTCCTCCACCCCCCCCCCCCCCGCTTTTTTTTAAGAGAAGAAAAATAACCTAAGGAGGAGAAGGTGCTACCGTCAGACCCTCAAGGCAATTTCAGACAACAAAGACACCAAGCAATCAAAATGGAATTATAATCCGAGCGGTCCGAGCGGCCCCCGGCGCGGGGGCGTTTGGCTGCCGCGCCCGCCGCTCTTCCTCGAGTGCTGGGGCCCCCGGGTCCCCGCGCCCTCTCCAGCCCCGTTGCGCCCCGGCCCGCCGCCTCTCGGGGACGCGGGACGAGCCTCGCGCCGCCCACGCTTTGGCAATCTCCGCGCCGCGGCTCTCCGCGTTCTGTCTCACGCGGGGTTCAAAATCTTTCCCGCCCAGGCGTGACGCGAGGAACGAAAACAATCAGCGGATCCGGAGCGCTGGGGCCTGGGCCCGACGGGGGCGGCGCGGGGATCAGGGCCGAGCCCCCTGCGCAGCCCCTTTCTGAGCCGGGCGGACCGGCGGGCTGGGGCCCGGAGGTGACACAAAGAAGCCGGAGAGACAAACGCCACCCGCTGGCGCTCGCTCCAATCCCCGGAGCGCCCCGCCCGCTGACAAGTTTGCGGCGCCCTCCACGCACCCCGCTCTCCCCACCCGGGGAAAGTTTCCGGTGACCGGGCTCGGACCCCGGCAGCGGGTCGGTTCTCGCGCCTACCGCCCCCGCCCCCGACTCGGGGACCTTTCCCTCCCTCGCCCCCGCCCATTCTCCTCCCTCCCTCCCGCTCTCCTTCCCCGCCTCAGCCCGCTCTCTCCGGGGCGCACCGGGGCGCTGGGGGCCCGCGACCGCACTCACCCGCTACTGGCCGGGCTAGGGGCGAGGGCGCGGGCTGGGGCCGGCCCAGGTCGGCGCCCCGCTTGCCTTGCTGCCTCGATAGCGCCCTTTGCTCGTTCTCCCGCTCGCTTTTTCGGTGCAGCTGAAGGCTCGGGACGCAGCAGAGCGCGCTCCGCTCCTCGGCGGTAGGAAAGCTGCAAACCACGCCCCGCGCCTTCCCCGCCCGCCGCCTGCCTCTGAGTCCCGCGCTCGCCAGTGTCGAGCCCGCCCGCGAGCGGCGGAGGCGGAGCCGCCCGTCTCCCCACGCAGGCCCCGCGGCCGCCCCGGTCTGGCAACTTTCTTTCCGTGCTTTGGGACGTGAGAGATGGTCTGAGCGAGATGCTAGCTCCATGCAGGTTAACGACAGGGGGTAGGAAGAATGTCACAAATTCCCTCAGTAAAGCTTTTCTACCCGATTTCATCAAGGAACTTCTCTAACCTTCCTGGTCTCCTGGGTCTTTGAGGTGGGAGTAAGAGAGCCGATGTGCAAATTAGCTATCAAACCTTGATCAAGTCATCTAACCTTTGTGAACCTTTTGTAGAATGAGGATTTGGGATCAGATGACCTTTAAGATCTTGGTCAGTATTTCTCGTAGCGTAGTCCGGACTTCAGGATCACCTGGAGGGAAGGCGAGGCCCTTGTTAAAATGCGGAGTACTGGGTCCTTCCCTCCCCCCGCTCAAAAACGGCCTCAGTCTTATGACATCATATGCATCTTCCAGATCTGAAACTCACTGGAAGCTGGATCCTTGGGAATCCATCCTGCAGGTGCCAGTTTGATATACCAACAAATTACTCAATGCCCTTGGACTCAGGATGATGTCGATTGACTCCCACTTACCTCTTGTACTGCTACGGCAGCATTAGTAAGGCACTCGAAGTCCTAAATGAAAGGTATTGTATGAATTCATTATTACGAAATAAATGACTTTAAAATATTTGTGTTTGTATTGCAATCAAGTTTAACTTCTTATAAATCCGAGCTCATATATATTGTATGGCTGTAGAATCTTGTCTGCATTACTTAGTTAAATTCGGTGGTTATGATCCAAACCAAATGGTAAGGAGCAGACATTAGAGTTTTGATAATACATTCAATTAACATATATTAATGAAAAAAATCGTTGTAAATTTTACCCACAGTTTGGGACAATCATTTCAAAAACTTGTACTCACAAAAACTTGTACTTCTGTTGCGTACTGGATGATTCAGTTAAGTGATTTGACATGCACTTTTTATTGATGGTCAATAGCTCAACCCAACAAAACAGCACAGTGTCAGTCTATGTGCCATTCCTTGTAATCCAAGATAATCATTCTGATAGTATCACTTCTTCTTAGACTACCAGGTTTGCATTATTTATTTTTAATGGTGTGGGTCACAACAAAGGTCAATAAAGCAAGAAGATCCTTCTGGTCCTACGGTGTTTTTTCATAGAGCCATTTGCCCGATATAATACATACAAATCAAAGAGCCAATTTCAGGGAAGTCTGGGCTCTAGGGTTTATGGAGCTGTCTACATAGCATTGTCTGTTATTTTCCTTCTCTGTTCTATTCATGCTATTCACTTCCATTTTACATTGGTTGCTTCCTTTAGAGTAAATGCTGCAAAATCATCATGGCAACAGTCTCTAGAGAAAATATTATGAATCATTTCTTAATTATTGTTCCCTCTAGGCATCTGTGCTACAAGTCCTCAGAGTGAAAGGACTATTGTTCCATATTGTATCTAGTGCACTTAGAATAAAGTGTCTTAAAATGTTTTCAGATATCCCCAGTTAGAGTCTTTTAATGATCTGTGATGTCTCCTAGCCATGCCTGTTTGGATATAAAAGTAATACCTACTTTTAAATCAGCAAATGAGACTAATGACAGGAGCACTGAAACAGATCCTCCATACTTTGAAATGAAAGTAAAAGGTAATGCTAAGCCAAACAGAGACACACCTGGTTCTTTTGAAACACAACACTGAGCATGTGAACGGATGGTTCATATGCTCACATCCCTGACTGACAGAGGCAGGGTTGCCATGAACCCAGCCCTGCCCGCATTCTCCCATGCACCAAAAAACAGAGCTAGTACAATAACATAGTATGATGTCATGTGATGCCTCTTAGCTATTATTCATGTCCAGCATCTGTATTTTTAGCAGAAGTTCCCATTCAGCTCAACAGCCCACCTGAGAGACTTTGCCAGCTCCAATTGTGCTAAACACAAGTTTTGCAAATTGATCCGACCGAAAGCACATCTGTGGCTTGGTACACAAGCATGCTGTGGAATACGGTGAGAACTACCAAAGCAAACATCCGATACGTACCGGCACATTGTACTGAGCAGGACAAATAACATAGTCTGAGGTGCTCTAGAGAGTTGGACATCCTCATGCCATTAAAGGAATTAAATTCACCACTTTTAAAGTTGGGCAGCAGCTCCTCTCTGTCACAGCGTGGATTTCTCTGAACTAGAGATGTTGTTTACATTCCTGTGTCCCACAGTAGGCTGTCCAGTTCCTTGTCCTTGCATCCGGAGTGCCTAAATAAGAATGGCAATGGATTTTATAGTGGGAGCAAATGCTAGTCTTGTTACTTGGGTGTCATGTTGAGAAGTTTGGCAAGAAAGGATACAAACTGAATAGTAACTGAGTCTCGGCCAGGGGCACAGAAGGAAGACTTGACACTAGTATCATCTATTTATCAACCCTGATGGTAATAGAAGATAATAATGTTACATGATTGACCAGATGGATAAGTGAGTTTAAGAACAACACAAAGTATCTGTAGCTGAAGGGGCAGGAATTATGTTAATTAATCTGAGGCAGGGTGAGAAGAGTTACTACCAAAGACAAAAGGAGATTGGCTTAGAGTTAACCGCTCCTTGTTAGGACGCGAAGTCTGCTGATGTCAAGGAACAGTCTTTCGCCACAATATTTTTTAACATTGGGAGCACTTGTATAAGCCTGGGATGAAAATAGCTGGCCAGGAACACAGCTCTGTTCCTCTTTGTCCAAGATTCCAATCACACCCTTTGACGGTCTGAGCTCCTTATCTCATTCTGGTCTTGTTTCCTGCCAAACCTGGAAACTAACAGAAATAAATATTGCCTAATTGCTCCCTTGACCAATGTGATCTCTCTGACCATTGTCCTGATTATAAAAAGTTGGGTCTGGTGATGGGTAGTAAAGAGGGCACGTATTGCATGGTGCACTGGGTGTTATACAGAACTAATGAATCATTGAGCCTTACATCGGAAACCGGGGATGTACTGTATGGTGACTAACATAATATAATAAAAAATCATTAAAAAAAAAAAATGAAAAAAAAAAAAAAAAAAATAAAAAGTTGGGTCTGACAACATGCAAGTGTCTACTGTCAATTTATGCAGTGGCTGGTCTCCTAAAATACTGAGCCAATCAATCAAGTTTCTGCCGATGGAGTCAGAGAGGCCAACATTCTAGAGTTTGAAGAAAAACTAAAACAAATATGCCGCGATTTAGTGAAAACATACATGTAAAGTGCTACGCATGGAGCCTGGCAGGCAGGAAGCACTTAACAAGTAATTGCTGTTATTGCAATAATTTCAGTCAGTAACAGCAGGTACTATTTCAAAAGCACTTTTATTGTATTGATAAATTATAGTATTGGATTAAAGAAATATCCCATAACTCACCTCACTTTATAAAGAAGACAGATAAGCCTAAGAATAAAATATTTGCCTAATGAAATAAAACTGGTATTGGCAGTCCCTGGATTAGAACCTAGAGAAGCTTTTAGTCAGAAATAAATGTATCATTTAGAGGAATCCTGTTATATATCTTGTTTGTTTTATTCTCAAATGCAAAACATTGACTTAATCATACTGCTTAGTTTACAATAAAATACAATAAAAATAAGAGACATCAACTCTCTCTCAAGCCAATGCAGTTCTGATGGATCAAATTAGAGATATAAAAAATCTAACAACAAAATAAATAAAGTAGGTCTCATGGGTATATTCACATTTATACCTCAAAAGTAGAGAGTATACTTTCCTGCCGGACACATGTGGACTCAGTCATGAAAATTGACTTTGTACTGTGTCACTTCTCAATAACAGAACTAGAAATAATGCAAATAGTGTTTTAATTAAACAATAATAGTAATAAACACTATAATAATACTAAAAATTGATAACAAAATCTGAAAAGAAACAATCCTTCCACCTAGAAATTTTAAAGTGTGCTATTAAAGAAGTATTGGATGAAATGAAAACTAGTATACAAATTGAATTCATAATTTCTAAAAACAAAAAAAAAAGATAATGGAAATAATATACATCAGAACCTATAAAAAACAAATCAATGATTAGGGGAAAATTTGTAGCCTTCAAATATGTATATAATGAAAAGAAAAGAATGACTATAAATGAATTATATTTCTAACTCAAAAAGCTATACCAGGGACACCTGCGTGGCTCAGTCAGTTAAGCATCTGCCTTTGGGGGGCGCCTGGGTGGCACAGCGGTTAAGCATCTGCCTTCGGCTCAGGGCGTGATCCCGGCGTTATGGGATTGAGCCCCACATCAGGCTCTTCCGCTATGAGCCTGCTTCTTCCTCTCCCACTCCCCCTGCTTGTGTTCCCTCTCTTGCTGGCTGTCTCTATCTCTGTTGAATAAATAAATAAAATCTTTAAAAAAAAAAAAAAAGCATCTGCCTTCAGCTCAGGTCATGATCCCAGGGCCCTGGGATCAAGTCCTGCTTTGGGCTCCTTGCTCAGTGGGGAGTCTGTTTCTCCCTCTGCCTGCCACCCCCTTTGCTTGTGCTCTCTATCTCCCCAACAAATAAATGAATAAAACCTTCTTTTTTAAATCGTGTTTAAAAAAAAAGAAAGAAAAGCAGAAGGAAGAAAATAAAGATAAAAACAGAAATTGACGTGGTTGAATACAGACAACCAACAGACTAATAAAGAAATCAACCTGCTGACTATTTGGGGGGAAAAAAGATTTTAATGGCAGACGACTATAAAGCTAATCCAGAAAAAAAAGGTGGGGGGGAAGCATAAACATTCAAAATAAGAAATGATAAGAGAGAGTCATTAAAACAGAAAGTAACATGGTACTATGTAATTATTTTCATAGTATTAGACTGCAATATGCCAAAATTAATCCCACTAAATATGGAAAGCCTGGGCAAACCAATTTTATTAGAAGAAATAAAGAAAGATATCCAATAACTATCCACACAAAAAAGCACCAGGCTCAGCTGGTTTCACAAAGAAATTCTAAATCCCCAAAGATCTGATACCTAGATGATATATAGATTGTTTCAGAGCATTTTAAAAGAAAAAGTCATTCCAAATTGTTTTTTTGAAGCCAGCATAACATCAATTTCAAAATATGACAAATATTGTTCAACTCTCACTTATGGTTATGGATGTAAAAAATTCTAAGTCAGATATTAGCAGCAGAATCCAAAAGCATATTTTTTAAAATTATGCAATCCTACTCCTTAGTATTTATTCAAATAGCAGAAAACTTCTATCCATACATAAACGTGCATGGATGTTTATAACGGTTTTATTTGTAATTGCCAAAACCTGGAAGCAACTAAGATATCCTTCGGTAGATGAATAGATAAGTAAATTGTGGTACACCCAGACAATGGAATATTAATCAGTGCTAAAGAGAAATGAGCTATCAAGCCACAAAAAGACACAGAGGAAATTCCTTTTTTTTTTAAGTAGGCTCCACGCCTAGCACGGAGACCAAAATGGGGCTTGAACTCACGATCCTGAGATCAAGACCTGAACTGAGAGCAAGAGTCAGTGGCTTAACCAACTGAGCCACCCAGACACAGAGGAGACTTAAATGCATGTTACTAAGTGAAAGAAGCTAATCTGAAAAGGCTACACACCATATGACTCCAACAATACAACATTCTAACAAAGGCAAAACTATGGGGACAGTAAAATGATCAGCGGTTTCAGGGGGTCAAGGGAAAGGATGAATAGGTGGACCACAAAGGACTTTTAGGGCAGCGAAATTATTCTGTATGATGATACAATGGTGGGCACATGTCATTACACAATTATCCAAACCCATAGAATATACAACACCAAGAGCAAACACTCATGTAAACTATGGACTTTGAGTGATAGTGATTTGTCAATATAAGCATGTTGATTATAACAGATGTACCTGGTGGAGGATATTGATAGTGTGTAGAGGGCAGGAGATATACGGGAACTCTCTGCACTTTCCACTCAATTTTGGTGTAAACCTAAAACTGCTCTAAAGAAACAAAGTCTATTAAAACTTTAAAAAACAAAACAACAAACAGCAACAACAACAAAAAGTCTTTATGACCAAGAAGGGTTTATTCTAAGAACATAAGGATGGTCTGACATTAAGAAGATCATTAATATAATTTATCCAATAATATAATATATACAAGGAGGAAATGATAAGATTAGTTCCACAGGTGCGGAAAAGATCTTTGACACAATTCAATATCTATTCCTGTTTTTAAAAAATTCAATGAAGTAGAAATCGATAGATACTTCATAACATAATAAAATATACCTCAGCATCTTACTTACCAGAGAAAGATTAGAGGCATTCTTACTAAGGTCAGAAACGAAGCAAGAATGCTCACTATCTCCATAACTTACTATTTTATTTTATTTATTTATTTATTTATTTATTTATTTATTTAAGATTTTATTTATTTGACAGAGACAGCCAGCGAGAGAGGGAACACAAGCAGGGGGAGTGGGAGAGGAAGAAGCAGGCTCACAGCAGAGGAGCCTGATGTGGGGCTCGATCCTAGGGATCCGGGATCACACCCTGAGCTGAAGGCAGACGCTCAAGGGCTGCACCACCCAGGCGCCCCATATAACTTACTATTTTAATGGAGATCAGTCAATGTAATAAAACAAGACAGTTCAATTAAAGGCATAAAATTGAAAAGAAGTGAAATTACATTTGCCGATGTTATGAAAATACACCTAGAAAATTCCAAAAATCAATACTAAAACTAACACAGACATTAAAGAATTCGGTAACATTGCTATATTTAAAATTAATGTATAAAACCAATATCTTTCATATAAATCAAACAATAAGATAAAAGACTTAATGTAAAACTAAACCCTATTGACAAAAGCAACAAAAAATAAAACACTTAAGGGTAAACTTAACAAGAAACATACAAACTTATATGAGAGAAATCTTTTAAAAAACTCTTCAATAGTATGGGGCGCCTGGGTGGCACAGTGGTTGAGCGTCTGCCTTCGGCTCAGGGCGTGATCCCGGGGTCCTGGGATCAAGCCCCACATCAGGCTCCTCCGCTGGGAGCCTGCTTCTTCCTCTCCCACTCCCCTGCTTGCGTTCCCTCTCTCGCTGGCTGTCTCTCTGTCAAATAAATGAATAAAATCTTTAAAAAAAAAAAAAAACTCTTCAATAGTAGCCTTGAACAAATGAAAAGGATTCCTTGCTCTTAGATAAAGCAAATAAAATAAAAAAGATGTCAATTTTCCTCAACATTAACATTTAAATGTAAAGCAATGCCATAATGGTACTAACGTGATTTTTTTGTCTTCCAGAGTTAAGTAAGTTGATCAGCAAAATCAAAAGAAAATGACCAACTGGGAGGATATATTGCTATTTACACGACAGGTAAAGGGCTAATTACCATAATGTATGTTTAAAAATGAATAGAATCATCAAAATCCAATAGAAAAAATGGGCAAAATGCATGAACAGAAAATTCACAGAAAAAGATATATAAATGGATCTCAAACATATGAGATGATGTCCAACTTCATAAGAGAAATCCAAATTAAAATTACACTGAAATATCATTTAGTACCTATTAGTTTGGCAAAGATTCAAAAGCCTGACAATGTATGCCATTCATGTGGCTCTGTGGAAAAACACTCTCATATGTTGTTGCTGGGCGCAAAATGGTTCAATCCCATATAGAGAAAAATTTGGCGATATCTCATAAAAGCTACATATAATCCCACTAAGAATTTGCCCTGAGGAAGTAGTTCTACAAAAACAAAACAAAATATGCACACGGTTTTCCACTGCAGCTCTATTTGACCCACTGCCAGATGATTTCTCTTAGGTTTTGCCAGTGGGAGACGGAGATAGGAAGACAAGAGAAGGGGAGGAGAAGCTCTTGCTTCCTGTTTCCGGTTCTAATAAAATCCCTCCAGCAGCATGAGGGCAGCTATACCTCCAGGTTTCTGGTGCTGTTTGGCACTCACAGCTTCAGTGGCTTGTCACCTTCTTCCTAGAAGTTCAACACCAATCTCAGAATGCTCCTCCAAACATCTGAGCCCTAGCTGTGGGGCATCTGAGAACCAGTCCCATCGTGCCTAATAAGATCATTGGTAGGCAGTGGTTGCAGAGAAACAAGCACAGCCTGTGGGAGCCCCTCGTCCAGGTCCCTAGATCTTATTCATGCTATCTCTTCCATTTTGTTCCCTACTGTCTTCTTCCTACAGTTATTAATTCTGGGAGGCCTAAATAAGTGGAAGGATGTGTATCTTTTCATGAAATGGCAATCAGCAAACTACCCTTGGCAAAGACATCATCAAGATTGGGGTCTCTGAATGATCACATTGAGCAAAATCAGTCTCTAGGCTAAAATGCTTACTTTGGAGCTGTTACTTGAAAGAGAAAAATGTCTATATTATTTAAGCCCTCTATTTTGGGCTCTCTTTTCTGTAATAACTTAGCCTAATGCACACTAAAATACTGGATTAAAGATTTAGATATGAAAACCAAATTTTTTTAAACTTTTGGAAGAAAATAGAAATTATCTCCATAACCTCTGGATATGAAATGATTTCTTAAAGCACAAAAAGCACTAACCATTAAAAAAACCTCCACATTAAAATTAAGAACTGTTCATTAAAAGACACCTACATTAAAGGAGTGAAAGATGAGTTTTCATCACAAGGAGAACATTTTTTTCTCTCTCTTTTTTTTCTTTTCTTTTTTATTGTATCTACACGAGAACATGGATGTTTCCTAAACATATTGTAGTAATTATTTCACAATATATATAAACCAAACCATCATGTATACACCTAAACTTATACAGGAATGTATGCCAATTAGTTCTCAATAAAACTGGAAAAAATAATTTAAAAAATAGAGGTTAAAAAAGGGAGGGCTAAAAAGACAAGTCATAGAAAAGAAATATTTTTGACACGTGTAATGGACAAAGATCAAGAATCCAGAATATATTGTGAAAATTAACGGAAACTTTACTAAAATGGAGTCAGAAGGTCCAATAAGGGGAGCTCTCATGCCCTACCACTTGTCAATTTCAGACCCAAAGGAAGAGAGGGACCTTGCAGGTGGATACTACTTTATTATCCCTACAGGAGGAAGAAAGGTTTACCTCCTTCCCTGGCAACAGCCCAGCACATGAGAGACTGTCAGAACTCAGCCAATAAAAACTACTATACTTTCAACTCCCAATTAATGTCAATGGACTTGTTGTTTATAACAGACTTCCCAACTTCCCCCTTTCCTCTATACAAGAGCTTACCTCTCCTTTGTTTTTTGGACTTGGCTATGGACTTTGCCATAGCTAGCTTGTCCCAGATTGCAATTCTTTGTTATTGCTGAAAAAACTCATCTTTTGCTAAAAAATAACTGGAAGTTTTATTTTTAAGGTTAACAACATGGGGGCATCTGGATGGTTAAGTTGGATAAGTGTCTGCCTCTTGATTTGGCTCAGGTCATGATCTCAAGGTCATGAGGTCGAGCCCTGCATCAGGCTCCACACTGAGCATGGAATCAGCTTGGGATTCTCTCTCTCCCTACCTCTCCACCCCCCCATCACCCCCACTTGCATGTGTACTCTTTCTCAAAAAAAAAAAAAGAAAAAAGAAAAAAGGAGAAAGAAAGAAAGAAGAAAGAAAGAAAGAAAGAAAGAGAAGTTAACAATATGTAGAACTTCCACAAAATCAATGGGAAATAGTAGACAAAGAGAATACCTGAACTGCAACTTTAGAGAAAACCCAAATGGTCCATAAGTAGAAAAAAATGTTCCACCTTATTACTAATCAGAAAATTTAAAATAAGACCATAGTGGGATAACATTTTTACCCACTAGCTTTTGGAAAAATAAAGAAATCGGAAAATACCAAGCGCTAATGAAGACATAGATCAATAGGAACTCTTACACACTGCTAGCGCCAGCTGGTAAAATTGTTTTGAAGATCAATCTCACAATATCTTGTAAAACTAAACATTTGCAAACTCTAAGACAGAAGATTTCCATTTCTAGGTATACTGTGTATATCTGGGGCCAGCACAAAATGTACATATATTTGATATGCACAAAAACGTATATGTATAGGGGTGTCTGGGTGGCTCAGTCAGCTAAGTGTCTGAAACTTGATTTCAGCTCAGGTCATGATCTCAGGGTTCTTGGATCGAGCTCCCTGTTGGGCTCTGCACTCAGTGGGGAGTCTGCTTGTCCCTCTCCCTCTCCCTCTGCCTTTCCCCCTGCTCATACTTTCTCTCTCTCTCACTCTCTCAAATAAACAAATAAAGTCTTTTTTAAAACATGACTCATGTGTGTTTCTAGTAGTATTATTTTTATTATTTTTTAAATATTTTATTTTTTGATAGAGAGAGAGCAGAAGCAGAGGGGGAGGCAGGCAGAGGGAGAGGGAGAAGTAGGCTCCCAAGGAGCAAGGAGCCTGATGCGGGACTCGATCCCAGGACCCTGGGATCATGACCTGAGTCAAAGGCAGACACTTAACTGACTGAGCCACCCAGGTGCCCCCTAGTAGTATTATTTTAAAAATAAACTTTATTGAGGAATAATTTATTTAGAATAAAATGCACAGATTTTAAGTGTATAATTCAATGAGGTTTTTTTTTTTTAAGATGTGTTCATTTGAGAGGGAGAAGAGAGAGAGTGAGTGGGGAGAGGAACAGAGGGAGAGGGAGAGAGAATCTCAAGCAGATTCCCCACTGAGTGCAGAACTGAATGTGGGACTCAATCCCATGACCCATGGGATCATGACCTGAGCTGAAATCACAAGTCGGATACTTAACCGACTGAGCCACCTAGTCACCCCAGTTCAATGAGTTTTAATGAATGTATATACATGTGCTACCATTTCCACAGTCAAAATATAGAATATTTACATAACCCCAGAAAATTCCTCTGTTCTTTTTGTAGTCAATTCCTTCCTCCAGGCAACAATTGATCTTATTTCCATCAGCATAGATTGGTTTTCTCTGTTCTAGAATTTATATAAATGAAATTATATAGTATAATATATACTTTTAGTATAATATATACATTCTTTTATATATTATTTTATAATATAGGTGTTCTTTCATATATTTTCTATATGTAGTATAATATATGCACTATTTTGTGTTGGCTTCTTTCCCTCCAAAGAATGTTTTTGAGATTTGTTGGGGGAGAAGAAATTTTCATTACTTTTCAAGATCCTTCTGGATGGACTAAGAACCAAATTGACATGAGACAGATTAACAGGAGAAAATCAAATTTACCTTCATAGGTATAGGGAATCCACATGGAAAATCAAATTTACCATCATAGGTATAACAGGAGAAAATCAAATTTACCTTCAGAGGTATAGGGAATCCACATAGACATGGGATTCCAGAGACAGTCAGACAACATAAGGTTTATCTGAGCTAAGGAGAGGGTTAGAGGTCTGGATATACAAAGGAAAGAAATACCATTAGCAGGAAGGTGAGAGGAGATGTTTGGAAAATAAAGGTTGCCTTTCTGCAGCTAAGTTTCTTAGGTAAAGAGGAATCTCTGTTAATAGTTCTTTTTCTGGTATAGACAGGTAGTTGAGGGGAGGAGGGAAAGAGCTTTCCCGAAATCAACTGGGTTTTGATTGCTTTTAACTCAAGATAATTTTCATGACAAAGCGGCCCAGCTTGGGGCAGCCTGCTCTTGCCCCTACAGATTCATCTATGTTTTCGCATGTAACAGCAGTTTGTTCATTTTTATTGATAATCTATTTTCCATTGTACATCACACTTACTGATGGCCACTGGATTGTTTCTATTTGGGACTATTATAGAAAAATCTGTGTAAATATTCTGTACAAGTCATATTATAAACATGTTTCCATTTCCCTTGGGTAAATACCTAGTAATGCAATTGCTAGGAAACTGAGTAGATCTATGCTTAATTTTATACAAAATTGTGAAATTGTTTTTCAAAGTGATTGGACCATTTTACACTTCCACAGGCAATGTACAATATTTCCAATTACCACACTTGGTGGTATCAGTCTTTTTAATGTTAGTCATTTTAATGGGTGTGAAGAAGTATGTCAGTGTGGTTTTAATATGCATTTACTTGGTGACTAGTGATATTGAGCATCTTTTCATTTGCTGATTAAACTTTAATATACATATATGTGCCTACATACACATATATATGTATGTATATCTTCTCTTGTGAAGTGTATATTGAACTATTTTGTCCATTTTTTATTGGATTGTTTCTATATTGTTGTCAGAGTTCTTTCTATAGTTATCAGATTTATGTACTATCTTGCAAATATTTTCTCCCAGTCTGTGATTTGACTTTTTATTTTCTTACAGGTGTCTTTGGAAAGCTGCAGATTTGGTTTTTGTTGTTATTGTTTGAGTCCGAATATACAAATTATCAACAAACAGGTATTTACTTCATAAATGAAGAAAAGGATGTTCATGATAGGTCATTTGCTAAGGCCTCTCAATAGAGTAAGTCTTGAAATGTGGGTTATATGGTAGCAATATGTTTAACATTTTTCGAGGAACTGTCAAATATTTTTCCAAAGTGACTGCACCATTTTACATTCCCATCAGCAATGTATGCATGTTCCAATTTCTCCGTATTCTTACCAAAACTCGTTATTGTCTGGTTTTTTTTTTCTTTCATTTTAGCTATTCTACTGCGTGTGAAGTAGTATCTCATTGTGGTTGTGACTTGCATGTTGAACGTCTTTAATGCACGTATTGGCTATTTACAAATCTTCTTTGGAGAAATGTCTATTCAGATACTTTGCTCAATTTTAATAGTTGGGTCATTTGTGTTTTTATTGGTGAGTTATAAGAATTCTTTAATCATTCCTAATATAAGTCCCTCGTCTGATATATGATCTGCAAATATTTTCTCTCCCATTCTGTGTGTTGGTTTTTCATTTTTTGATGATTTCCTTTAAAGTACAAAAGGTTGTAATTTTGACAAACTCTAATTTATCTATTTTTCCTTTACTGTGTTTTTGAGAAACCATCACCTAACTTAAAGCCATGAAGATATACACCTAAGTTTTCTTCTTTAAGTTTTATAGTTTAAGCTCTTACATTTATGTCAGTGATTCATTTGGAGTTAATTTTTGCATATGGTGTGATGTAGGAGTCCAGCTTCATTCTTTTGCTTGTGAATATCCAATTTGCATGTGTCCCAACACCATTCATTGAGAAAACTATTTTTTCCCACCAAACTTTCTTCATGCCCATGTTGAAAATCAATTGACCATAAATGTAAGACTTATTTATTCCTTCCTGTACTTCTGAATTTACATTTTATATCATTTTCTACATGCTTAAGAATTTCCTTTAGCATTTCTTATGTTAGCATTATTTATAATGGCAAAGCAAATGAAAGGCCCCCAAAGGACCATAGATAAGAGACTAGATTAATAAAATGTGCTATCTTCTTACCAGAGCGTATGAGCTAACAGTGAAAGTGAAATAACTACATACAAAAACAGACTACTTGTAGAAATAGAATTTTAAGAATTCTGGCTTTTATTTTGTATGAGATGATAATTCATTGTAGTTATTTGAGCAGAGGAAGAATATTACTGGACTTACATTTTGACAGGATTCTTCTGGGTGCTGTGTTGAGGCTACACTATGGGTGGGGAGGAAGGCAAGGGCAGAAGTTGGCAGATCCACTCTGAGGCTATTGTAATAATTCAGGCAACAGATGATGGTGTCTTGGGATCAAGATGGAGGAGTGGGATGATCAGAAGTGGTAAAATTCTGGAAGTATTTTGAAGGTATATTCAACATAATTTGAGAAGTGTTGATAAAGGTGAGGAATCAAGTAGGTATTAGAATGAAAGGAAAATGAATCAATTTTAAAGTAATTTTCCAAATAATAGCATAGTTGGTGTAATGATATCACAGAAATTTTGAAGCATAGTAAGTGAAAGCAGTCAGTGACCCCAACGTTTTTAGTCTGAACAAATGGAAGAATAAAGTCTTATATTATTGTCAACACTTTTCTGTAGATTAGAAATATTTTATTATACACAAATGCTGAGAATATTTTTAATAATATTATAAATATGAGTTAAAATATTAATGAATAATTTGGAGAGTTTCAAAATTAGAATATTTAAGGAATGAGATACTAAAAAACACTAGTGGGAGTATCTCAAAGACAAATGTGTATCTTAAAACTTTTCTATAAAATTTTGTATTATAATAATTATGTATGCATGATCTAAGAGCGGTTTTATCTATTTTAACGGTTTTTTATTGATGCATCTTTAGCACCTAGAAAAAGGGTAGACACATAATATGCATTCAGTAGACATTTGTTGAATAAATGAGCAAAGAGAGTCTTATTTATTCTCCAGATCCAATTCTTTCCTTATTATTTAAGCTCCACGAATACTGTGTTTGATTTACTCTGTTCTGAATGTTAAAAATTAAGAGACAGTAATATTTTTGTGTCATTATTATCAGAGTAAATATCAGTAATTACTAAATCAATCCGAAGAACTTTAAAAAAAAACCCAGAGATGAATTTTTAAGAGATATTTTAATCTGTGAAACATATGAACAAGTTAAATTAAGAAACTCAGATTTCCTTACATATTCTTTGCTATGCGTATCTTGGAATGTGTCTACTTATAAGAGATTACAAAAAATAAGACTACCTTTTGAAATAGAAGATAGAGCAGCTTATGTTCTGCAGGGCAGGATTCTATGTTGGTAAATTTATCATTCTTGCTAGGTGATAGCAAAGCTGACTTGATTAAGAGTGTGGTTATTCAAGTATGGTTAGCATACCACTGGGGGCTCACGTGATTATTTTAGTTGAGGATACCTACACACACCTTTTAAAAAACAAATCTGCGACTCTATAGACATCAATGTTTAGGACTAGGCTAAAGTAGGTATTACAATGAAAGGAATATAAGTTAAAATTATTTTTTAAATAATGGCACAGTTGGTATGATGATATTGCAAAAATTGTGAAGAGAGTAAGCGAAAGACTGAGTTAGAAAGTTGGGTTAAAGGAATAAGAAAGGGGACAGAGCACATTGTATGTCATTAATAGTGGGTTATTAATTTGATGAACTTCGGAAAGGTACTTATTTTTTTTAAAAGATTTTATTTTCAAGTAATCTCTACGCCCAACATGGGCCTCGAACTTACAACCCCAATATCAAGAGTCACAGGCTCCACTGACTGAGTCAGCCTGGTGCCCCTGGACAGATACTACTTCTAAATGATCCATTTACTCAATGGATTTACAATTGCTCAAAGACAAAGTATAAACAGATGATATTAAAGAAAAGGTGCTAGCACTTAGCTGTGGTGTTATCGTACCCAAAGATATGTAGCACTCGTGTCAATCAGTGGTCAGCTCATCGAGTGTCTGTCAGTCTGTTTTATGTCTCTCTTCACATACGTTATCTAATTGAGAAAGAAAAGTACAAGAAGACTGGGGCTATATTGATGTGTTTTACCTCCGTTGGTATTGGTAGAGCAGAACATATAGGTGGATATTTAAAAAAAAAAAAAAAACTTAGTGAAATAATAGTGTATAACATGATTCGATTCAAAAATGACTGTTGAAGAATAATACACACACAGAAAAAAACATGTAACTACATAGTTGAACTTTTACAAACCAAATGAACTCATAAAACTCATTTACCCTTTGTTTTTAAACTGTCTACATCTCCTGAACTTATTTGTTCACGTTTACCTGAATGTAATAGAACATTTGACCACTCATTGGAATTTCATGCCATGTTGTATCTTAGAACTTCATAACTGTGGATGCTTTTAATATTTAAAATCTACATGTGAAATCACCGAGCTTATTTTTTGTATTATTTTTTCTTCTGCCTCAGTTTGGGGGAGAAATTACCATTAAATGGTTACCGCTTCAATGCCATATAAAATTCTTTTTATTTTAAACACCTTGAATTCCAACGCAATGGGCCTTACTCCCTCCTCATATTTCTCCTGAGTTGCCCCTTCTCTTTTGCTCAAGCAGAAGTCCAAGTAGACGCAACACATGCATTGTTATTTACCAATAAAATTTTCCTGCTTTGGTATATTTTAAGTTGCTACGCTCTAGCTTATTAACAATTACAGCTTTCTTGTGGTCATTTCTCTTCTATGACAATAGCTAAACACTAAAACAGAAATGGAGAATCCACCAAATCTCACACCCGTCCCTCATGATGATTGTGTTCTGGACTCCGTAACTGCACCTGAAAGGATAATTTTCCCTTGGCAAATTATTATGATTTTCAAATTCAAAAGAGAACTTCACCAGGATTAGAGAAAGTCACAAAGTTAGAATATCGGCTAGCAGTTTAATTAAAATTTCAAGTAGTTTTGATAATGAGTAATTATATGCTTTGAATTTCACTGGCTGATACAGTGAAACAGAATAAACTTCTGCACCAGTACTTGAAAAACTACTGATCATCTTTTTTCTGGTCTTTTTCTTTTTTCCCTTTCTTGCTGCTTCTTCTTCTTCTTCTTCTTCTTCTTCTTATTATTATTATTATTATTATTATTGTTCTTCTTTGTGAGTTATCTCCATTGTATTTTTCTCCTACACCGAGTCCTTCGTAACTAAAGAGCTTCCTCATCTTCTTCCTTGGTGTACATGCATATCTCCATTCCTCTGAATCTCAAGACATTTGTCTTTTTTTTGTTCATCCACTAATTTTTATGCTTCCTGTCTCTTTTATGCTCTGTTTCTCTCTTTCTGGATTCTTTCCTCCCATCTTTCCTCCCTCCCTCCCTCCTATTTCTGCTGTTCTTTCCCTTGCCTGATAGCCAAGAAATTTATCTCAAGAACTTAGAGCAATATATACCTGGTTAATTTGAAAATCATAATGGTAGCTTTGTTTTTTTTTTTTAACCCATTATATTTCTTTTGGATTTTTTAAAGATTTTATTTATTTGAGAGAGAGAGAGAGTATGCACGCACAGGAGCAGGGAGAAGGGGTTGGGGGGGAGCAGAGGGAGAGGGATAAGCAGACTCCCCGCTGAGCAAGGAGCCTGACCTGACCCAGGGCTCAGCTCAACCCTGGGATCACAGCCTGAGCCGAAGGCAGATGCTTAACCCACTGAGCCACCCAGGTGTCCCGTTATATTTATTTTGAACATTTATCCACAAATTTCTTTACCACCGACAGGCTATTACAAGTCAAAGTAATGATAATCATATATAATAAATTAATAATAATAAAAATATGAGTACAGGTCCCATAAAGATGTGGTTTCTTGAATATTAAAATTTTCAAAAGCATCTATTTTCTAATTAGTTATTTTTATTTATTTTTAATTTATTTATTTTAGAGAGAGTCATGCATGAGCATCAGGCAGAGGGCTAGAGGGAGAGGGAGACAAGCAGACTTCCTGCTGNTGAGGGGGGAGCCTGACGTGGGGCTCCAATCCCAGGAGCCTGAGATCATGACCTGAGCCTAAATCAACAGCCAGACACTTAACTGACTGAGCCACCCAGGTGACCCTTCTAATTAGTTTTTTTTAATAATGTATATTATTTTGATGACTTCAATTAGTCACTAAGATTCTTAGAAAAAAATGAGTATTATATTCTAACATCTTCTATTTCCAGAAGTCATCAGGAAGTATGTGTTTTAAGAAAACAGTTAATGAAAATAGACCAGTACTTAGACATATGCTGGAGAAAATCGTGAACTTTAAAAGAAAAAAACAAAATAGTCATATAAGTATACAGGCGAAAACAAAAATCAAGAGCAAATGTCAACAACAACAACAAAAAGAATAAACCATGCTCAGATTTTTTCTTCTATGACATCTCATATTAGAAAGCAACAAAATAATGCCCTTGTACTTAGAAATTGAGTCCCAAGACTTCTATACTTGGTCAAGATGTCACTTCAGACGTGAAGACAACAGACAGGCTCTAATAAGCAAGGGATCTGAAAATTCTTACTACCCATAACCCTTCTTGCAAAAAAATCTCCTAAGAGAGGATTAAAATCGAGATCTAAAAGTGGAGAGAGATCACCAAATTGAAGGATTGATGGTGAGAATTAAAAACCAATTTAATCATAAAATTATATAATAATAATGTGCACAACTACAAAACAAAATGTTTTTAACAAGCCTTAAAAGATACATAATTAAAGGTAAAAATAACATGGATATAAGAAATGATTTCAGTTCCCCAGAGAAATGGGGAAAAATAATGAGAAAGTATGGGAAAAAGTTAAAATGTCCTGATACATTTTTTTTTAATGTGTGCAATTCAAAGACTTCTGGAATATTCACAGTTTTATATCCATCACCAAAAGCCATTTTAGGATATTTTGATTACTACAAAAAGAAACCTCACAACCCATAGTGGTTATGTCACAACCCCACAACCACCACCACCCTCTGCCCCAGGCAATAACTAATCTACTTCCATATAATTGGAATCATACATAAATGTATGATTATACATGACTCGTACGTAAATATGTGGACCCTTGTGACTGGTTTCTCTCTCTTAGTGTGTTTTTAAGGCTCCTCTATTTTGTAGTATGTACCAGCACTTCATTCTTTTTATAACCAAATGATAGTCCATATAGATATACCACTTTCATTAGTTGATGGGCATTTCCTAACTTTTGGTTATTACAGATAAGACTGCTATGAAAATTTGTTTTTGTGTGAACGTATGTGTTTCTTTCTCTAGGAGTGAATCATATGGTAACTCAGTATTTAACCATTGAGGGACTGCCAAACTGTTTTTCAAAGTGGCTGCCCCATTTAATATTCCCACTCGCAATGTATGAGTGTTTTAGCTTGTACATACCCTAACCAATACTTATTTCTTTAAAGATTTATTTATTTATTTGTAGGGGTGGGCAGGGGCAGAGGGAGAGAGAGAACCCCGAGGAGACTCCCTGCTGAATTGGGAGCCCAACGTGGAGCTCGATCTCACAACCCTGAGATCATGACCTGAGCCAAAACCAAGAGTCGGACGCTCAACCGACTGAGCCACCCCGGCACCCCTCCAGCCAATACTTATTATCTGTCTTTTTGATTATAGCCATCCTAGTGTGAAGCAGTATCTCATTGTGGTTTTGATTTGCATTTCTCTCATGATTAGTGATGTTAAGCATTTTCCATGTGCTTGTTGCCTCTTTTTTTTTTGGAGTCATAAATATTAATATATTTTGTACATTTCTTAATTGAGTTGTCTTTTGTTGTTAAGAGTTCTTCATATATTCTGGATACTAGATGTTTTTCTATCTATCTATATGATATATAACTTGCAAATACTTTCTCCCATTCTGTGGCTTGTCTTCTCATTTCCTTGATGGAGTTCTTCAAAGCTCAAAGGTTTTAATTTTGATGAAGTTCAATGATCTGCTTTTTCTCTTATAGTTTGTACTTTTGGCATCTTATTTAAGAAGATATCACCTCACTCAAGGTCACAAAGATACTCATCTAGCTTTTCTACTAAAAGTTTGTTCATGGTTTTAGCTCTTACATTTAAGCTGATGATCCTTTTTTGGTTAATTTTTATAAATGGTGTGAGATTCAACTTCATTTTTGTGGATGGTAGGAGTTCAGCTTCCTTCTTTTGCATGTATTTATCCGGTTATTCCCAGCACCATTGCCAAAGACCAAGTGACCGTAAACGTGAGGGTTTATTTCTGGATCCTCAGTGTTACTCCGTCGATCTCTATGTCTATGCTTATGTCAGCAACACATTGTTTTGATTACTGTAGCTTTTGGTAAGTTTTGAAACTGGGGAGTGTGAGTCCTCCAAATCTGTTATGCTTTTTCAAGATTGTTTTGGCCATTCTAGGTCTCCTGCATTTCCATATGAGTTTTTGGATTAGCTTGCCTAATTCTGCAAAAAATGGCAGCTGAGATTTTTTATAAGAATTGCATCTAACCTGTAGATCAATTTAAGGAATACTCCCATCTGAACAACATTAAGTATTCCAACCACTAACATGGATGTGTTTCCATTTGTTTAGGTCTTCTTTCTTTCAATGACGTGTTGTAGTTTCATTGTATAACTCTTTCACTGCTTTTTAAAAATTTATTCCTAAGTATGTTATGCTTTTTGATGCCATTGTGAATGGTATTTTCAAACTGTAATTTCTGAGTTTTTACTGACAGCATATAGAAATACAATTGATTTTTGTATATTGATTATGTGTCCTACAACCTTGCTAAATATATTAGTTTCAGTATTTTTTGATAGATACAATAGGATCTTCCACATGAAAGATCACATCATCTACATTAAAGACAGATTAACTTATTTCTGTCCAAACTTAATGCCTTTTTTTTTTTTTTTGGTCTTATTGCACTGGATAGAAACTTCAGTGCCATGTTGGATAGACGTAATGAAAGTAGACATCCATGTCTTATTCCTGATCTTAGAGGGAGAGCATTTAGTTTTTCACCATTAAGGGTATTGTTAGCTATAGTTCTATTCATCAAATGTCCTTTATCAGATTGAGAAGTTTCCTTCTTTTCTTAATTTTTCCGAGAGCTTATCTTTTATATCTATTGAAATGATCATGTGGTTTTTACCTTTTATTGTGTTAATGTTTTATTACATTGGTGACTTTTCTATGCTAGACCAACCTTGCCTTCCTGGGATAAATCCCATTTGGTCAGGGCGTATAAATAATCCATTACCATGTTGCTGGGTTTGACTTGTTAGTATTTTCTTGAGAATTTTTGCATCTATATTAATAAAAGATGTGATGTTGGCCTGTAGTTTTCTCTCCTTGTGGTATCTTTGTCTGGTCTTGATATCAGAGAAATACTAGCTTCATAACATGAGTTAGGAAGTGTTCCCTCCTCTCTTATTTTTTGGAACACTTTGTGAAAGATAGGTGTTAATTCTTCTTTAAAGATTTGGTAGAATTCAGCATTGAAGCCATCTGGGCCTGGACTTTTATTTATGGGAAGATTTTTTTATTACTAATATGCTCTCTCCAATAGGTATAAGTCTATTTAAATTTTCTTCTTCTTTTATTAGTTTTGTCCTTTTAGGAATTTGTGTATTTCGTGTAAGTTACCTAATTTGTTGGGATACTATTCCCTTATAATCCTTTTATCTGTATGGTCACTAGTCCCCTCTTTCATTCCTGATTTTAGTAATTTGAGACTTCTTTTTTGCTTGGTTAAGCTACCTAAGGGTTTGTCAATTTTGTTCATCTTTTCAAGAAACCAGTTTTTGGTTTCATTGGATTTAAATATATTTTTTATTGTCTTTTTCATTTATATACACTCTTTTTGTTTCCTTTCTTCTGTTTGCCTTAAGTTTAGTTTGCTCTTCTATTTCAGTTTCCTAAAGTGGAAAGTTAGCTTATTGATTTAACAACTCCCCCTTCCCTCCTTCCTTCCTTCCCTCCCTCCTTCCTTCTTTCCTTCCTTCCTTTCCTTTTTTTTTAAATATTTTATTTATTTATTTGACAGAGAGAGAGACAGCCAGCGAGAGAGGGAACACAAGCAGGGGGAGTGGGAGAGGAAGAAGCAGGCTCCCAGCGGAGGAGCCTGATGTGGGGCTCGATCCCACAACGCCGGGATCACGCCCTGAGCCGAAGGCAGACGCTTAACCGCTGTGCCACCCAGGCACCCCCCTTTCCTTTTTTAAGTAGGGTCCATGCCCAGCGTGGAGCCTAATGTGGGGCTTGAACTCACAAACCTGAGATCAAGAGCTGGATGCTTAACAGACTGAGCCACCCAGGCGCCTCCTTTTCTCTTTTTTAATAGAGGTGTTTACAATTATACATTTCCATCTAAGCACTGCTTTGTGTCTGTGTTGGGGTATGTTTTGAATGCTCCAGCATGCAGTTTATTTATTTATTTTTAAAGATTTTACTTATTTATTTGATAGAGAGAGACACAGCGAGAGAGGGAACACAAGCAGGGGGAGTGGGAGAGGAAGAAGCAGGCTTCCAGCGGAGCAGGGAGCCCGATGCTGGGCTCGATCCCAGGACTCTGGGCTCGATCCCAGGACTCTGGGATCATGCCCTGGGCCGAAGGCAGATACTTAACAACTGAGCCACCCAGGCGCCCCCCCCCCAGCATGCAGTTTAAATTGTGCTTTTGTCTTCGCTTCTTGATTGTGCAGAGCCCCAAGGCCAGTCAGAGGTGAGGAGCTAGGGCCTTCTTAGGTCTTTGCTCAGCATAGGAAGAGCACCGCAGGCGCACATGTCTTTCTAGGTTCCCAGGAACATTTTGGAGCTTTGCAAAGTCCCACATGGACATCTCATGCCACATTTTTTCTTTTTAATTTTTTTTTTTTTGTCAGCCTCTTATTATCTCCACCTGCTATCACTGCCTCGTGTATCTGCAACGTTAAACAATTGCCACTACTTCTTTCTGACACATGTCCTAAGGAGAGGGCTATTCAAACAAAGTGAGCTCTGAGTCAGGTCAAATAAAGTCGACCCTGGGGAATGGAACTTTACAAGGAGCTTAAGGTAAGTCATACAGTGACAATTCCCTGGGGATGGAACAACTGGGGAGTTTCAGATCCATTCTGCTCTTTCCCACCAGTGACTACGAGGCTTCTGGTTTTTACAACTATCATAGTTGTGAGTTTGCTGATTTTTAAGTCTACACGGGAAATGGGGAGAGGGGGATGGGAACAGGGCAAGCTAAAAGCCACAAAGCTTGCAGTTCTTACTGATATTCAACTGTTTTTCTTGAATAAATGAGTCTGAAATACAGCAATTCTATTGTTAATTTCCATAGCTCTGAATAAGTTGAATAATTTTTATGAGTGTTCTCTTGCTTTTACGGGTGAGCAGATTTTCATAGATTCTTATTCTGCCGTTCTGGAAATGCTTCAACATAAGTGCATTTTGAGATTTCCATATTTATATAGAGTGTTGGGGGGGCTATATTTTATTGTTGACCTTTCATTTAATTGTATTTTGGTTACATGCCAAGTTTTAAATCGTAAAAGCCAGATTAAAAGTCAAAGAGATCTATCAGAGAAATTAAGAAAACAATCCAATTTACAATTGCATCAAAAAAGATAAAACACCTAGGAATAAATTTAACCAAGGAGGTGAAAGATGTATACACTGAAAACTCTAAGACATTGATGAAAGAAATTCAAGAAGACACAAATAAATGAAAAGATATTCCATGCACATGGATTAGAAAAACTGATAATGTTAAAAATGTCCATACTACCCAAAGCAATCTATAGATTCAATGTAATCTTTATCTAAATCCCAATGGCATTTTTCACAGAAATAAAACAATCTTAAAATTCATGTGTAACTGCAAAAGACTTTGAATAGCCAAAGCAATCTTGAGAAAGAAGAACAAAGCTGGAAGCATTATCCTTCCTAATTCCAAACTATATTACAAAGCTATAGTAATCAAAACAGTATGGTATTAGCATAAAAACAGACATATAGATCAATGAACAGAATCGAGAGCCCAGAAATAAATGCACACATGCATGGTTCATTAATTTATGACAAGGGAGCCGAGAATATACAATAGGGAAAGGAAAGTCTCTTCAACAAGTGGTGCTGGGAAAACTGGACAGCCATATGCAAAAGAATGAAACTGGACCCACTATCTTACACCATACACAAGACTAACTCAAAATGGATTAAAGTCATAAATCTTGAATTTTAAGACTTAAAAAAGATAAACTCCTAGAAGACATAAGCAGTAAGCTCTTTGACATCAGTCTTGGCACAATTGATTTCCATATAATGATCTTGCAACCTGGTGCCTTGCTAAACTTACTTTTTAGTTCTAGCTTTTTTTTTTTTTTTTGGTAATCCCAAAGGATTTTATTATTATTTTTAAAGATTCATCTATTTATTTGAGAGAGAGCGAGAGAGCATGTATGCATGTGCAAGTGGAGGGGGGGCAGAGGGAAAGTGAGAGATCCTCAGACTCCACAGTGAGCAGGGAGGCTGACACAGCCAATCCCAGGACCCTGAGATCATGACCTGAGCTGTAACCAAGGGTCAACACAACCGACTAAGCCACCCAGGCACCTCCCAAAGGATTTTCTATTTGGATAATAATGTTGTCTGAGTCTAAAGACAGTTTCATCATTTCTTTTACAAATTGAATGTTCTTTTATTTATTTTCTTGCCTTAAGGCACTGGCTAGAACTCCCAGTACAAGATTGAAAAAGTTGGTGAGAGTAGCTACCCTTACCTTGTTTTAGAACTTAGAAAAAAAAACATTCATTCTTATACCAGTAAGTATATTAGCTGTATGTTGTATGTAGCTGCTCTTTATTGGGTTGAGAAAACTACCTTTTATTCCTAATTTGCTAAGAGTTTATTTTTAATCTGAAATGGATGTTGGATTTTACTAAATTTTTCTACATATATTGAGAGATCATCATATGGTTTTTTCTTTTGGGTCTGTTAATATGGTTAATTACATTGGCTTACTACATTGATTGTAATTTAAAAGATATCTCAATTTGTACTTCAATTATACTTCAGTTTAAGCACTCATTTTAAGTGTACAATATCCCCATGTGGATAGCGGCTGATGTATTAGGTGGTGCAATGCTCTGTGCTCTTAGTCACTCTGCTATGCTACTTTCTACAACAATTACCCGAAAAGCCCCTCAGCCAGACACCTTCCATTCAGGGAACAGAAAACACACAATGTGAAACTTAACAGCTGCTGCATTAGAAATTATTCTAGGTAACAGATCATAAAACCAATATCCAAGGAGCTGGTGTCATACACATGCCTATGAAAAAAAGAGAGAGAGAACCCAGGATACTAGTGCTCTTTTCATTACATAATCTTCTACTCAAGCATTTTAGGAGAAAAAAAAAACACTAGAAAATAATTTCTCCATGATAGACCAAGACTTGAGAAAACAATAAATAACCTAGCAAAATGCAGAAACTTTTTTTTTTAAAGAGTATTTATTTATTTATTTATTTGGGAGACCACAATGAGCAGAGATGCAGCAGAGGGAGAAGCACACTCCCCGCTGAGCAGGGAGCCCAATGCCGAGCAGATGCTTAACCAACAGAGCCACCCAGGTGCCCCAGAAACTCTTTTTAAGAGGCAGAGTGAAGCATGGGGCACCTGGGTGGCTCAGTCAGTTAAGTGTCTCACTCTTGGTCTTGGCTCAGGTCATGATCTCGGGGTCGTGAGATTAAGCTCCATGTGGGGCTCCTCATTCACTGGGGAGTCTGCTTGGAAGATTCTCTCCCTCTTCCCCTCCCCACCTCTAGAAATAAATAAATAAATCTTAAAAAAAAAAAAAAAAAAGGCAGAGCAAAGCAGAATCAAAATGCCCCAAATCCCTTCTTGGGCCAAAAATAAGCCTGGAGCTTTGGGCGGGGTTAGGGTGATAACCCGTATTTTATGGACGTGGGAACAATCAGGAACGAAAGTCTAAGTTTTGGCCGAGAAAACAAAGGTAGTCTGGAACTGTCAATCCAGGGGCACAAAGAACAAGATCTGAAATAAATGGTCATCAGAAGTGGTTAGATCACCTAAGCAAAATGGCTTATGGTGTGGAAACAAGATTTCTGCTCGAAAGCAAGAGTTTAACATGGGGTAAAAGAGCCTTTCACAAGGATCCTGACTGTGTGAGGGACACATTCGGGGGTACGTTCACTGAGGTGCATAAAGCTCTTAGACTTCATTGCATGCCTGCTGAGATTATTAAATAAGAAACAGAAAAATCTGTATGTAGCCCTGAACATTACCTAAGCACACCATCAAATGCACAAATTCTTCCCACTTTGTTTTAACTTCATCACATGGCTGCAGCTAATTGACTCTCACTGGAAAATCTAGCCTCACACCAGGGCCAGGGACCACTTTTGTCCTCTGTTACAAGACATTTAAGGAATTCTAATTCGATAGTTCAAGTGACATCTTAGCTGCTAACAGGGCTTTGCTCTGTTCTTCCAGGACTTGAGTTATTCTGCTCTGTTCTTACAATTAAGGATAACTCCAAAGTCCAAAAGACCTAAATCCATTGCCCATTTTCAGATCTCTCTTGCTTTGACTTGCTCATATTTCTTGTCTCTGTCCACCCACGGTGAGAAGGTGTTACAATTTGAATTTTTAGTTTTTGTTATGTATTTAAGACTACCCATCTTTTTTTTAAATTAATTTATTTATTTGAGAGAGAGAGAGAGAGCACAAGTGAAAAGGGGAGAGGGAGAGAGAATCCCAAGCGGACTCTGAGCTCAGCACAGCCCAACCTGGGGCTCTATCTCACGACCCTAAGATCATGACTGGAGCTGGGACCAAGAGTCCCACACTCAACCAACTGTGCCACCCAGGCCTCCAAGACTATCCATCTTCTTAATTTGTTTATGTGTCAGTTTTAGTAGGTTTTTAATCAAATAGTTTGTGCTTTTCATCTAAACTGTCAACTTTTATTGACATGCAATTATTCATATATTTTTTAAAGATTTTATTTATTTATTTGACAGAGAGAGACAGCCAGCGAGAGAGGGAACACAAGCAGGGGGAGTGGGAGAGGAAGAAGCAGGCTCATAGCAGAGGAGCCTGATGTGGGGCTCGATCCCATAACGCTGGGATCACGCCCTGAGCCGAAGGCAGACGCTTAACCGCTATGCCACCCAGGCGCCCCAATTATTCATATCTTATTGTCTTTTCAATGTCTATAAGATTTATGAAATATCCAATTTTATTTCAGCCATTGATAATTTTTGCTTTTATTTTTGTTACTGGCTTTACTAGGGATTTATCAGTTTTATTAATTCTTCCAAAGAACCAGCTTTTGGCTTTGTTAATTTTTTTTCAAGTGCATTCCTATCTTCTAATTCATTAATTTCTGCTCTTAAGTGTATTTCTTTTCTTCTACCTTTTTCAGTTTAATTTGCTATTTTTAAAAATAGATCATTGATATGGAGACTTAAATAATTTGACTTTCAACTTTTTTTTAATACTGAGCCACCCAGGCACCCCAAATTACTATTATATTTTTAGTTTTTTTTAATTGCAGTAATCTCTACACCCCACATGGACTTGAACTCATGACCCCGAGATCAGAGTAGCATGCTCTTCCAACTGAACAGCCAGATGACCCTTCAGGCACATTATTTATCATAGCTTCAAAAAATACACAAAGCAAAAATTGACAGAACTATAAAGAGATATAGATAAATCTACAAAGAGAGATTTCAACCCCTATCTCTCAGTAACAAACAAAACAAGCAGACAAAAAATTCGTGTATAGAAGATTTGTACAACATAATTTATCAACTTGACCTATTCAGCCTATGTAGACAGCATCCCCTGACTACTGCAGAATACATATTTTTCTCAAGGGTACATAGAACACTTACCATAACAGTACATGCAGGGCCATAAAGCAAGTCTTTATAAAGGACTGATCTTGTCATCCAAAATATTTTCTCTAACCATAATGAAATTAAAGTAAATATCAAGAATATAAAGATAATTTTTTTTTTAAATGGGGGGGGGTAGCGCCTGGGTGGCTCAGTCAGTTAAGTGTCTGCCTTCAGCTCAGGTCATGATTTCAGGGTCCTGGGACTGAGCCCTGTGTTGGGGCTCTCTGCTCAGCAGGGAGTCTGCTTCCCCCACCCACTCTCCCTCTGTGCTCTCCCTCTCTGCCACTCTCTAAAAAAAAAAAAATCTTTAAAAAAAATTTTTTTAAAGTAAACTCTATGCTCAATGTTGGGCTTGAACTTATGACCCTAAGAACTTATGACCCTGAGTTGCATGCTCTACCAACTGAGCCAGCTAAGCACCCTAGAACGATAAGTTTTAAATACCCCAATTTTTGGAAATTGGGGACAGTATGTCCCAAAACTTCACAGATGAAAGAAGAAAACGCAGTGAAAATTTTTAGATTTTTTCAATTAAATATAATAAAAACATAACAATTTGTGAGATACAGTTAAAATGGTGCTTAGAAAATTTGGCACTTGGGGCACCTGAGTGGCTCAGTTGGCTAAGCATCCAACTCTTGATCTCAGCTTAGGTCTTGACCTCAGGGTCATGAGTTCAAGCCCTACGTTGGGCTCCATGCGGGTGTGGAGCCTACTTTAAAAAAAAAAAAAAAAAAAGGTAGGATTTATGGAGAGAGTGGCTCCTTTTCCAGGGCTTAACTTCCTTCTCAAACAGTTTAATGAGCCACGTGGTACCAGTTAGCATATATCAAGAATAGCCACTGTTTTCTGTACCCCTGCCCCCTGCCCCCTGCCCCGCCCCCCCCTTCCTTCTCTTGCTTGTTGTGGAAAGCACTGATAGCCTTTGACTCTTCTCTGTGTAGCATATGTGACAGATCCTACTGTGCTTCCATCTGTTCTATTTCAATATAACTTCAGGCATAGGGAAATATTTGAGGGCTCAAAAACAATATGCTGGTGGGTTCCATTTCATTTATAAACACAATGGGGAAAGGAAAACAAGGGAAAATTCTGACTTATCTTTTAATTCCATGAATAAAGAAATGCTTAGTGTTATAATTTTACACTGAAATAGGATTATACTGTTTTGAGGACTTGAATCACAGAAGGGGCTGGGATGTGGAAGCAGGAAAGAATATTGGAGAGGTGTTCTAACTCCCTTCCATCCTCAGAAGAAAGCTGGTCCTGGGTTGGAAACAGGACACAGGTCATGAAGAGTTAAAGGCCAAATCAAAAGAAACTCTTCCCCCAGAATGAACAAACGAACAGAAAATGTTAAAGTTACTTTCTATACTGGGCTTTGTAACCTGTCCTTCCTCAGCAGGCTTTGGGTGCTTCCAGATCTTCTGGCCAAATCCTAAATTCTGTATAACAAATTCCTTCCTGATTTCTCTTGAAAGGAAATTATCTTGAAATAAGATCAGTCTGGGTCATCTGGTGGTATCTTCTTCTCTGTTAGAGAAAAAGAAGGAAAAATGCCGTTCCAAGGTTAAAAAATTTTTCTTTTTACATGTTATAAAAGCTCAAGACCGTGTTCATTTTTCAAGAACAATGGCGACATCTAGTGGACAAAATGCTTCAGCACTTTACCAAGGAGATAAACATTTTCTATTTTTGTTGTAAAGAAAAAAATGTTTCTAAAAATTTGTTGTCCCTCAGTACATGTTTTCTTAATATGTATAAATACAGGTCAGTGGCCACTGATAAAGGAAGTTTCCCACACTTACACTAAAATGGCTCTCAGTGACTTGTGTGAGCAGGGCCTTGGTCCTCACAGATATTAGGTAATGCTCTGCGTCCGCAAAACTTGTCTTAACATGGGAACAAGATCTGTTCCTAGCCACCTTTCTTCCCTCCATCAGAACTCTGAGGAGGTGTTCGGACAATAGCCACACTTAAGGGAAGGCTCTGATCATACCCCTTAAAGGTAGTTAGGAGATACTAGTGAAATAATATCTGTTAAAGACCAGAGTTGGAGTCTGGTTAGCATCCAGCATGGGAGAAGATTATTAAAGTCAGATTTCTAGGTAAGATCTGTGTCTGCAGAAAAGGGGCTTCTTCATTCTATATTTTAATATACTAAGCTAGATCACATGTAACTAAATAGCCAACTAAATAAAGCCATCAATAGGGGCGCCTGGGTGGCACAGCGGTTAAGCATCTGCCTTCGGCTCAGGGGGTGATCCTGGCGTGATCCTGGCGTGATGGGATCGAGCCCCACGTCGGGCTCCTGCGCTATGAGCCTGCTTCTTCCTCTCCCACTCCCCCTGCTTGTGTTCCCTCTCTCGCTGGCTGTCTCTCTCTGTCAAATAAATAAATAAAATCTTAAAAAAAAAAAATTAAGCCATCGATAAATCGTTCTTTGATCTCTTTTAGGGTTAGTCTGGCTAAGGAGTCTTAGAGAACTCCCCTGCCCTTCACTAGAAGACATGATTGGTTCTAATGTATAAAAGGACACAGCCTGGCGACTAAAGAAAGCTCCCCACTGTTCAGTGTCTACTGAAGCAAGGCGTGATGCTAAGATTGTATATACATTAACTCATATCGGGTCTAATACACGCAATCCTGGTGTGTAGGCATTATTAAATCCATTTTTATAGATAAGAAAAATGAGGCTCCAAACCCATTACATAACTTAAGTAGCAGAGTCAGAGAGCAAATCTCAGTGATTTCAATTCTAAAGCCCATTATCTTTTCAGGATATACATTGCCTCCTGCCATAAAAGTGGAAGGAAAAGAAAATGGAAGCCATTCTTCTTCATTAGTGTCTAGGACACTGATAAAGCACATTCACTATTATCCTACAACGGAAAAATAACACATTTCCTCCCCTGCTTTGTACTGTCGAATTTGGCATATTGTATATTTTTCAACTTCAGGAGGAGAAATTTGCAATGATGCTGCTCCTAGTTAGACCTTTAAAACTATCATAAAATTTGGTTTATATTAGCAGAGAGGTGGGAGCATGGTTACTAGAACCCACTGCTTAAATATGAACCCTGGCTCACCTATTTACTTGCTGCACAAACTTGAACAGCTACTTAACTTCTCTGGGCATCAGTTTCCTCATTTGCAGATGCGATTCTAGTATCAATTTTTGTCTATGAAATAATAGGCTGTTGTGAGTATTGAGCAGAGTGCTTAGCGCAGTGGCTTGCACTGAACAAAGGCTCAGTATCACCCTTATTGTTGGAATTGTTTCAATGTTAAAAAGTGACAAGTTATTGAATTTCTTTATTTTTAAACACTTTATTGAGGTGTAATTCACATAACATAAAATTCACCCATTTAAACAGTATAATTCAATGATTTTTAGTAAAGGTACTGACCTATGCAGCAAACACTATTCAGTCCTAGGACATTTCCATCGCCCCAAAAAGTTCCCTTGGGTCCATTTATAGTTAATCCCCACTGCCATCCACAGCCCTAACCAATCACAGATCTGCTTTTTGTCTCTATAAATTTGCCTTTTCTAAACATTTCATGTAAATGGAATCATACAATATATAGTCTCTCTGTAGTATATATTAGTAGCTAGCTCCTTTTAATTGCTGAATAGTATTCCATTGTATGGACATGGACAATGTATTCAACAGCTGATCAATATTTGAGTTGTGTCCACGTTTTGGCTATGCTGAATGATGCTGCTATGAACGTTCACATGCTAGTCTTTGTGTGGACAGATGCCTTCTGTTTTCTTGGGTAAGCTTTAGGAGTGAAATTATTGGATCATACAGTAAATCTGTTTAACTTTTTAAGTAACTGCCAAATTGTCTTCCAAAGTGGCCACACCATTTTACATTCCACCAGGAATGTATGGATTACCCTTTCTCCACATCCTAACACTCGGCATGGGCTGTCATTTTCATAGCCATTCTAGTTAGCATGTAGCAGTATCTCGTTGTGGTTTTAATTTGCATTTCCCTAATGGTTCATGATGTAACACCTTTTCGTGAGTGTATTAGTCACTTATATATATCCTTGAGTGAAATACCTACTCTTCTATTCATTTTTTAATTGAGTTGTTTGGCCTCTTTTTAATGATTGCAGAATCAATATGGAATTATTTAGATTTTTAATTTTTCTCTGTAACATTTTGTAGTTTTTAGTGTATAATACTTGCATTTCCTTTGTTGATTTTTCCTAAGTATTTTTATTCTTTTTGAAGTCCTAGTAAATGGCATCATTCACTTTTAGATGTTCATTGTTAATATGTAGAAATAGAATTGATTTTTGTATTATATCCTATAACCTCAATAGATTCATTATTAGTTCTAATAATTCTTTTTGTGGATTTGTTAAGGTTTTCTATGTATAAGTTTATATCATTTACAAATAAAGACAGTTTATTTTTTCACTTCCAATCCGACTGACATTTATTTATTTATTTATTTGGTCACCTGATTGCAGTGGCTAGAATCTCCAGTTAAATCTTGAATAGAAGTGGTGGGAACAGATATCCTTGTCTTATTCCCTATCTTAGCGGGGCACATAATCAGCCTTTCACCATTAGGTATGTTATATGCAGGTTTTTTGTAGATGCTTGTTATCAGATCAAGGAAGTTCCCTTCTTTTTATTAGTTGAGAGTTTGGTTTTGTTTTTGTTGGTTTTTAAAAATTCATAGTGGATCCTGGATTTTGCCAAATGCCTTTGCTATGTTTATTGAAATCATCAGAATTTCCCCCTTATTCTACTAGTGTGGTGTGTTACATTAATTGACGTTTGGATGTTAAACTAACCTTACATTCCTGGGTAAACTCAGTTGGCCATAGTGCATAATGTTATTCATATGTTGGTAGATTTGGTTTGCTAATATTTGGTTGTGAATTTTTTTGGTCTACATTCATGACAGATATTGGTCTGTACTTTACTTGTTGTGTCCTGTCTGACTCTGGTGTCAAGCTTATGCCAGACTGAGAATGGGGGAAATGCTCCCCCCACTCTTCCATTTTTTGGAAGAGTTTGTGAAGGATTGATATTAATTCTTCTTTAAATTTTTGATAGAGGGGCACCTGGCTGGCTCAGTCAGAAGAGCCTGTGACTCTTGATCTCAGGGTCATGAGTTGGAGCCACACATCAGGTAGAGAGACTACTTAAAAAAACAATAACTTAAAAAAACATGTTTGATAGAATTTACCAGTGAAAGCATTGGACAGGTTTTTCTTTGCAGGAAGTTGTTGTGTTTTTTTTTTTTTGTTTTTGATTTTACTAATTCAGTATCTTTACCTGTTACAGATCTATTCAGATTTTATGTCTGCTCTTTTTTTAAAAATATATTTTATTAAAAATAAATAATTTATATTTTATTATTTATTTGAGAGCAACAAGCACAAGCAGGGGAGAGGGGCAGATGGAGAGGGAGAAGCAAACTCCCTGCTAAGCAGGGAGCCTGACTCAGGACCCTGAGATCACGACTTGAGCCGAAGGCAGGCGCTTAACTAACTGAGCCACCCAGGCACCTTTTTCTCTGTAACATTTTCTCTTCTTGAGTCAGTTTTGGTAGCTGTGTCTTTCTAGGAATTTGTGCATTTCACCTAGGTTATCTAATTTGTTGCCACAATGCTTTCCATCATATTTGTATAAGATCCTTTTATCCCTGTAGTGTGAGTGGATATGGTCCATTTTTTTCTACTGGTTTTAGTATTCTGTATCATCTCTCTTTTTTCTTGGTCAGTCTAGCTAAAAGTTTGTCAATTTTGTTGATTTTCTCAAAGAATCAAATTTTAGTTTTATTGACTGTCTCTTTATTGTTGTTGTTGTTTTTCTCTCTCATTTATTTCTTCTCTAATCTTTTTTATTTCCTTCCTTCTGCTTGGTTGGAGTTTGACTTACTCTTTTTAAATTTTTTTTTAGTTTGATTTACTCTTATATTTCTAGATTTTTTAAGGAGGAAACTTGGGTTATTGATTTTGAGATTGTTCTTTTCTAATAGAGACATAGATGTGTATAAATTTCCCTGTGCTTTAGCTGCATCTCATAAATTGTGATGTGTTGTTTGCATTTAAATTCAGTTTGAAATACATCCTAATGTCTCTACTGATTTCTTTTTTGACCTACGGGTTATTTAGAAACATTTAATTTTCTTTCTTTTTTTAAAAGATTTATTTATCTGACAGAGAGATAGAGAGAGAGAGCACAAGTAGGCAGAGCAGCAGGCAGAGGGAGAGGGAGAAGCAGGTTCTCCACTGAGCAAGGAGCCCAATGCAGGGCTCGATCTGAGCCAAAGGCAGCCGATTAACAGACTGAGCCACCCAGGCACCCCTAGAAACATTTAATTTTCAAATATTGTTGGATTTTCCAAATGTCTTTTGATTACTGATTTCTAATTTAATTTTATTGTGCTCAGAGAACATACTTTGTATGATTTCAATCCTTATAAATATACTGAGACTTATTTTATAGCCTAGTATATGGTATGTTAAAGAGTGCTCCACATATGCTTAAAAAGGCTGCTTATTTTACTTCAGTTTGGTGGAAATCTATGGGTTTCACATAGGTCAATTTAGTTAACAGTGTTTAAGACTTCTATAACTTCTGATTTTCTGTATAGTTATTATTTTAGTTTTTGAGAGTAGTATATTAGAATTTAATTCTATTTCTCCCCTCAATTCTCTCAGTTTTTGCTTCATATATTTGAAGGTCTATTCTTAGATGTATATATGTTTTTAATTGTTTATCTTCCTGATGGACTGATCATGTTATCATTATAATGTCCCTTATCTCCTATAGTAACAATTTGTTTGGTCTTAAAGTCTATTTTGTCTGATATTACGGCTACTCCATCTCTCTTATGGTTACTTTTTGCATCATTTTCTTTCAACCTATTTGTATCTATGAAAGTGTGTCTCTTATAGACAGCATATAGTTGGAGCCTATTTACTTATATCTCTGCCTTTTAATTGGAGTGCTTAACCCATTTAGATTTAATATAATTACTTTTGTGGTTAGAGTTATGCCTACCATTTTTCTATTTCTTTTTTTAATTAATTTTTTAAATTTGTTTTCTTTATGTCTCATGTCATTGTTGTTCCTCTGTTCCAACTTTATTGTTTCATATGCATTAAACAAATTACTTGGTATACCATTTTAATTCCTCTGTTCATTTTTAAGCTATTTCTTGAGTTGTCTTCTTACTGGTTTCTCTAGGAATTATGGTATGTATCTTTATCATAATTTATTTCAGGTTTATATTGACCAATTCTGGTAAATATAGCAAACTTGCTCTGATATACTTCTATTTTCTCCCTCCTCTTATAATGATGGGACAGATTGAGATTGATAATCCCAAAGGTCCCAAATACTTTAAAGAGACAGAAATTAAAAAAAAAATAAAATAAAAAAAGGAAAGAAATGCTGTCTTCCAGGAAAGGGGTGCACATGCCCAAAGGCATGAATCAAGAAACAGCCTGTTCAGTAGCATAAAATGCAATAGGGCAATGAAAGATGAAGTAACAAGGGCCAGATTATGAAAGGCCTTGTATGCCATTCTAAATCAATGGGAAAGTCTGTTGGTGGGACACAATTTATTTTAAAGTAAACAGAGACATGGTCACATGTGCATTTCAGTTAGAGTACTCTGACACAAATGTAGGGGGTCAATTTCAGGGAGGCACCATTAGACAAATCAGAGCTCTCTCAGTGATCCTTCCAGTGAGTTTTTCTTGATTTCCCAATGTAGTTTCTGTGAATCCTTACATGCGGTCAGGAGTCAGACCCTTAAGCCTGTACACATTCTATCTTTAGCTTGTAAAGCTCCAAAGTTATAAACTCCAACTGCTGGGGACTCACTGTACGTAAAATTATGCAAGGCAATGTTTAATTATTCAGAAGTCATCTACTGAGTTTGTATATAATTAGATACATGGTATCTCTGCTTTGTTCCTTCTTCCTGCCTTAATTTCATTTACTGGTTGATTAGCTCTTTCATATTATATATGAAGAAAAAGAAAAGGCCAGGTGAGTATGCTTTACTTTTCTATAGTTCGAGTAAAAAGTGGAGAAGTCAGAGTTTTAAACTAAGAGTTCAAATGAAATTTGTGGCTATCAGTGTATTGTTGCTAACCCTGACCCTAGCTTCTAGAGAAGATTATAATTTTTTTCTCTTTCCAATGTTCATTAGCTTTCTTGTCACCAGAACAGTTACTCTCAAAAAATATTAATAATTTTAATTAATAATGTGTGCTTCATTTTCAGTTAAAAAGGCATACATTTACTTTTGCTTTAACAGGTTTATTTCATATGAGACTATTTGAAGCTCCTCAAAACCCCCACCCAAGGAGTAATTTTGAATAAAATTTATACAGGCAGGAAATAATAAGTAATTGATAGTAACACTAACCAAAAGTTACAATTGAACTGATATATCTTGATGGTAAATACCCAAGATATTCTCTCTCTGTTTGTTTATTTGTTTGTTTAAGTAGGCTTCATGTCCAATGTGGGGCTTGAACTCAGAACCCTGAGATCAAATGTTGCATGATCTACTGATTGAGCCAGCCAGGCATCTCCAAGACATTCTCTCTCTGAATGAATGATTTTGACAGTCTATCCATCAAACTTGATAATGACATGCAACTAGAAGGTATGCTAATATACTGGTTGGCAGTCTAGGGATTGAAACAGATTAAGAAGGCTAAAATAATGAGGCAAAATAAGAGAGCTAAAATTTAACACATATGAACATTGTGCCAGTTATGAATGAGTTAAACTATATATAATAGAAAGTCTAAATTTATAATAGTTTAACCAAATATTCAATATTCATAAGAAGGAAATGTGATAGTACCCCAAACTCCTCAGACAATGCCCGAATGGTGGTGTTCCCACTGTAGGATTTTCAAACTAGGTTGTGCTCTCAGAAGGTCAGTAGAATGGTGAGAGGACTCAAATCCATGTCTGTGGAAAATACTTGAAAAGAGTAAGGTGTTTATTCTGGAGAATAACAACAAAAAAGATGTTTAAAGTACCATCTTAAGAAAGGAGATCAGATTTTCTCTGTACTACTCCAGATGGCAAAAATAGGACCAACTGGTGGACATGGCAGAGAGGCAGATTTCAGTTCAAACTGAGTTGTTAACATTAGAACACTCCAGAAATAAAGTAAGGTATTCAAGGAGATAACAAATTTCTGGTAATAACAAAAATAACGGCAATCAGCTCCTGAGGGTTTACAATGCCCCAGGCACGACTCTAAGTGCTTCACACGAATTAACTTATTTTATCCTCAGAATTACTCTAGAAGAAACTACTATTATCCTTGTTTCACAGATAAGGAACACAATTTATTTGCCCAATGCCAGACAGCTAAAAAGTGGAAGATTTAAATCCATGGAGTCTGACTCCAAAGCTAGAATTCAAACTGCTCTGTGTTCAAGCAGAAGCTTGTTGACTAATGGTAGGGGTGACATAGGGTGAAGGGTGTCATATGTGGATCAGAGCCCGGCTTGGAGAAGGTAACCTACATGAGACTAATAGCTACATTTACTGAACATTTGCAGTGCATCAGGCGCCTGACTAAAAATTTCACATACATTAAAAGATAATCCAGCAAAGTTTGCAGCACAGCGATCAGTACATTGTAAATACTCAATTACTACTGTCTGTTATGACCACTTTTAATTCTCTTATATTAGATCAGTATTACTGCATCTACTTTGCTAACAGAGAAAGTGATGACTTGAGAGAGGAAGTAAATGACCCAACGTCAGAGAACAGTAACTGCTACAGCCAGCATGTGAATCGAATCTGCCTGATATTACAGCCCCATCCTTTCCACTCAGCCATGTTTCACCAGAGTACTCAACCTTGCAACTTGGAAGTTTGCTTGTGGTTCTTCGAAACCAGTAAGCAAATAATAAGTTAAACAACAACAACAACAACAAAAATCTACGCAAACTTAGATGAACCTTACAAATTAATAGACCATTAGCTATCTGAAATTAAACCTTAAATAGTGTAGTAAGTATATACCAGGAGTGCAATGAAATGAGATTGGTTATCTTTTTGTTTAATTTTCAAACCCACTTATTTACCAGCTAAAGATAATTTTCCTGGCTCTTCTCTCTACAAATTCCACCCAGAAATTCCCAGATGCCAATAAGTGAAGAGAAGCTGCAAAGTTGAAGTCAAATGTCCCTTAAGGATCAGAGCCTCATGCGTATAAGTGTGAGGGGCTAGGGTCTAAAAGCCCTTGAAGAAAAGGACTTGAGACTGCCACCACAGACACAGACAACGTGCAGAGGACTGTAACTGAGATCACTGCGTAAAGCTGGCCGCAGGACAAGCTGCTCTGCCTTCAAAACAGAAGAAAAACTCCACTCATTGGTGTGTGTAGACACATACATGGACACAAGCTAGCAGGGTGGGCCATGGATGGAAAAGGAGCCACCAAGAGAAATCGGAACCTAAAGCCTCTGCAGGGAGTGGTTGTGGTACAAATTCGTGCTGTCTTCAAGGTGACAAATTAAAAATCCCCAAATTAAAAAACTCACAGAGAACCAGTAAAATCCACAGGCCCTAGCAGAACCAAATTAGAAATGACCTGACAAGGAGATCTTCATAATCCAGAACACATAAAATTCATACAATGAATAACTCTGAGGATGAATTCAGTCAAATATTAGAAAGAAAACAATAACTACAAGGAAGATTCACCAGCCAGACACCAAGATGGCCAGGCAAGATGAAAGTCTAGTTATTATCTCCTCAAAGGAAACAAAAGTCTAAGGGAGCAAAATACAATTTGAAAAAGAACAGAGAAGAAACAAGAGATGTAAAAAAAAAAAAAAAGAAAATCCAGGAGGTGGTAACAGGAAAAAATTGACAAAAGTGAATTTGAGAAATATGAAAAATGGAATGAGAAGCTCCAAAGTGTGCCTAGTAAAAACTTCAGGAGGAGAAAGTGGAGAATAGGAGAGAAGCAATTTCAGAAAGATGATGTGGAGAAATTTCTTAGACATGAATCCTAAGATTGGAAAATTTCAATGAATCTTAATTAGGATAAATACAAGCAGATTAACACAAAGTCACACAGAAGCTAAACCGTAGAAATCAAAGATAATGAGAAAATCTTAAAAACTATTGAGGATGAGAGGTGGGGGGAGGGCAGGAGTCCGGAAACAGATTACTGAAAAAAGAATAAGAATCAGACTGACAAAGACTTCTCATCAGTAGCTATTATTAGCAGCTGTAAGGATCCAGGGGGGGAAAAAGAAGTGTTAAGGAGAACAAAGCTCACCAAAGTTAGGTAAATATCTTCTTAGTAGCTACAACCCTGAGACGTCAGAATGGGGGATGGCTATGAAATAGCTCCTGCTCTGTAACCTATCTCTGGCAGGAGAGTCTGAAGAAGGCACAGGGAGAATGAAGTTTCCGTGGGGAGGAGAAGGAGTGGTAAAATAAAGTCCTTATATCCCTGCATTACTCTTTGAAACACTGTGGCAATTCTTTCTGCACAAGGCCAGACCCCTCTACAAAGTGTTGAATCCTGTTCAGTAGAATGCATGATCCCCCTACTGACCTTCCACTATTCAGACCACCTCTGATTTACTACCCCTCTCTCCCATCATCTGTTGATTAGAAACTTCATTGTATACCTTGGAAATGCTCTCTGCAACATTTCCTTTAGTTCTCCACAAAAATTCACCATGAAATAGAAACACCCATATTGGTTTTTCTGATGATGAAAGCAAAAAACACTCATGGGGGGGGGTAATCAGAAACGTGCACAGAGGGGGTCAACTTGGAACACTTCACAAACTCAAGATATACAAAAATACAGCATCCTTGTTTTCTGTAACTTCTGCTCTCATTCTGCAGATAGAGGGAGGAAGTCGGGTAGAAACACAAAACTGCCGAGTAAAGCCACCTCAGTTTCTTCTTGTTTCAACATCTCAGTTCAGACAAGCGTACTTGGGCAGTCCTCTGGAATCCATTCCTGACCTTCCAGACGTTGACTCTCTCACAGGGTTCTCACCTCTATGTTCACTTATTCATGCTCAATCTTACTGTCTTTGGTGAGGGTCCTACTCCTAACAAATCAAGGACATTGGGGGACTAAGGATATTTTCACATATGCCAAGACAGAAAAACAAAGTGAAACAAAACTCCTTTGCATCTTTCATGGGAAGTTACTGGAGAATGTACTCCTCTAAAACAAAAGTATAACCAAAAATGAAAATGACTTACAGCACAGGAAACAGAAGATCTACAACAGGCAAGGGGTGAAAGGAGTCACCAGGATGATAGTGAATGGAGACTCCAGGATGACGGTTGTCGCCAGATGCAACAGCAAACAAGTGCAGATTAGAGGAGATCACAGGTGCCATGCCAGACTTTTTTGGAAGATAAAGCCAAATATTTGATGCACTGGAACCTCTTGAGATTCAGACCACTGTGAAAGAGTTTGGGGCTGAATTAGTGATAAGTACATAGAAACTATGGGGCGCCTGGGTGGCACAGCGGTTAAGCTTCTGCCTTCGGCTCAGGGCGTGATCCCGGCGTTATGGGATCGAGCCCCACATCAGGCTCCTCCGCTATGAGCCTGCTTCTTCCTCTCCCACTCCCCCTGCTTGTGTTCCCTCTCTCGCTGGCTGTCTCTATCTCTGTCGAATAAATAAATAAAATCTTAAAAAAAAAAAAAAAGAAACTAAACCAATGAAAAACATGATAATTATTAACTCTGGGAAAAATAAAGATGTGTTCAGAAAAAGGTGATCATGGTACACTACTTGCCCTGGCTAGTATTTGTGTAGTCATAATTATGTAAACCCTTAAGATTAATGTTACCAGGGACACCTGGGTGGCTCAGTTGTTTAAGCATCTGCCTTCAGCTCAGGTCATGATCCCAGGGGTCCTGGGGTTGAGCCCCAACTCAGGCTCCCTGCTCAGTGGGTAACCTGCTTCCCCACTCCTTCTGCCCCTTCCCTCTGCTCCTGTGCTCTCTCTTTCTCTCTCAAATAAATAAAATCTTAAAAAAAAATGTAACTAAAATTCTGATAGAACAATTTTTGGAGGATGGGGGATAAGTGAGGATGGAAGGAAGGGAAGGGTAAAGGGAGAACAAAGAAAGTTGGGTCCCCATCTTCCACAGTAAGAAACCAATAAATAGTTTATAAAACCAAAAAAATCAAGAAATAACAATTAAGCATGTTATTTAAAGACATGGCAGTAAACATCAAAATAAGTAGCTGCAAGAGGTGAAAGTGGCTGCCTCTGAAAAGTGGGTGATGGGTAGGAGGCCAGAGCACTGCTATTTTTCTTAATAAAATTTGTTGAATTATTTGATGCTTTAAACAAAGTGTGTGTATACTGTTGATAATGATGAAAACAAACAAAAAGTTTACTGAAGTTTCCTATTTGTTTGGGTTTATAAAACATTTCCACCTGTTCGATCTTGTAGATTTTTATGAGCACATTTTTCATACCAGATACACACTGCGGTGTTTTTGGATTATACTAAATCTTTCAAGTAATCCATCCCTAGCAGTTCAACAGAGATACAATTGCTTCATGAACAGGTTTGAGGTCATGATTGTAAATATTCATATTGCCCGACAGACTTAATCCCAAGTAGATCCTGAACATGAGGCATGCTGTTTTGATTAAGGGCGGGAATCAAGTGGGGTATCTTTCCCCGACTTCTCAGTATTTCCAAAACAACAACAAAAACATTCAAAGAATAGAGAATGGTGGGACTATCAACATAGAGGGTTTGTGTTCCTTAAGAATGCACACCACCATTTCAAACTTAACACTACGTGCTCGTGTTTTTCCTACACTTTAGAGTATAGCAACTTGCCACTGAATTTAGCAGATACCCGTACACATGCATGCACATGCTGATAGACCTATGCATACACAGGCTGGTAGTGTGAATAACTTTAAACTTTTAATTTTGATATAATTACAGATTTACAAAACACTTGCAAGAATAGTATAAGAAACTCCCATATACTCAGCAGACTCACAAACTGTTTAAATTTTGCACCCCTAGGGAGCCTGGGTGGCCTTCGGCTCAGGTCATGATCCCTGGGTCCTGGGATTGAGCCCCACATCGGGCTCCCTGCTCAGTGAGGAGTCTGCTTCTTCCTTTCCCTCTGCCCCTCCCCACTGCTTGTGCTCTCTAATAAATAAATAAATAAAAATTTTAAATAAATCTTTAAATAAACAAATAAATAAATAAATAAATTTTGCACCACTTATCATTCTCTCTCTGACACATATTTAATTTGTTGACTTGTTTGTGCATATACACGCATGCATATCTATATGTATATATATTCTTTCTGAACCATTTAAAATCAAGTTGTTACCAGATTAGAAGTCAACTGTGCCCCTACCCCTAAACACTTTTGCGTGTATTTTCTTTTTGAAAGGTTTATTTATTTACCTTACAGAGAGAGAAGGAGTGTGAATGGTGGGAGGGGCAGTGGGAGAGGGAGACAGAATCTTCAAACAGACTCCCCAACAAGCCCCGAGCCAATGCAGGGCTCGATCCCAGGACCCTGAGATCAGGACCTGAGCCCAAACTGAGTCTGTCACTGAACTGACTGAGCCACCCAGGTGCCCCTTTTGTGTGTATTTTCTAAGAACAAGGACATTCTCTTACATAACCAGTACCTGATCCACATCAGAAAGTTTAACATGGGGGCCCCTGGGTGCCTCAATCAGTTGGGCCTCTGACTCTTAATTTCGGCTCAGGTCATGATCTCAGGGTCGTGGGATCAAGCCCCGGGGTCAGCTTTGCACTGAGTGTGAAGTCTGCTTAAGACTCTCTCTCCCCCTTCCTCTGCCCCTCCCCCTGCTCTCTCTCTCTCTTAAATAAATAAACTAAATCTTATATAAAAAAAAGTTAAACATTGATATTATACTATTATCTAATATGAAGTCCATATTGTCCAAATTAATGTTCTTCATAGCTATTTATTTTTCTTCATCCACAGTTTAAACCAGGATGCCATGTTGTATTTAGTTGTGATGACTCATTGGTCTCTTTTAACCTAGAACAGTTCCTCAGTGTTGAGAATATAGACGAGATATTTTGTAGAATGTCATTTAACCTGAATATCTGCTATTTCATCATAATGAAATTCAGGTTATGCATTTTTGGCAAGAATGACAGAGAAGTGATGCTATATTCTTCTGAGAGCATCATATCAAATAACACATGATGTCAGACTGTTCCAATATCGCTAATGCTAATTTTACTCACTAAGTGCAAGTAGTGGCCAAGACTTTACCTCATTGTGAAATTAATATTTTTCTCTATGCAAATATTAAGTAATTTGTGAGAAAGTACTTGGGTACTATGTAAACACACTGTCATATTTTCACCTACTGGTTCAAACATCCACTAAGGATGTCTCCCTTCAGCATTTCTTCTACACTTTTTTTTTTTAAGATTTTATTTATTTATTTGACAGAGATAGAGACAGCCAGCGAGAGAGGGAACACAAGCAGGGGGAGTGGGAGAGGAAGAAGCAGGCTCATAGCAGAGGAGCCTGATGTGGGGCTCGATCCCAGAACGCTGGGATCATGCCCTGAGCCAAAGGCAGATGCTTAACCGCTGTGCCACCCAGGCGCCCCTCTTCTACACTTTTAGTTACCATTCTATTGTAAGTAAAAGCTTCCCTTTTTCTTAATTGATTAATTAATTAATTCCTTCATTCAAATCAGCATGGACTCTTGGAGTCTTATTTTATTCAATGGATTATACTCCATTTCTATCATTTACTTGCATGCTCAATTTGTAAATGTAAATAGCTAAATTTATGTAGTGAGAAAAACTTCAGGTTAGATCCTTTTCTAATCATTCTCTGAGCACTTCTCTAATTTCTGGCACAAGATATTGCTATGTTCATTTTGTTTTTTCCGTATTTTAAGAGAAAAATAAAGGAACCAACTCTGGGTGCTAGGTGTGCTTACTGCTATTGATGTGTCATTGTTTCTAGGCCCTCTCGGCAGACAAACCTAGAAAAAAATATGTACACGCATTTATGTTTATGTACATATATATGCACCCTCCCCCTTGCCATATTTGTAATCTCCTTCTCCAACAGTGAGAAAACTGTTTCCATTATCCTCGAAATATTTATTTGCATAAGGATGCACTTTTAGGACTGTTAACCCACACTACTGTTAAAAGCAAACCTAGTAAGCAAAGATCATTTTTTACCTATTTTTTTGTTTTTTTAGGTAAAATTTACACGCAGTGAAATATATGAATCTTGAGTATTATTTGACAACTGTATAAACCAATTTAACCCACCCCTAAGAATATTTCTATCATCCTAGAAATTTCTCTCATGCTTCTTTCCAGTGAATCCCCACCCCAATACCATCCAAGAGCAAACTGTACTGATTTTTTACTATAGATTAGTTTTGCCTGTTCTAGAACCACGTGTAAATGAATCATACATTATGTACTATTTTGGGTGTGGCTTCTTTCACTCAGTGTAATATTTTTGAGATTATAGCCAAGTGGAAGCAAATGCTTTCTGTTTCTGTTAGAATGATCATGTGGTTTTTATTCTTTATTCTGTTCGAGTGGTGAATTACACTGAGTAACTTTTAAATGTCAATCCAACCTTACATCCTTGAGATAAGAAATATTTGATCACATTGTATTGTCCTTTCTATATACTGCTGAATTAGATTTGTTAACATTTTGTAAAGGTTTGTTTTCCTTCTATGTTTATTAAAAATATTGGTCTGTAATTTTTCTTTCCTTCCTTCCATCTTTCTTTTCTTCCCTCCTTCCCTTCTTTGTTCTTTTTCCTCTTAATTTTTTTAAAGATTTATTTATTTATTTAGAGACACAGAGCAGGGGGGCGGCGAGGAAGGAGAATCTCAAGTAGACTCCCCTCTGAGAGTTGAGTCCCACACGGAGCTTGATCCCATAACTCTGAGATAATAACCCGAGACGAAACCAAGAGTTGGGCGCTCCACTCACTAAGCCACACAAGTGCCCCCCTTTTTTAAATTTTTGGTGCTGTCTTTTGCAGGTTTGGTACTAGGGTATTGCTGGCTCATAAAAAAGAGTTGGGAAGTATTCCCTCTTATCTGATTTTCTGTAAGAATTCACCTGAGATTGGGTTATTTCTTCCTTAATGTTGGTAGATTTCATCAATGAAACCATTGTGTCTGGATTTTCTTTGATAATTTTAAATAACAAATTAAATTTCTTTTCTTTTCTTTTTTAAAGATTTTTGACAGAGAGAGAGACAGCCAGTGAGAGAGGGAACACAAGCAGGGGGAGTGGGAGAGGAAGAAGCAGGCTCATAGTGGAGGAGCCTGATGTGGGGCTCGATCCCATAACGCCAGGATCATTTTGCCCTGAGCCAAAGGCAGACGCTTAATGACTGAGCCACCAGGCGCCCCCAAATTAAATTTCTTTACAGATACAGGACCAATCTGTTTCCTTTCATATTGGACTAGCTTTGGTATGTTGTGTTGTATTTACAGGGAATTTCCTCTAAATTATCAAATTTTAAAAACGATAAAAGTTGTTTATAATATCCCCTTGTTATCTTATCAATGTCTATAGGATTTATACTGATAACTCCCCTGTCATTCTTGATATTGATAAAACCTGTGTTCTCTATTTCTTGATCTGTCTACCTAGGTGCCATTGATTTTGCTGGTCTTTTCTAAGTTTTATGTATTTAAGCAATTTCTACTCCCAACATGGGGCTCGAATTCATGACCCAGAGATCAAGAGTCACATGTTCCTCTAACTGGGCCAGCCAGGCAACCCTGCTGATCTTTTCAAATAACCAACTTTTGACATTGTTACATTTTTTATTATTGGTCTTTTTTTCCCCCCACTTATATCTGCTCTTCTCTTTATTATTTTCTTTCTCCTACTTAACTTTTATTAGCTTTATTCTTTCCTTCAGCTTTTCTTGATTCAATATTGGATTGTTGTTTTATTTATTTTACTTTTTAAAAAAGATTTTATTTATTTACTCATGAGAGACAGAGAGAGAGAGGCAGAGGGAGAGGGAGAGGGAGAAGCAGGCTCCCCATGGAGCAGGAAGCCTGATGCAGGGTGCAGGGCTCAATCCCAGGACCCTGAGCCAAAGGCAGATGCTTAACCAACTAAGCCACCCAAGTGCTCCTTGGGTCATTATTTTAGACTTTTCTTCTCTTCTAATATGAATATTTAAAGCTATGAATTTCTGTCTAAACACTGCTTTAGCTCTCCCTACAATTTTTCATCTGTTATGCTTTCAATATCATTTAATTCAAACTATTTTCCTATTTCTCTTACAATTTCTTCTTGGACCCAAGAGTGATTTACAAGTTTGTGTTTAATTTCCAAATATTTAAGAATTTTCCAGATATTTTAATAATCATTTCTAATCTAATTCTGTTATGGGCAACTAGCCTATGCTCAATATCATTTCAGCACTTTTCTGAAACTTGTTTTTTGGCCCAGTATATGGTTTAACTTGGTGAATATTCCATGTACACTTGAAAATATGTTATGCTGCCATTTTTGAGTGCTGTGTTCTGTAAATGTCAATCACTGCAATTTGGTTGATTGATAATGTTGTTCAAGTCATTTACAACCTTACCAATGTTCTCTCCACTTGTCCTATAAATTATGGAGAAAGACACGCTGAATTGCAAACTATAATTGTAGATTTATCTGTTTCTGTTTTCTGTAATGTCAGCTTTTCCTTCCAGTATTTTTTTTTTTCTAGAGAAGGAGAGATGGGAGGAAGGGACAAAGGGAGAGGTACAGAGAATCTTAAGCAGGCTCCATGCCCAGCCACAGAGCCCCATGTGGGGCTTGATCTTGCAACCCCGAGATCATGACCTTAGCCAAAATCAAGAGCCAGATGCTTAACTGAGAGCCATTCCTTCAAGATTTTTAAAGCTTTGTTATCAGGTGTACACACATTTAGTATTATTTCTGTCTTTTTAAGAAATTGACTCATCTATCATTATGAAATGTCTCTAGTAATATTCCTCATCCTGAAGTCTACTTTATCTTATATTAATTGTTAATCCAGCTTTTTAACAACTCACACTTTCATGGAGTAATTTTTTCCATTAAAAAAAAATTTAACCAAGGGGCACTTGGGTGGCTCAGTTGGTTAAGCAAGCAACTCTTGATCTCAGCTCAGGTCTTGATCTCAGGGTCATGAGTTCAAGCCCTGCATTGAGCTCCACGTTGGGCATGTAGCCCACTTAAAAAGAAATTAACCTATGCATTTCATTTTAAGTGAGTTTCTAACAGATAGCATGCAGTAGGTCTAAACAATCTTTGCCTTTTAATTGGCATGTTTAGTCCATTTATATTTAATGGAATAATTGATGTGGTTTGGTTTAAATCTATCATTTTGATGTTTCTTTTCTATTCATTTAATATGTTCTTTGTTCTTTTATTTTCTCTGTTCCTATCTTCTTTTGGATTACCTTTAACATTCCATTTTATTTTTTTTCTATTGGATTATTAGCTATACCTGTTCTGTTTTTAGTGGATGCTTGGAGTTTGGCATTTTTAACTAATCCCAATCTACCTTCAAATAATATTATACCCCTTCACATATAATGTAATAACCTTACAAAAGTAAGGTTCTGTTCCTATCTTTATGCATTATTGTTATACTTTTTACTTCTACATATATTATAAACTCTACATTTTTATTTTTGTCTTTTATTTAAAAAATAACTTGGTTTTAAAAATTAAATAAAATGAGGGGTGCCTGTTTGGCTCAATTGTTTAAATGTCTGCCTTCAGCTCAGGTCATGATCCCAGGGTCCTGGGATCAAGACCCATGTTGAGCTCTCTGTTCAGCAGGGAATCTACTTCTTCTCCCTCTGCCTGCTGTTCTGCCTGCTCTCTCTCTGTCAAATAAATAAATAAATAAATAAATAAATAAATAAATAAATAAA
>NW_024425008.1:34865615-34908863 GCF_017311325.1 Ursus maritimus
AAATAAATAAATAAATAAATAAATAAATAAATAAATAAATAAAATATTTAAAAAATTAAATAAAATGAGAAAAAGTCTTTTATATAAACTTACAAATTTACCTTTTCTGGCACTCTTTATCCTTTTGTGAAGATCCACACTATCTTATACTCCTTCAAGTCTGCTGGTGATGTATTCTCTCAGCCTTTGTCTGAAAATGTCTTTATTATGCCTTCAAATTTTGAATGATATTTTTGCCAAATATGGATGCTACGTGGTACTCTGGAAACTACTGAGTATTGTTCTATTGGATAAGTTAATTGGAGTCGAATTCCAAACTCTGTCTCCTCTATGGTCAGCAGCAACAGTAATCTCTGCTTCGATCTCCTTTTAGCCTGCTTCTTTTAGCCATGCTGCTTGGAGTCTCCCTGATGAATGTGCAGAACAGAAGTCAAAGATTTGGGTTGAATCTATATGCAGAATTCACTACTCTTCCTATGTGGTTATCTCCTGTCTAGGGTTTTCCCCTTCAGTTTTCAGTCATTCTAACTTCCTCAAAGACTAGCTTTTTGCTTGAGTTCTAGTTGTTCCACTCTGCATGCACTGGGGAGCACTCTTAGGAGAAAAGCCATAAAAACTGCAGATATATTCCAGTGACTTTCCCTTCTTTTAAGGGTCGACTTCTCTCTATTTTCTGGCAGCTTTGGTCACTCACTCTCCAGTGTCTTCAAGTAAGTATTATACTTTACCTAAGGTTGAAAATTGTTATCTGCGGGAGCATTGGTCCAATGTGAACTACTCTATCATTACTAAAACTGTAGTATGATTAATTAAAAATTATAATTACTTTTAGGGGTGCCTGGGTGGCTCAGTCGGTTAAGTGTCTGCCTTCGGCTCAGGTCATGATCTCAGGGTCCTGGGATCAAGCCCCACATTGGGCTGTCCACTCAGCAATGAGTCTGCTTCTCCGTCTCCCTCTGTGATCTCTCTTGCTTTCACTCTCTCAAATAAATAAATACAATCTTTTTTAAAAATTATAATTATTTTGAGTCTTTCAAATTTGAGGTTGTGTGACTACTATCAGTAGAAGATATTAACCAGCCATGTCTCTGTTAGTAATAATTTACTTTCTGGGAATGTAATAGGAAATATGGCTTCTCATGATTCTTATTCTGAATTGCAAGACTGTCCTCGTTCTGACGAAGTACTCTGTCAAGGCAGTCAAGTGCAAATTCTTTCAGCTGTGAGTCATCGTTTCCATCAAAAGCCTCATGATGTATCTTACTTATTTTCTCCATTTGTTAGAGAAGAATTTTCCATTCCCTTCTAGAACAGCTCTATTTTATTAGTTTTATATGTTGGATTATTGTATATGATTTTGTTTAAAGGGTGCTGCTGTTGAAGAAAGTTTGTAAATACTAGACTAGATAATTTCTAATAGTCTCTGAAATTCAATAACTAAATATATTTTAGTTTGTTCAACTATAGAATATTGGTATATGTGTGTAAAAATAATCTTTTACATAGAAATTCCTATTCCTAAGTGATCTCCTTCAAAGTGCTGCCTACTTAATAGCAGGTGGAATCATTTATCAACCAAATACTCCTCTGATTTCTTTCTATTTGAGCTCATTCAAGGATCCATAAAGAAAAGCTCTCTTAATTACTAATTATTTTGCCATCAATATTGCTAGCCTGTATTGTATGACATTTTCATAATAGTAATCAAACTAAAAGACAAAAGATTTTGAGAAATTCTGAGAAATGTATACTGTTCACAGCAAATGTTACTTACACTTAAGTTCAAAGGCAGATGGACAGCTGTATGTTGAACTAAGACCTTCATGATAGTTTAGAGCTGTACCTGTGCTAACCTCCTATAATCAGACACATTTACAAAAGACTGTCATTGCCTAAGGCTTTATGCAATCATTTCTCTGATTTGCTGTAAGTTTCAGAGTTGTTAACGTCTGGACATTCCTGTTTATCAGCAAGGTGGGAAATTTTTATTTTAATTGTGATATGGAACTCATTAATCACCTGCTATCATCTTAATCAAGAGAAATAAATATTGTAATAAACATTCATGTAAAGCCTCCAGTGAACTAAGTTGCTATTTGAATGAAAAACAATACACTGATATAGGTCAGAATGTTCCCTCCTCGTTGGTATGCTTACTAATTTACTGAATACATTCTGAAGTCTTTGAATGATAAAGGAAAAGTACTAGGTGTTCTTTTTAGTGTGTTAACTGAGAGCAAAAGTTCTAATTTTTAGCTCACACACAAAAACTGGCATCTGATCACAAATACTGGTAGAGATTTCCCCTCCTACTTTGTAAGCTTCTTGGAGACACTGACCATGTCATATTAACCTTTGTGATTCTGTCAGTACTTAACATGTTGCCTTGCATTTTGGCAGGTGGTCAGCCAATATTTGTTAACGAAATTCCATCTTTATTTTGTAAACTTTTCCATAAGTAAAGTTGTTCAGGTAACAAGGAAAATTCAGGATCTGATACTCTTTCATGTTCAGGACATTATTGTTGTTGCTATTTTTATTTCTACTACTAGTGCAATGACTTAAACCCACCTACATTACTCTCACAGAATGTAGAATTAAATGAATACTTTCTATTTTACTTTATTACTGTGAAATATATCATAAATGAAAGGGTAAAATACAATAAACATATATAGTTTAAAGAATAATAAACACCAGATTTTTCACTTTCTAAATACATATTTGCTACTTACATATATATTCCTATATTTTTTTAGTTTTTCCTGTCCTTGATCTTATATAATGGAATCATATTCTAAGTATTTTTCTGTAATAGCTTTTATCCCCCACCCAGCATTTTTGAGATTCTCATCCATATTCATGCCTATAGCTGTGGTTCACCTTTTCACTGCTATATAGTATTTCATTATTTGAATACACCACAGGTTTATCCTTTAATCATGTTTCCAGTTTTTTGCTACCATGAACAGTGCAACTAAGAAACTCCTGCACATGCCTACTAGTGTATATAAAGACGGTTCTCAGGGGCACCTGGCTGGTTCAGTTGGTATAGCATGTGACCTTTGATCTCAGGGTTGTGAGTTGGGTATAGAGATTACTTAAAAATAAAATCTTGGGGCGCCTGGGTGGCACAGCGGTTAAGTGTCTGCCTTCGGCTCAGGGCGTGATCCCAGTGTTCTGGGATCGAGCCCCACATCAGGCTCCTCCGCTAGGAGCCTGGTTCTTCCTCTCCCACTCCCCCTGCTTGTGTTCCCTCTCTCGCTGGCTGTCTCTATCTCTGTCAAATAAATAAATAAAATCTTAAAAAAAAAAATAAAATCTTAAAAAAAAAAAGTTTCTCTGGGGTAAATACTTAGGAATGGAATGCCAGATCACTAGAAATGGTCTGGTTTGTTCTTTCTTTTTCCCTTCCTCCCTCCCTTCCTCCCTTCCTTCCTTCCTTCCTTCCTTCCTTCCTTCCTTCCTTCCTTCCTCTGTCTGTCTGCAATGGTATTTTCAACTTATGAGCCAATACTAAATTGTTATCCAAAATCATTAATAAATTTATAGTCCCACAGGAGTATATGAGGGCTCTGTGGCTCCACTTCCTCACCAACAACAAAAATTGACTGATTTTTAAGTTTCTGCCAACGTGGTAGGTATGAAATGGTATGTCACTGGTTTTAGCTTGTATTTCTATGTTCACTAATGAGGTTAAGAATCTTTCCATATGTTTATTGGCCATACATGCTCCCTCTGCTGTGAAATATCTAATCATATAATTTGCTCACTTCCCAGTTGGTTTGTACGTCCTTTTTTTATCTACCAGGCCACCTCTGTTTTATATCAGGTTTCCATTTATCCATGGGTCTGCTTCTGGCATCTGTTTTCTTGAAAATTCATTTTTTCACTTATTTGAATAGTCAAGACTGGTCAACTAAAAAAACCTATTTTTTTAAAAAAAGATATTATTTTGGGGTGCCTGGGTGGCTCAGTCAATTAAGCATCTGCCTTTGGCTCAGGTCATGATCCCAGGACTCTGGAATTGAGCCCCACATCAGGCTCCCTGCTCAGTGGGAAGCCTGCTTCTCCTTCTCCCTCTGCCTGCAGCTCCCCTTGCTTGTGCTCTCTTTCAATCTCTCTCTCCCTCTCCATCAAATAAATAAATAAAATGTTTTTTAAAAAAAATATTTTATTTTTAGGTAATCTCTATACCCAAGATGGGGCTCAAACTTGCAATCCCAAGATCAAGAGTTGCATGCTCTCCAACTGAGCCAGCCAGGTGTCCCCTAAAAAACTATTTTTTAAATGATTGTATTTATTTATTTGAGAGTGAGCGAGAGAGAGGGCATGAGCAGGAGAAGGGGCAGAGGGTGAGAAACAAGCAGACTCCCTGCTGAGTAGGGAGCCTGATATGGGGCTCAATCTCAGTCCCTGGGATCATGACCCAAGCCAAAGGCAGGCACTCAACCGAGATGGCCAGGTGCCCCCAAAAAAACATTTTTAAAGAAAGCTATAATGAACGAATCTATAAGAGGTTTTTTTTTTTTCCTTTTTCGTTTTATTTTTCTTTTTTAATTTACAGGAGTCTTGAAAATACTCAGTAGTCACTAAGGGCTAGTGTGCCACCAGAGGGAGCTCAAAGGAGTCCATGAATAGTACAGCATAGCATTCAAGCATACACAGGATAGGAGAGTCTGGCTTTTCTGAGCACTTCCTGAGTATTTTTCAGTATAACTTACATGAAGATCTCAAGGTTTTAAAGTGTTTTTGCATTATATCTCATCTTTCCTTCTAATATTTCACTACTTTTATTTTCCCATACCACCATGGCACAATAAAGCACATAGTGAGATTAAATAACTTGTCTGATATTACATTTAGAATTTTTTAATGGCCTTCCTGATTCTCTATTAAGGTGTTCCCCAGCCACTGCAGTCTTGACCATTCCCTAGCCTCTGGGATCAATTCTGAAAGTGAGTAGTGCATTAGCTCTGATCACTTCCTACAAATTAAGTTTGTCTTGTTGGCCAGGACTAGTTATGGGATTCTGCCACCTTCTAAACCATTGCAAACAACATTAGTGTTTTGTCCTTCTTTTTTTTTTTTTTTAAGATTTTTTATTTATTCATTTTGAGAGAGAGAGCGCACGTGTGCCAGTGAGAGCACAAGCAAGAGGAAGGGTCAGAGGGAGAGGGAAATGCAGGCTCCCCCCCCCCACCCCCGAGCAGGGAGCCCTATGTGGGACTTGATCCCAGGACCCCGGGATCATGGCCTGAGTCAAAAGCACTCGATTAATCAACTGGGCTACCAAGGCGCCCCTGTGTTTTGTTCTTTATCAACTAGGTTCCCTTTTGAAAATCAGTTTCCCTATGACTGTGCTCCTCCAAGAGCCCAAAGTCCTGTCCTGAAACCCAGACCAGTGATATATACCCTGTACCTTGCTCCTCAAACAGCAAGGAATTCAGAGTGATCTTCTTAGCTAGTGTTTGCTTGTTTTTTCCACACTGCTGTCTGGGACAGAGGCTAATGTAGGATATGGTCAGGCCACAAGCCAAGTCTCTTGGCTGCTTCTCTCTTTGTCCTGGTTGCTAGGAATCCGAAAAATATTTTTTTTAAGAGAGAGTGAGTGAGAGAGCATGCGTGTGTGTGTGTATGTGGGGGGTGGGGAGAGGAAGAGAGAGACTCTTAAGCAGGCTCCATGCCCAGCATGGAGCACAGCACAAAGCCCAACATGGGGATCCATCTGATGACCCTGAGATCATGACCTGAGCTGAAATGAAGAGTTGGATGCTCAACTGACTGAGCCACCCAGGCACCTCCTGAAAAATAATTTTATGTTTGATTACTATAGCTTTACTTCAGCAGCAACTGAGCAAAAAGTTTCTTCATATATTTTCATCTATTTACTGAAGCAATGAACCTCTTTGCTATCTGCTTTGGAATACAGCTATATATAAAAAAAATGACAGAATCCTTGCCATCAAGAGCTTATAGTCCAGCAGGAGTGCAAGGTATCAAACAACTTGAAACCAGTGTAGGGGCCAAGAGCAGACCACTCCAAGATGGGCCACTTTGGTATGAAGATTATTTTGAGTTAAAAAGCAATCAAAACCCAGCAGATTCAGGAAAGTTCTTTACTTCCCCAACTGCCTAAATAGAATTTAGATTGAGGACCTGCTCCAGGAAAAGGGCTATTATCATAGATAGCTACATTGTACGATGAACTAGGGATGATAGACAGGGAGGGACCTGGCAAGGCCTGTTTGGTCCAAGTCCTCTACATCCCCTTGTTTCTGAGTGGCCCAGCACACATTTGTTTACCAAAAATTTACTCCTTTTCATCTTCCTGCAAATTGCATTCCTTCCCTTTGAAGTTCCAGACCCTACCCTCTTCTCCTTAGTTCAGAATGACAAATATACCTCATTTTGCCTGTCTTTGGAACGTTCATGTCTGTGTGGAGTCAAAATTACGTACAAAATTAAATTTTATTTTCTCCTGTTAATCTGTTTCATGTCAATTCTTAGTCTAGCTAGAAGGACCTTGAAGAGGACAGGAATTCTGTTCCCAACACTGGGTATATACAACAAAAGGGAAACACTGGGCACCTGGGTCACTAAATTGGTTAAGTGTCTGCCTTTGGCTTAGGTCATGATCCCAGAGTCCTGGGATCAAGTCCCACCTCGGGCTCCTTGCTCAGCAGTGAGTCTGCTTCTCCCTCTCCCTCTGCCCCTCCCCCTGTTCATGCGCCCGTGCGCTCTCTCTCAAATAAATAAATAAATAAATAAAATCCTTTAAAAAAAAAAGACTTAAAGGAAGCTATCAACATGAGGACTTAACCTCAGCTAGTTAACATTTATTACTGGATGTTCGACTTTTATTCTAGTTTTTTTTTTTTAATTACTTTGGTTTTACAGTCTTATTTCAAGTCAATGCAAAATCTTTTAGTTGTGGGCAAAGATGTGTTTGTACGTGTAATCACACAATCACTTTCATATATTCCTCTGAAACAGGGAAACTAAAGAGACCCGATGAAAAACTGCTTTATTCGTCCTTTTGCTGCTTCCATTCTTGCTAGGACCTACAGGCTCCCCCCCCCCACACACACACACACGCCTTATAGTACAGAAACTGTAAAGATCAAGGATTTCATGACTTCTTTAGAGTCTTTTAACAGAATAGATAACATCTGAGGAGTGACAGGGCAGGGTCGTCATGAACATTTTCCAAGACCACTGACTGATAGAGACTTTTGGCTCCAGGATGTAAGTGACTTGTGGAGAACACTTAAACACTCATCTTTGTTCCTGGATTACTGAGAAGACACACGCACCAGACACTGTCCTCAGTAAAAACCCCAGGTCCCAAGCAAAGGATGAGATTTCCTTTCCTTTCCTTTCCTTTCCTTTCCTTTCCTTTCCTTTCCTTTCCTTTCCTTCTCCCATGCTCTGTCTATATCTATACACTCTCTCTGTCCTCAATAAACTCTGCTCTCACTTCCTTTTTGGCTCTGTTTGATTTCCATCCCGTCGGAAGCCAAGGACCCTCTTGGCTGGTCCTGTGGGAACCCCCTCCTGGTCCTCAGTTCCAGCCAGCCTGCATTACCTCCTTTCACAAAGAATTTAAAATGATGTATCATGGGAGTATTTGGGGTTTCACTGATTTGACTAGTGACTTAGCAAGTGGACTCTTTTTCTTTTTTAAGAGAGATTTTATTTATTTATTTGAGAGAGAGATCAAGAAAGAGAGATCATGGGGCTGGGAGGGGCAGAGGGAGGGGGAGAAGCAGACTTCCCATTGAGCGCAGAAACCAAGCTCTATTTATCCCAGGAACCCGAGAGATCATGACCTGAGCTGAAGTCAGTCCTTCAACCAACTGAGCCACCCAGGTGCCCCTCAAGTGGACTCTTAAGTGTCAGAGAAGCTGATTCAATACGAAAGGAGAGAACATGGAGGTGATAGCTAGTGCAAATCCTTATTCAGTCTAGAATGAAAAGAAAGAAAAGAAGATGCTTGCCTACAGGGGCCAGGCAAGTGACACACATGACTGAACCAGGTAAAGCTGGGACACGGAGAACTAGAAAGGACATGCTCCAGCAAGTCTGCCAAGGAAGAATGAGGGCTGAGTGTGGCCAGAGCACCCTAATTTATAAGAGAAGCTAGAATTTAGAGTTTTATATGAAATTCTCAATTTTTAATGTCAAATAGCTTAAATTTTTTTGATTGTACAAGCTGAATAAAACACCTCTGCCTTTATATGATCTTTAATTTAGATTGTCCTTTATGATGACTTTCTAAATATGGACTCATCAACTAAATCAACTAGATCTTGTTCTCTCTTCCATTTCACTCGCCTCCCTCCCCCGCCATCCTACCACCAACCTTCAATTCCATCCCCATTCACTTGCTTCTGGTATCATAAAATATGAGACATAGGAAAGTCAAGAGGAGCACCTGGGTGGCTCCATCAGTTAAGTGTCTGCCTACAGCTCAGGTAGTGATCCCAGGGTCCTGCGATCAAGCCCTCCTTCAGGCTCCCTGCTCAGCGGGGAATCTGCTTCTCTCCTTCTGCCTGCTGTTCTGCCTGCTTGTGCTCTCTCTGTCAAATAAATAAATAACATCTTTAAAGAAAAGAAAAAAAGGGGCGCCTGGGTGGCACAGTCGTTAAGCGTCTGCCTTTGGCTCAGGGCGTGATCCTGGCGTTCTGGGATCGAGCCCCACATCAGGCTCCTCCGCTGGGAGCCTGCTTCTTCCTCTCCCACTCCCCCTGCTTGTGTTCCCTCTCTCGCTGGCTGTCTCTCTCTGTTAAACAAATAAATAAAATCTAAAAAAAACAAAAAACAAAAAACAAAAACAAAATGTAAGACTGTAAATTCTCCTAAAAAACAATTTCACTCTTCAGAGATTTTTGTTCATACATTAGTTAGGTAATACTAATGGCAGATATAATTATTTTTAAAATTGGCTATTTACTGAAGGGCGTAAAATTTGATATTTTATAACAATCCTGAATAAGTCCAGATATAGTTAGAATATATTATTTTTCAAATCTTGTTTTCTCATTAGTCTTTTTTTTTTTTTTTAAGACTTTATTTTTAAGTGGCCCCTGGGTGCTGCAGTTGGTTAAGCATCTGACTCTTGATTTTGGCTTAGGTCATGATCTCAGAGTCGTGAGATTGAGCCCTGTGCTGCGTTCCATGCTGGGATCCCTCNCTTTCCCTCTGCCCCTCCACCCCAATACTTTATTTTTAAGTAATCTCTACACCGAGTGTGGGGCCTGAACTCACAACCCTGAGATCAAGAGTTGCATGCTCTACAGACTGAGCCAGTCAGGTACTCCCACCTTTTTAAGATGTTATTGTTTTCTCATTAGTCTTAAATCAATTCAACTATTTTTAACTAGAATTTTATATCTCCTCTTGTTTTTTAAAGGTATATTCACATAGGACTGTGAATATGAGAACTTTCAGCAAAAGAGCAAGAAGATGTAAAGTATGTCTTTTCTCCAGCTGCTTGCTCTCAGATCCATTCCTAGCCTTTTCCCTTCTCTGCTTTTCATCACAAGAGATTACTTTTCCTGAGCTCACCTTATAACTCCCCCACAGGTTTGGTCATTGAGATGCACTGGTGAAAGGTTGGAGGAGAGGAGGAAGGGGACAGGCAGAGATTTCTCCCACCCTCCCAGGCAGTGCAGAACTCCTTGGTGCCTCCAGCTCCCATGAAGCAGCCGCTCCCTCCAGGGTTCTGCTCATAACATCCCCTGCCCTGGCTCCAGCTCTTAACTGGCAGCCCCAGCCTCCAGCGCTGATGGCACCATTTCCTCTCAAAGGCCCCTTGGCACTAGAGGCAGCGGCCTCTTGCTGCGCTAACTCTGAGTTGCGCCACTGTTCCCAGGGGCTTCTCAGCCTCGGCTGTTCAGTCACCTGTGTAACCAATTCCCCTCATTAAATTCTCTCTTTCAAACACCGGTTTCTATTTTTCTGCCTAGACCCTCACTGATACAAACACAGTGGAACTCTCCCCAAACATTCCTCTAAGGCTTCAGGTAGAGGTCATTAATCCCATCTGTAGACTAGAATGTCAGTTTTACCTGTGATCACACATGCCCAGATTTTGCCATATTTTTTACTTAAAACAGCTATCCCTCCTATTTTTATTATCCTGGTCTGATGTCAGAGAATCCCATTTTGCAAATTCATTTTGAGTTACCTATATTGCCTTCCTTTTAAAATTTCTTGGGAAGACAAAAATTTAGCATTTGGTCATAAACCTGTATGTTAGTCAAATTAAAGTGTGATTCAGGAGTTAAAATAGGTCTATAACAGCCTCTAAAGCTATGTGTATTGCTTCTGTACATAAGGCTTAAAGGGGAAAAACCCTCCTGAATGCTTCAAAAGCTTTTTTTTTTTACATCATTTTCCTTCAACGTTTTATTTTAAATCTACAGAAAATGGGATATGATAGCATTTGATAAATCTACATATAATCTTTGCCTGTATTCACCACTTGGTAGCACTGTACCAGTTTGCTTTTTTCTTTCTCTGAACCATTCGAAAGTAAGTTGGAGGCATTGGGACATTTCACTGCTAAATAGTTCAGCATGTATTCTCCTACATAACCACAATACCATATTTATGCCCAAGAATTTAACAATGTAGAAGCTTCCTGAATTGTCCACAAAATGTTGTTGACAGCTTCCCCCAAAAAATCTTTAAAAAGGAGGTATTATGCTAATATAACCAGCTGGCTGACATAAAAGAACGATGAACAAACGTGGGTGTCAGGTCACTAGTTCATGTTCTTATTTGTACATCCAGTGGGCAGACAGACGAAAGCTAAACAGCTAATTTTGCTTCTCTTAAATAATTTTGATTAAAACTCTAAAAGTGGGGCACCTAGCTGCCTCAGTCAGCAGAGCATGTGACTCTTTGAGTCCCACACTGGCTGTAGAGATTACTGAAAAAATCTTTAAGAAAAAAAAAAACCTCTAAAAGTAAAGGTGTGGCTGATTATTCCTTTAACTTAGAGTTGGAGATAATCTGCTCCATTTGTTTACACTACAAATCTGGACTAAACACTTTCAAACTAAAAACAAACAAAAATGATATGTTTTTCTTTCAGTTCATTACTTCCCTGATCCTTTCTTTGTAGGATATTGACCTAACATTGATTGGTTTATTATAATATACATGTAACAGTTGATAAGCCTTACTTCTTAATATTTTCTTCCATCAATGAACGAAGTTCCTGTTCTTCAGAGACAAGATATTTTTCTCCTGTAGATGGCTCAGTATTAATTTCCTTTCCTCTTATGGGTATTCCTGCCAAAATATGGAGACTATTTACATTGGAAATATCCTTTGACCTATGCTGAAATTCCTTGAGCTATTTACTTATTCCTGATGAAGAGTGTCCTTTTAAAGAAGCAGCCAAAACCTCTTCTACTTTAAACTAGTAGTGCTGGGTTTTGCACAATGACAACTCTCTAGATTATGCATTCAAGTGGGTCTTAGACATAGGCTCTCTTGCTCAGCCCACGTCTTCTAGTGTGGGCAAGGCCTGATTGTGCCATTTATACTTCCAGTATTTCCTATAAAATTCTGGAGGGGCGAAGGACCAGTCGCCCCAAGGTGGGTCACTTTGGCATGAAGATTATTCTGAATTAGAAGCAGTCAAAACCCAGCAGATTCAGGAAAAGCTCTTTATCTCCCTTCAACTGCCTAATTTACATTGGAAAGGAGAGCCTGTACCAGGAAGAGAGTTACTAACAGAAATTCTGCTTTACCTAAGAAACGTGTATAACAGGGCAACCTTTGTTTACCAAAACCTCTTCTCACCTTCCTGCTAATGGTCTTTCTCCCCTTTGTAGCCTCTACCCCTCTCCTCAGATCAGGATGTCAATCAATGAGCTTCACCTTGCCTGACTCCCTTTGGAATTTCATGTCTGTGTGGATTCCCCATAGATAGGAAACTAAATTTGATTTTCTCCTGTTAATCTGTTGGTCTCATGTAAATTTAATTCTTAGTCCAGCTGGGAAAACCTTGGATAGAGGAAAATTTCTTCCTCTTCAATAGCGGGAGTACTCGGCAGGATACTTTGACTTGTTGGACACAGCCTGCCTTAGACACAGCTGCAGCTCAGAGATCTTTGGGAAATCTGACATACAGATGCAGCTGGTAAGATTTTTTACCATGTCGGTCTCCTGAGATCCCCATCGGTGGAGTCTGTCTGATGGAGCAAGAGTGATGAGTGTCTTTTTCCCCCTAAACTTAGATTAGCAGGAGAAAATACTTGTGGAACTAGTTCCTCAGGCTTAGTAACTCTTGGTAAATTTAGTGGAATACTGATCCGTTTCCTCTCGAGAAGGTCTTTGTTTCTCTTTGTCTGTGTCTTTTATGTCATTTGTCATGTAAACTTTGCTGCGGGTTCATGTGCACATGGGGCGAAGGCTGTTCCTAAGGGACATCTTGGAAGTCCAGAAGTCCAAGCCACGACTAGTAGGCATGGGCCAAGTAGTTAAAAGCTGTTGAAGGGTGGGGGTGGGGGGTGGAGCGGCCATTAGAATATTTACCAACTAGCTCGAAGATTCCTGTGTTGGGATAAGTTCATCATGGAATGGATTAGATTGACACTAGGTCTCCTGCCAATCTCAAGAAAATTTCCATGCAACACTGTAAAACAGCACACGATACCCAACCCCACAGTAGATCCCTCCCACGTATTAGTTTGGCTCCAAGAGCCCCAAGGCTTAGTGAAAGCTGTTAATGTGCCTCTAAGAAAAACTGGATGAGATTTTCCCTTTCATCTTGTTCTGTGTCCTAAGAGCCTGGCTTTGTGACCAGTGATAATATTCTCTTTGGTCTCCATTGATGGGGTTTTGAAATATAGGTGGGGTTCAGTGGGGTTAGGTCCGGAGCCAAGGACCAAGAAAGCATTCTTGACACATCTTTGGTGCAGAATGGTGGTTTATTAAAGCCTGGGGACAGGACCCGTGGGCAGAAAGAGCTGCTGTCGCAGGGGTTGTGAAGGGTGGCTGATTTATATACTATGGGGTTGGGGGAGGTAAGGAAAAGGGAGGTTTCAAAAGGATTTTCATATGTTAAAGACTCACAGGATCCCAGAGGCTTTGCCATTGTCAAGTTAAGGTTGTTTTTCCCTCCAGTAAGGCATTAACATGAGGATAGTTGGGAACTTCGTGGAGGAACATTACACTCTGCCCACTTCAAGTATCTGTCAATGGGCTGCAGGTTGTAAGGACGTTTAATTGTATCTACACTTCCTTCTGGAAGCTAAGCCATTGATAGAAATGTAAATTGCTAAGATTTTTGTAAACTGAAGGAGACTTCTGTCTTGCAGGATCGTGATCTCTGTAAGTTAACTATTTGTTTTTCCTTTCCTTTGCTTTGCTTTAGGAAAGCCAGGAGTGCCTGAGAAATGTCGCCTATATCCCATGGGACGGGGGTGTTGTGGGGTGTCAGCTTCTGCCTGTCCTCAGCTAGCCTTCTGTTCCTTCATCATCCACCATCCAGAGGGTACACTTACCAGGGTGCACTGTGCAGGTCAGTCACATAGACTAGGGTTCCATGAGTCTGGACATGCCAGCTCCCAGTGGTGTTTGTCATGAGAGGTCCCAGCCCATAAGATCCTTTGTTGTTTCAACCTTTGTTGCTTGTTAGTGCTGGAAGGTCCCATTCCAGTAGTGTAAGTGGAGTTAGGGATCCCTAGAAAAGAAAGATGAGACATAACTATTGTGACATAAGAGAAGTCATTCAAGGCCTCCGGCTATTTTTCATGATCACTATATGCTCTATGAGTGCTACTTGCTTCAGTACACTGCTTGTAGAACTGCCCAGACGCTAACACAATTACAAAGAAGTGCTGTGCAAACACCTCAGTAGATAAGGATTTTAAAGGAACAAAAGGAATGCAAAAATGAACGGTCACCGTCCAGATGTCTGGGGGGCTCAGTAGGTTAGGCGTTTGACTTCGGCTCTGGTCTTGATCTCAGGGTCCTGAGATAGAGCTCAGCGTGGAGTCAGCTTGAGATTCTCTCTTCCTCTCTCTCTCTCTCTCTGCCCCTCCCACTTGTTCTCTCTCTTTCACTCTCTCTTTCTCGCTCTCTAAAAAATAAGGAAATAAAATCTTAAAAATAAATAAATAAATAATAAATAAATAAAAAGAACAGTCTCTACCCAGCCAGAAAATAGACAATAAATTAGTTTGAAAACTCCCAGTGCTATTGCAAAGGTAAGCAAGACCCTGCATTCGTCACCTGAGACCCTTACCTCTGATTCCTTGTAACGGTAAGGCCTCTGCCCTACGAGGAGCTTAAGCTTCATGAACATACCCCTGGATGCAGGTACAGGCCTGCACAACTTTATGGCCCCTTTAGATGCAAAGATGAAGCTGCCCTCTCTGAACATTCATCCTAAACTCTAAATACAAAGAACCCGTTCACTCCTGCTCAGGGAGTCACAGCATTGGAAGTTATCTGCTGCAAATAAAGCTTCTTTTGTGTGACAACTCCATCTGGTGTGGTCTCCTCCTGTAACTCACCCAGGAGCAAACTCATGTTAGTTTCGTTGCAGTAGCGCCTGCCCAGTGTCACAGGTTAGCACATCTGTGACTGACTGGAGGCAACTCACGTGGTCATGGGAGACGGAAGACACCGCTTTCACCACACCATCCTTACCGCCTGTGCAACAAAGGCTTTTGCTTTCTTAGAGTAATTTTGGTAGTAAACTTTTGGATCATGAGGTCTGCATCATCTATGCCCTCTCTCTGGATGTCTGTTGCATCTTTGGTTAAGCCTTTAAAATGCTTTTTGGTTTGAATTGCTATTAAGAGATCCTACTTGTCAATGGCCAGATGGTGGATCCTTTAAATTGGTCATATTTTAGAAACACATACATTCTTAATAGATAGCTCTTAAGTGTCTTATTAGTATAATGACCTGCCTTAGGGACTCCCTTGAAAAGATAAAATAGAAATTGGACTTAAGACAAAAATAAATGTTCACATCCAACGTAAATTCCCCTTCTTAAAATCCAGTGTCATCTGCCTTTTTAACTGCTCCCTTCCCTACAGGATTTACAATGAGCACTCTGGCCAGTCTCTAGGTTCAAAGTATATAGGCTGCTCGTGTAAATGCTGAAAGCCAGGAAATGAGTGTAAAGCCCCCATGACTGACTGGTGGTAAGGCTTGTTTGCTCTCACCTCCCAGGGCTTTGGAATCCAGCTCTGCCAGCCCCAGGCATTTCTACACAGGTGTATCATAGACCCTCCACCATGAATTTGTATCCCCTGGACAGCAGCAAATTTTTTAAACAATAAAGCTCCTTTACCTCTACTTTCAGAAGATTCTATCAAATTTAAAGAGAAATTAGAAAGATTGACTATTCACAATCTCTTCTTCACAGAGGAAACAGATGACCAAAATTTCTCCTAGCACCTCCTACAAATTATCAGTGGAAGGCCAATGTTCAGGGGCTAATAGAAGCCAAGGTTGAATTGTATAACCAGAGCAAAGGCTTTTGTTAAAATGTTTTATACAGATGAAGGGGTTCAGGACAGGACCCCTCAGAATGTGCCACTTTGGCATGGGGATCATTTTGAGATAAAGGCACTTGAGACCCTGTGGGCTCATTTACCCCTCCTTTAACGACACAGAAAAATTGGGGCAGCTGGGTGGCTCAGTCGCTTAAACATCTGCCTTCAGCTCAGCTCATGATCTCTTGGACCTGGGAAAATCTAAACTGGGGGGTCTTTCCCAGAATAAGGATTATTAACAGAGAGAAATTTTATCCAAGTGACCATCCGTGTGGCTGGGCAAACTTCTAATTACCAAACATCTGCTCTTCTTATCACCCTGTGAACTGCATTCCTTTCCTCTGAAATCCCAGGCTCTTACCCCCTTTTCTCCTTACTTAAGAATGACATACGTATCTCATTTTGCTGCCTTTGGAATTTCCAGCTCTATGTGGATTCCCCATACCTATGCCTATTAAATTTTATTTTCTTCCGTTAATCTGATTCTTAGCCCAGCTAGAGTAACTTTTGAGGCAACAGGATTTTTACTTGCCAACACAGACTTTACATAGATATAAATCTTTTGACTCCCATCTTAGTTAAAAATCTCCCTGGTAGTGGCCCTGAGTGGTCCAGTTGGTTGAGCAGCTGACTCTTGGTTTCAGCTCTGCTCAGGCTGTGATCTTAGGGATAGGGTGAGCCCAGCGTCAGCCTCTGTGCTCAGCAGGTTGTCTGCTTGGGATTCTTTCTCCTTCTTCTGCCTCTCCCGCTTGTGATCTCCCTCTCTCTCCCTCAAAATAATAAATCTTAAAAAAAAAATCTCCCTCATATAAAGAAGCAAACTTAGTTTAAAAGGCAGGCCAGTCCCTTGATATTCAGGCTGTCATCCAGTTCTTTGGAGAATTAGGAACATCTGTGGTTGTCTTACAAGTCTCTACAAAACCAGAAATACAACTCTAAAAACAAGTCAAAACCTATCTATGTTTACCAATCCCCAAACCTCACCTATTCCTCTCAAAATGTTTGTGGGTATTATAAAAGACCAGGATATTGGAACAAAATTCTCCTGTACTTAAGAAAGGTAAATTTTAAACAGCAATTACCCTGAAACTCTAGGAAAGACAAAAGTTTTTGCATTCTTTCTCTGCTCTTCGAAATTACAGATCTTATCATGTCTTTGAAACATAATTAAAGCCCACAACCACCTGAGCCTGAAGGGGAAAAAAAAGAGGCGGCTAGGAAAGGCCTTAATAAAATGCAAACTGCTAAAAAGGGCTTTTTCTGCCAAAACTCTAGCACCTCTAGTAAGAGGCCAATATGTCCTAAAAGTCCACCCTGGAGAAAACTTATATACATTCTCTATGGATTTATAATGTATATTTTCACCCTCATCTTCTCTAGGACCTAAGAGCCACTCTTTGAAATACAAACTTTAGGAAAAGTTTTTCATCTGGGAAAAAAAAGGGGGGGGGTAGATATTTGGAAATTGGGCCTATAATATCCTTTCTACAAATACTAGTAATATTACTAAATTTTAGAAAAAACAAAAGCTATAAGACTTTTGTTTGCATGTGTCTATTTGTGTGTCCATATATATTGTAAAAGTGAGATATATTCACTACCCCAATTAATTTTATTGCTAAAATTAATTTGTAAAATAGTTCTATTTAGTTGTTTTGAAGGCAAGCGCTTAGAAGAATTGGGCATTCTAAAACTCAGAAAGATAGAAACCCAAACGTCTATCAAGTTCATGTGACCTGGGAAAATATTTGATATTAAAGCTATTTGAAGGTTGGCTTAATTAAAATAGATACATTTTTAGAGTAATCAGCATTAAATATAAAACTTTTATTCTGCCTGTGTTTACTGAAAGTCAGATAAGTTCATTTTTAATAACTGAACTAACATGAATTTGCTCCTCGGTGAATCACAGATGAAAACTATACCAGCTACAGTTGTCCCACAGCTTATTTGCAGCAAATAAGGTCATGGAGAATGACTTCCAAAGCTGTGATTCCCTGTGCATGGGTGGATAAGTTCCTTTTACTTGGGGTTAGGATGAATATTTAGATAGGGAAGACTTGTTATCATACGTAGAGGTGGGCATAAAGTCACACATGCCCGTTAAGAAAACATGCCTGTACACATAATGTATGTTATGTAAATGAGGCCTGTGCTTCTACTTAAGTGGAGATAATAGTACTATAGTGAGATTAAGGTAGTTGTCGGTCTTTCTAGAGGTCATACCATGGTCAATCTGCACAGGGGCAAGTTAGGGACTAAGTTCAAGCTGATCTGGGTCGTCTGGGCCAGCTGGCAATCTTTGTCTAGGCAGTTTTCTTTGTTTGAGGGGTAGTTCTGGTTTCCATCATGGGAGGCTATGCCTCTTAGATCTTTTGCCTAAGTTAAGAGACAAGCTGGAAAGAAGAGCTTAAGGAAATACATAGAACAGAGGTTGGTGAGTATAAGCAGGTGGGCAGTAAAGGTCAGGTCTTGCGGTCCAGCTGGTGACATTACTTCTACCGCAAAGTTTGTCCAAAAAAAACAAAACAAAACAAAACAAAACAAAACAAAACCTTAGGATAATGACTGACTCTGTCTAATGCCTCATGAAGTGTTGTAGGTGGACTACCCATAATTGTTAAGAACAAGTAAATTAAATAGACAAAATAAGATAAAAAGGTTTGTAGGCAACCTTTTAAATAGCTTCTAAAATCTTTGGTAACTTAGGGGCGCCTGGGTAGCTCAGTCAGTTAAGTGTCTGCCTTTGGCTCAGGTCATGATCCCGGGGTCCTGGGATCAAGCCCCACATCAGGCTCCCTGCTCAGTGGGGAGTCTGCTTCTCCCTCTCCTCTGATCCTGCTCATGTTCTCTCTCGCTAGCTCTCTCTTCTCTCAAATAAATAAACAAAATCTTAAAATTAAACAAAATCTTTGGTAACTTGAAACTTTTTTTTTTTAAAAAAGATCTACTTATTTTAGAGAGAGAGAGAGAGAAAATATGAACAGGAGAGGCAGAGGGAGAGGAGAGAGAACCTCAAGCAGACTCTGCCCTCGGCTTGGAGCCTTGTTGGAGCCCGATGTCAGGCTCGATCCCATGACCCTGAGATCACATGACCAGAGCCAAAATCAAGAGTCCGACACTTAACTGACAGGGCCACCCAGGTGCCCCTGATAACTTGAAACATTAACATCTTGCTCAGTTAAATGATAAGTTAAGTTAAATTCATTGAACATCTAGATCATTTCCAAATAAGATATGCCTACGTTTAGTACTTAATGTTTTGCTATTTTATCTACTTTTGTCTTGTTACTAAGAAACTAGAGCCAAATTTGGGTGTGTTAGTAAACATATTTTGTGCTTTACTGAAAGATGATACCATGAAAAGTACATTTCTAGAAATTATAGAATGTATTTATAAATTTGCCAATCTAAAGAACTCTGGTATAACAGTTCACAATTGCTTACTACCTAGTTTTCACTAGAAATTAAGATTTCCAGGAGTTCAGAATTCTACTAAATGTAATTAAGACCACTGGAAATAATAAGGGCAACAATTCTGCATGCAAGGAAAGTAACATATGTGTGTTTGGTAAGAAAAAGTTTAAGAAATAGAAATACATTTTTGTTGAGAAAAAAGAAAATTTGTCTTAAGTGACAGTGGTTGTTCAAAGAGGGAAAACTTAGTACAAAATCTGAATGTAAAAAAGAGAGTTGTAGGTTTATGGAAAAGAAATCGGAAAGAATGTGTGGTCAGAACTGGCTAAGATTAGGATAAATTTAAGTAAATGAGTTTCTTCTTTTTTTTTTTTTTAAGATTTTTATTTATTTATTTGTCAGAGAGAGAGCAAACATAAGCAGGGGAAGCGGCAGGCAGGGCAGGCAGAGCAGGCGGAGGGAGAAGCAGGCTCCCTGCTGAGCAAGGAGTCTGATAAGGGACTTGACCCCAGGACCCTGGGATCATGACCTGAGCTGAAGGCAGACGCTTAACTGACTGAGCCACAAAGGTGTCCCAGTAAATGAGCTTTAATATCAAAAGTAAACTGGTGAAAAATTAAAATTTTGTTTTCTCTTTGTTACAAGGACCAAGTTTTATCTATTGATTTGCTCTTAATAAGTAATTATAAACAAACGTTTTTCTTTACCTTTAAACTTATCTGCCTAGAAAACAAGGACTCTGTTTTGCCAAAATAATTTCCTATGTTTATCAGGTCTTTGATTACTCAGGAAAACTGAGTCTTAATGAAGAGAGCTGAATTTTGCTCACAACTATCTGTATTTGCCTTTGAAATCTTTCATTGTCATTTCGGTTAAATGGATAATTAACCACTGTTTCATAATGATTTGTGATTCTATTTAATCAAATGTTCAAACCTTTTGTTATTTTTTGACATACTTCCCAAAACCAAAAAAAAAAAATTTTTTTTTTAAAGATTTTATTTATTTATTTGACAGAGAGAGAGAGAGCCAACGAGAGAGGGAACCCAAGCAGGGGGAGTGGGAGAGGAAGAAGCAGGCTCCCAGCGGAGGAGCCTGATGTGGGGCTCTATCCCAGAACCCTGGGATCACGCCCTGAGTCGAAGGCAGATGCTTAACGACTGAGCCACCCAGGCGCCCCCCAAAACCAAATTCTAAAATGAAGTCTTTTGACTATAATCTAATTGAAATTTTCCAGAGGGTCCCTTGAACATTTCAGAGATTTGGTGAGAAATTCAAATAATTATAGTTATTTGGTACATTAAATTGAACATGGTACATCTGAAACATGGTCAAATAAGTGATACTAAACCCTCTTAAATTATATCTGTGTAGATAATGTTACTAAAATAAGTGTTCTAGAGATTGTATGAAAAGTCCTAGAAATCTGATGTCCTGGCATGTTATTATCTTGAGGTGTTGTGTGTCATAGAAATAAGCAAATTTCCTTATTAATTGTATTACAATGAACTCCAATAAGATCTTTACTCATGGCCATTTTAAAATTTTTTATCATTTAGACAATTACAATGAAGGATTGTTGAAAGAAAAGCATGCAGGGGCAAGGGGCCCCGCCCTAAGAGGAAACCACCGTTAAAAGGATTGTATACCCCCCTGGAAGGAGCCCTCTACCCTTTCCCATGGGATAGGTAGATGGCAAAAACCTGATTGGGTGACAGACACAGGGAGGGTTAATCAGATTAAAACAGCCAGCCAACAAGCTCATAGAAACCCCTAGGCTTAGACACTCCAGTGGCAACCCTCTCGGGTCCCCTCCCTTTTCCGGAGCTTTGTACCATTGCTCAATAAAGTTTACTACCGCTCAATAAACTTTGCTTTGTTGCCCACCACTCTTCGTCTGGTCTGCGTCTTCATTCATGGAAGCCGTGTGACCAAGAACCGTGGGCACTAAAGGAAAAGAAACCTTTAACAGTTATGCTTTTACAAAAGCTTCCTGCAACTGTGTTTCATCTTTAGTGAGACCCATGGAAAGAACTCTTGAGCTCAGGCTTCTGATAACCTTAAGATCATAATACTGAACTAGGTAAGAGTTTCTGGAACTAGTAAAAGAAAAAGTGGATTCATATAGAACAAGAATTAACAACATGGGACTGAATAGATTGAGGAGGATAATTATAATTTGTATGACTTTTCGTTTTAAGCTGACTTTTTAAAATGTTTTGCTTTTCCAGAGTTGAGGAAACGTTTTATCTTAAGCTAACTGACATAACAGCAACAATTTGATAAAATATACCTTTGCGAACAAACTGAAACATTAATTTATCTTTTTCTCCCTACCTGATCTCTCCAAAATTCAGAAACTTTAAGTATTCTTAAATTTTCATGGTAATATATTTATTTGCATAAGTTCAATAAGAATCTGTTCTCTTTGTAACAGGACACAATTGCAAACATTGGTCATAATACCAAGGCTTTGACTGGAATGTCATATTTGAGAGACAGGCATAGTCTCAGATATGACCAGAATGTTTTAAGGAAATATGGTTGACTTTATGGAACAATAAAGTCCCTTGGAAATATCAGCTTGTTACTCTGCTTACAGAGTTTCCAGCAACCTTAGCAGGTGAGTAAAGATCATTTCCTGGCAGGTGCAGGAATCTCAGGATATTTCGGAGACCTCAAGAAGAGAGAAATTAATCCAGATCTATAGGTATTGCAGGTGAAGTCTGATGGCAAGTATTTGGCTTGGCTTCTGGCCTTGACAGGCTGTTAAAAGTTCAGTCTGGAGATTTCTTACAAAAATTCCAGTTAAGCCCGTTTTAAAGAGCCTATATGATCAACTGTTATTCTTGCTGCATCCATGTAAATAATCATGCCCAATTTTTTTGAAACTAGACTTATTTTGCAAACATATTAGTGGTAACATGGCTATCTTTGGTAGAATGAAGATGATTATTTAAAGAAAAAATAAGACTTCAATAATACCTGTGTAGATTATTAGATTCTAATACTGTCATTATAAACTGTGCTATAACCTGATTTCTTCTCGTTTCCTCCAATGCCTGGCTACAACTCTCCCAACTAACATTATCAATTTTTCTCCCACCTTGCTGATTTGGAATCATTTGAGAACTAAAATTGCCCTTTTTCCTAAAGCCCTGCAAACTAAATATGAGTGGCTTGACATAAATGTCAGAGAAATCACGATAGTTAATATTTAAAGACAACCTTTTTGCCTGTTACTCTTTGGGCCACTCAAAAAGATCACCAGAGACATTTGAACTGCAAATTAGGAAAATCTGTCAGATTACTACTGGCTGTTCTCACTCCATCTGAAGATGCTTCCCGTCTGACATCTAAAAATCTTAACTGGCTGGCCTAAGAACTCAGAAACTGGTTTGTAATTTGATCCAATCATTAACCACTGTTTTTGTTTCCATAGAAATGCCTCTTATTTAAGACCTGATTACTTGGACCATTGGCCTAACTTTGAGAACACACCTGCATCCCCGCCTCCTGAAATGAGTTTAACTGAATTGACCTACTGTCAGGACTAAGAGACTGGTTCAACAAGAGGGAACAACCTATCAACTCAACTTTTCATGTGGGAAGTTCCAAAGGAGGGAACTGTAGGGGCCAAGGGCAGGGAGCTCCAAAGTGGGCCACTTTGCCATGAAGATTATCTTGAGTTAAAAGCAATCAAAACCCAGCAGCTTCAGCTCTTCACCTCCCCCTCAACGGCCTAAATTTACATTGGAAAGGAGAGCCTGTACTAGGAAGACAGTTATTGACAGAGATTCCTCTTTACTTAACAGTCTTACTTGCATAACAGCAACCTTTGTTTACTAAACATCTCTCCCGCCTTTCTGCTAATGGTCTTCCTTCCCTTTGTATCCCTAGATCCCTACCCCTCTCCTTAGCTCAGGATGTCACTTAAACCTCCTGTTGCCTGTCTTTGAAATTTCATGTCCCTGTGGACTCATTGCAGGTAGGACACTAAATTTGATTTTCTACTGTTAATTGATCTCATGTATTTAATCCTTAGTTCAGCTAAAAGAATCTTGAATAAAGGAAAATTTCTTCCTCCCCAACAATTCTATGAAACGTAATTTTAAGCAGCAAATACCAAATTTCGAATCTGAATAGTAAACATAATCTTCAAAAAATGAATGTAAAATCTGCCACCAAAGAAATGCAAAAAATTTAGTTCTCTTTTTCTTTCTACCATCTACTTTTAAATCTTTTTTTTTTTTTAATAATGGAAAGGAGTACAGAATGCAAATAAGTGTAAAACCCTAAGATATTTGACTTTTTAGTTTTCTAATGTAATGGTCTCCAAAGTCTGGTGTGTGTCCTTTTGGACTACATAAGACAACCCACAGGGATATCACGAGAAACTATCACCTATTTCTATTTTTACTTCATGCTTAAAAATGTCTGTGTACTACATAATATACATTATATATTACTATGGCAATACACTTATATAATGTAGAAATAAACACTACGGGGGAGCCTGGGTGGCTCAGTCAGTTAAGCATCTGCCTTTGGCTCAGGTCATGATCCCAGGGTCCTGTGATCCAGCCCTCTTTCTCCCTCTTCCCTCTACTGCTCCCCCTGCTTGTGCTTGCTCTCTCTCTGTCAAATAAATAAATAAAATCTTAAAAACAACAACAAAAAAGAAATATTATGGAAGAATGTTTGGAAAGTATTTTAAAGTTGGTTCACTCCAATTTAGTACATTTTGATCATATCTTGAGAATGCTGTGGGACAAACTTTCTTCTTCAAAAGGAATAAACTGAAATGCACAGCTAGATATAAAATGTTAAATCATTGCATTTGGACTGGAAACCTTTACCGTACTCATCATATACACTAAAAATCACTAGTGGTACCTGGCTGGCTTAGTCAGTGGAGTGTGGGACTCTTGATCTCAGGGTCATGAGTTTAAGCCCCACATTGGGCATGGAGCCTACTTTAAAAAAATCACCATAGAGTTATATAAGAATGCTAAATTAATGTGTTACTTAATTTTTGCAAATCGTGAAGATAATTATAAAGCATTTTAAAATGATATGAAAATAAAATGAAGGAAAAATCCCCCAAGACATCCAATGGTATTTTATGTATTTTCTTTTAAGAGAGAGAGAGAGAGCACGGGGGTGGGAGTGGGGGGTGGGAGGAGAGGGAGAGAGAATCTTAAGCTGGCTCCATGCCCAATGTGGAGCCTGACGCAGGGCTTGATGTCACAAACCTCATCCTTGAGATCATGACCTCAGCTGAAATCAAGAGTGGGATGATTAACTACTGAGCCATCTAGGCACCCCTCTTTTAATCTTTTTTTACATAGATGAAATCATGAAAAATGCAGAGGATTTATCTATTCTTATGATTAAGTTCATAAAGTATAAAAATATTTAAATATATGATTCATAAATATAAACTTTAAAGACTGCAAAGCAACCTATTTTGACATATGTGCCCTCATAAACACTGAAATAAAGAAACTGATGTACAGGAAGAATTGTGCTGATGACATTCTAGTAAATCCATCCCAGATGGTTTTATGAGAAAAGCCTTTAACATGCTAGTTGGATAGACATGATATTCTATACTAGGATGACATTAATTAGATGTGTGTGCTTTTGTTGTGTGAAGATCTTACTTCACATTTATATTTCTGTTTCTATGATATATATATTTGTAAATGGTATATATATATATATAGACATAGACACACACACATACGCCAAGGAGACTCTTTAAGATCTATTAACCCAGGGGCGCCTGGGTGGCACAGCAGTTAAGCGCCTGCCTTCGGCTCAGGGCGTGGTCCCGGTGTTATGGGATCGAGCCCCACATCGGCCTCTTCCGCTGTGAGCCTGCTTCTTCCTCTCCCACTCCCCCTGCTTGTGTTTCCTCTCTCGCTGGCTGTCTCTCTCTCTGTCAAATAAATAAATAAAATCTTTTTTTTTAAAAAAAAGATCTATTAACCCAGAGACATCTACCAAAGAAACGTCTTTCCTGGAGGTCTGAATACACAATGAATGTAATCATGGAGTCACTGCAACTATATTTCTTCTACCAGTACCCTCAAGCTGTTGGCTAGAATTTCTATTAAAAGAAAAAAAAAAAACCCACCACATTAGTCTTTGTGAAAAACAAAGAAAACATCAAAAGACCAGTTTGGCTGCAGGTCGAGGAAAGGCTGGAGTTACAAAAGAAGTAAAGCCAGTGAAAGTCAGTGAAGGAGAATAAAAGCAGATATCCCAAACAAAGAGGTGCTACCAACAGCAGTCACTGAAAAAATATGTCAAACGAAATAAGCAGCTTAAGCTATAAAAAATAAAAGAGATTAAAGGCACTCTTTGAAACATGAAACAACTATTTCCACCACTCTAATCCTTCTTTAAGCCATGTGTTCCTTTCTTTGGTCATCTGCCCTAAATTACTGAAAACAAATACTTGACAAGAGACAGGTGAAGTGAATTAATCTTTTGGCTTTCGGCAAAACAAGATGAGGATAACAAGCATTTAATGGACAAATCTTTGAATAGGTATGGGATTCAGTTAATATCTCAGTCCAGTGATTTTTAATATGCATCATGATAGAGTCCAAAGCCTAAATATTAGGTTCTTTGACGGAAGCACAACTTCTTTGATGAAGCATAGCTTTAAAAAAAGTGTTTTCAATCCACTAGGACCAAATTTCACTGGTCAGAGACAGGACTAAAATTGGTATCCTTTACACTCTCCAACATTTTCAATGTTTAGATATTCTACTAATATCCAAAAGCAAACCATAAGAGACTCTTAACAATAGGGAAAAAACTGAGGGTTGCTGGAGGGAAATGGGTTGGGTGATAGGGTAAATGAGTGATGGTCACTAAAGAGGGCACCTGTGATGATTACTGGGCACTCTATGCAAGTGATGAATCACTAAATTCTACCCCTGAAGCTAATACTACATTATATGTTAACTAACTAGAATTTAAATAAAATCTTGAAAGAAAAAAACAATATCAAAAAGTTTTCAATTTATAATGTTCAATGAATGTGAAATACTAAAGGAAAATCTTTAAAGTTACGATTCTCACTAGACTGTGGATATATATAACAAAAGGAGTATAAGTAAAAAGAAGTCTTCACTTGCCAAGGTTCTTTTGTTAATGGCAACAGGAATGTCTTCTAAAACTATTTTATTTATTTATTTATTTACTTATTTATTTATTTATTCAAAGAAACCTATTTTTTTAAAGATTTTATTTATTTATTTATTTATTTGACACAGAGAGACAGCAAGAGAGGGAACACAAGCAGGGGGAGCGGGAGAGGGAGAAGCAGGCTTCCCGCTGAGCAGGATGCAAGGCTCAATCCCAGGACCCCGGGATCATGACCTGAGCTGAAGGCAAACACTTAATGGCTGAGCCACCCAGGCACCCCCCAAAAAAACTATTTTAATAATAGACGTAGGATGATAAGACTATTGCAGTAATACCTAGTACCTTTAGCTATGTATCTATTTTAAATTGCTGGCAAAAAAAAATGTATTAACATGATGTAATATAGACTTGGAGCAGTACTTCTCAAATTTAAAGCACTTACCTAATCAATTCAATACACAAAGTTTATTACACAGATAATACACCTGTGGACAGCTCCCATTAAAGATATTATTCATTCTTTAGTGTGGCAATAAAATATTTATAATTTTTATGTTTCCTTTATTTTCATAATATGCCTTTCTTCACCTTTTTTCTTTTTTCATAAAAATGCCATGAGACACAGTGCAACAACGATAAGGGAATCCAACATAGGGTTCCTCTGGCTATAAGTTTCTAGACTTTCAGTTACAGTCGCCTATGTGTTTTATAGACAAGCTGTCTCTTGATGTGTCATGTACTCCATAACTGCCGATTTTAAATACCAGCTCTAAATCAAACTGACTTGACAAATTCATTTTACTTCCTAAACCAGTTTTTCTTCAAGTGAGGTATTGAGTTATTTTAGAATCTTTCATTACTCAAATAAATTTTCTTTCAGTGACCAAAAGACAGGAATCTATCTAGAATAAGGGATGTGAGGAAATAGGTTAAAAAGTACAATGGATGGCTCAGTTGGTTAAGCATCTGACTTCAGCTCAGGTCATGATCTCAGGATCCTGGGATAGAGCCCCAAGTTGGGTTCTACACTCAGTGGGGAGTCTGCTTCTCCCTCTGCCCCTCCCCACTGCTCATGCTCTGTCTCTCAAATAAATGTTTAAAAAAAGAAAAAATATATGAATCATTTTGCATAAATCATAACACTTCATATTATGTATTGCTGTAGTGCATGACTTTCTTGAGAAATTCTATTAATAGAGCTGACTGTTGAACTACAATATTATTGAATACTAACTAGACCCATGGATCAAAATGTTTTAGATGTCATAAGAAGGATAATAATTTCTTGGAGATAATTCCTAAGTTTAAGAATTTGAAACAGCAGTGCATATTGAGGATCTGAAATTATTTTTGTGAGTAACAAATGCAAGATGGCTGGCTCAGTCGGTAGAGTGTGTGACTCTTGATCTCAGGGTTGTAAGTTTGGGCCCCATGTTGGGTGTAGAGATTATTTAAAAATAAAATCTTTAAAAACAAACAAACAAACAAAAGAAATGCAAGAAGCTGGACATGAAAGGCCACTTTAGTATTGGTAGTGAGTTGTAATAGCTACAGTCTCCTGCCCAGTAGATCTTTCCTCCCTGTTTTCTTATGGAGAATCCATATCCTGCAGATAGGGCTGATTCCATACACCCTCTCTACCAGCATACACTTCTCATATAACACCACCACCACCACCATCACCTTAGGAGTAAACAGATGGTGCAGACCTGGCTAGATACCGCATACCCATGGCAACAGGGATTGGCCACGTGGAGGGACTCACCAGGGGCAGTCACAATCCTCTCTGGACATTTGCCAATAATGTTGAAGGGATCTCCGGCTTTGAGGAAAATATAAGCCTGAAGCTGCAGATGGCCAGCTCTGCCACCTGCCTATCCGAGTATGTAGAGAAAGCCTATATGAGAATAAAGGCAAAAACAGCAAGAAGGCAATGCTGAGAGTGTGTGTATGACAGCATTCCAATGACATCATTTGAGACTGAATCTAGCTGCAGTTGACCTTTTACGTTAGTTTAAGTTAGGTTTCTGCCACTTGCAAATGAAAGAGAACCTTGACCATAGGTACATTATAAATATATATTATAAATATAGCACTACCCAGATATAACTATAATCTTAGGTACCTGCATATCAACAGTCCATCAACTGACAAACTTCATGCCAACTTTCCTGTTATCCTGAACTAGCAACAATCAAAACTGCAATGTTCAAACTACAGGTTCAAAGCCTAAGATCTTTCATTTGCAGTTTACCTTTCAGCAACAACTTTAGTATCTGGCAACCATTTTTATTCTTATTGACTAGCTAGGACATTAAACTTTGAAAGCAACAGAATGGCTATGCTCCAAATAAATTTTAAAATTTGGTGTCTCGGAGCACCTGGTGTGGCTGAGTTGGTTAAGTGTTCAACTCTTGGTTTTGGCTCAGGTCATGATCTCCAGTGTAGAGCCTGCTTAATTCTCTCTCTCCCCCTACTTCTGACTCTCCCCCTCTGCCCCTCCCTCCCTTTAAAATAAATAAATCTATAAAATCTTAAAATATAGGTATCTTCCACTTTTTGAAAGTCTGCATTATGCCACTTGGCTTATATGAAAGACCCACAATAGTACCTCTTTTTGCAAACTGAAAGAAATCTCAACAGGATTTTCATTTCATGCCATTTTGGGTTATGAAAGATTTCATAAAGAACGCTCCCTTTTCAGCCAGCAGGGGAAACCTGTACTGGAGTCTGTCCTGTTACTGGATGTGGGGATGTCAGAGTGGATGACTATGCCTAGGTGTTGAAATGAAATGCAAATAGGTTTGGGCCAAAGAATACTAACACTTTCCCTCATCAATAGGAATCTGAGTATAAAGTAATGCCTCCTTATTTTACTTGACAATGTTGAACTTTACCTGAAGGTTAAGAAATCCCCTCACCCTTTTTTGAAAATAGCCTACTGCAAGGAACCATCCTTCCCCATAAGCCTTAGGTAAGATGCCTGCCATGTTTAGCTCTGGCAGAGCCAGACACAGACCCTCAAATTCCCATTCTGTGGTTCATAAGTGACTAGGTGAACTGGTATTGTCCTTACTGATCGACAGGAACAAAATGATATTAACTAAACCTTGGTTAAGTTTCTTTCCTCTCCCCAGGTCCCTGAACTTTGGTCCACTCTGAGCTTGAGTCAGTATACTGCCCTTCCATATGGGCAGCTCCCTGGAAAGAGACTGGCCTTGGGGTAAAACATTCTCTTATCTACCGTTCTGCCACCACCCTTTCATCTCCTGTCCCCACACCTGGTTGCTTCTACCTTTGTTCACTTTTCTACGTAAAAGAAAAAAAATCCTTTTTGCCCAGCTTCTGAGATGCTTGCAAGCCTTATGATCACAGGGTACAGTGGCCCCACTCCCCACTGGAAAATTCTTTCAGAATTGTTTTTCATTTGACATTTCATTTCATTGTTTTTTATTTCATTTGACTCTGTCTTTGAATATGACATTTCTTAAACTGATTTCCCATTATTTCATCCTAGACAGATATTTTCTGAGAATCTCAAACCTGCCATCTCCTTTCTTCACATTGTCACTGCTCTTGTTCAGGCCCTTATTAACCTCATCCTCGTCCATTACGAACTGGCCTCTTCAGCCTCCAATTTTATTTACTTTTTCACATTGCCAGTAAGTTCATCTTCCTAAAGATTATTCCTCCAATCTCAGCATTCTTTCATATTCTTTTTGTTGTTGTTGTTGTTGTTGTTTTTGCTCTCTGTTGCCTAACAATAAAGTCCAAATTCCTTAGTGTAGCATTTAAGTCTTTCCACAACGAGGTCTAATTTCATCTCTTCCTCCCATGAAGCCTTCTAAACCTTCTAACCCTTTCTAAAACCTTCCTTCTTTCTCCAGTCTCATTGTTGCCTGCCTATTTACTTTTTCTTTTCTTTTCTTTTTAAAAGATTTTATTTATTTATTTGACAGAGATAGAGACAGCCAGCGAGAGAGGGAACACAAGCAGGGGGAGTGGGAGAGGAAGAAGCAGGCTCATAGTGGAGGAGCCTGATGTGGGGCTCGATCCCAGAACGCTGGGATCACACCCTGAGCTGAAGGCAGACGCTTAACTGCTGTGCCACCCAGGCGCCCCCTATTTACTTTTTCTGTACCTCAGATGTTTTCCTTCCCAAATCCCCCCTCCCTGAATTTCTATCCAACACAAATGCTATTCCTTCCCTATCTTGGAATTAATCTCTTCCATTATTATTCTCCTAACACTGTGTCTGTACCTTCGTTAAAGCATTAAAAATAGTTGTGTTTTTTTATTACAGCAAGTTGTATACATTTTTAAATCTGTCCATCTAGATTATAAGTTCTTTGAGGTCAAGACAGTGTATCATCTTTGGCCCTTAGTCTAATGCCTCACACTTGGAAAGCACTCAATATTCATTCTCTTCTTTCCTTTCCTTTTCTTTTTAAAAAATGTTATTTATTTATTTGAGAGACAGAGAGAGAAGGAAGGAGACAGAGAGAATCTGAAGCAGACTCCACACTGAGCATAGAGCTCAACGCAGGCTCGATCTTATGACCATGGGATCACAACCTGAGCAGAAACCAAGAGTCAGACACTAAACTTACTGAGCCACCCAGGCACCCCAATATTCATTCTTTTAATTAAAATGAATGGAAAATTATTCTATTTCCTTTGTGGCTCCCTGTGACATTTTCTGTAACATATGTTTATTATACCTAATGATCAACTAAATATAATGTGAGAGGTTCAGGATTAGAAGTCAATTGAATATTGTTTACCCTAAGGCAGAATATAGAATCTCCTAAATATGATGGTAATAAGAGAATAGCAAAGACTGATCTGACAGTTTTAAGAGTTCTTGGGAGGTAAGACAGCATAACATGTTCAGAGTGTGGGTTCTGGTTTCTGACATCTGAGAGCAGGCTCTGCTACTTACTAGCTCTGTGATGTTGAGCATATTCCACGTTTCTGTGCCCCCATTTTTCATGTGTAGCATGAAGATAGAAAGATCTACTTTACAGGGCTGTTGAGAGGATTAAATTAGTTACTATCTGTAAAACACATCAAATAGTGTATGTTCTGTAAAAAGATCCAATTACTGTTACCTTTGTTATCAAAATTGGCTATCCATAAAGGAGAAGCTTCACTTTCTTGATGCCTCTCAGTGATCATTTAAATCAAGTAATTCCAAGGAATGTATTACCAAGTAGCTAGTGGACACACTGGTTTGACCAGAACCTGTAACATCTCTAAGGATCATCAGGTATCAAAGATTTGTATAAGAAACAGACAAGAAAATGGTCTCTTATAACCCACAGCTGTGCTGAGAATGAGCCAAAGCCAAGTAATCAAGTTCATATACATTTTAACAATCTCTTTAAGGTTCAATATCTTTCTAGGGGAGTTCTGTAGGAATGGATTCCCAAACCTCATTCATTTATGTTTATTCATGCAGTTATTCAGTAAACATTTAGGTGCTAGGGATATAGAAATCAAGGGTATTGTTCCTGTCTGCAACTAAGTCATTGTCTTGAAGGACTCAGTTGGGTGAGAAATGGAAGGAAGTGAGTTCAAGACAGAAAGGAATAATATGGAGTGACACACAGAGGAACTCAGGAGCTCTGAATATTCAGGGACCTTCATCTAAGAATAAGTGACTGCGAAGTGAGGGTATGCGGGCAGTGGAAGGAGAGACAGGCAGGGGCAGGATGATGAAGACTGTTTATGTGAGGCCCTGAATAACACCTGGCTTCCCTCACTCTGCCCGTCAAAGTCCTCTCAGCTGCAAACATCACTGGGGGAGGGAGAAGAAAACAAAAAGCCAGGTAGGATGTGGACCAGGCTCTGTGAAAGCAAGGTTCTGAGGAAATTAGACCTCAATCACCTGTTTTTCCTCATCTATCCTATCCTGGACAACCTAAATTTAGTTCATCTTGAATGCCAAAGTAAAATTTGAATTTTAACCTAAAGAGGATAAAACTGAAGGATTTTAAGCAGGGCAGAACTGTGATCACGTTTGCCTTCTAGAAAGCAGTTGTGAAAGTAGTATGGACAACAGATTCAAGGGTGTGGCGAATGCTGGGAAAGGTATGACAAAAACACTGTGTTCCGTCTGAATATGCTGAGATGGAGAACACGACGGATATTTGAATGATGATGTTAAGATGATAGTAAGAGATCAGATTTAGTTCTTTAAATAAAAGTTCCAAGGTATATTTTGTCCTCAGCACACCTTCAGTCCAATTTTCTATAACTACTACAATTACATGTTTGTGGTTGTTAATTCACTTTATAGTTTAAAAAATTCTTACCTATATAATGTCATTTTAGCCTTTCCATAATCCTGTAAGGTAGACAGGACTGCTATTCTTCCCTTTTTGCAAGGAGGATTTATGCCTCTGAGATTATTTGTCTAAGATCACAGAGGAAGTCAGAGACAGACCCAAGCCCTAAACCTAGCTCCAGGTTGTGTGTTCTCTACAGCAGTCAACTGCACAAACTCTTGGTAACCCATCAACTCTTACTTAGTGCCCACTCTGCTATTCGCAGTACATTACCAGAGATAAAGAAAGAATTAGAAGATCAGCATAAGGACAACATCACTGTTCGTGGGCAAAGTTATAGATCAGCAATCAGATCTGGCTTCTGGTTCTAATTCTGCCTCAACTACCTGTGTGATTGTATTTTATCTGAAAATAACAGAAACCCACCTCAAACATACTTAAATGGAAAGGGGAATTTATTTGTTCATGAAATCCACGGAAGGATTGAACAGTCTAGGATCACAAAGGTAAGGCTGCAGAGGTAGCCCTTAGAAACAACTGGAAAGAGCAGACTTGAACCTTGTTAGGAGTCTTCAAAATCCTTTGTTTCTGTTGCTATCTGTGTGGTGGTTTCACTTTCTCTCTGCTGCTCACTAGCTTTGATTAAAGGAAGAAATATGGCTACTATGTTTCTGATTTTAGAAGTTAAAGCTGCAGCCATTGAAGAGAGATGACTCCAATCCTTCCCTGACTCAAGTAAACAAGTTTCAGGGAACCTACTACTCCCTTGGCCGAGCTGAAGGTGGTGAACCTGTGGTCACCGGAGGAATCGATTCCAGAGTTCTTGCAAGATTAACTCAGGTGTTCATTTTCTTGGGTACTTTATGAAAGACATGAACTGTGATTACGGGCGTTAGATAGCTAGGTAGAAGGAAAGAAAACCAGCATTTCAGGTAAGGGAAGGAGGTTTTGAATGAGTAATGTAGGTGGTCTATGAATAAAAGACCAGCCTGACAGGTGGAGGCTGCATCCTTGTTCCCACTGAAAATCACACTGGATTGCTAAAGGAGGAACCGAGGATTATGGATCTAAAAGGTCAACACAGAATTTGTTATAGTTGAAGAAGCTGTTATAGGTTTCTTGTATAAATTCAACTGTGACTCTGAAACTCCACTGTATAACATAAACAAATCCTCAACCATTTCCTAGAATGCTCCTTCTTTGTCAACTGAACTTGGCTTAGAGTTGTGGCAGTAGGAAAAAAGAGGAATCAGTGACAGGATTCAGAGGAGGAAAATTCAAAAGAAAATCCCCAGTCGTCCAATCTGGGCCTGCAAGAATGGTGACAGCTCTTGATCGCACTCTCAGTGGCTACCTGAATGTGCCCATATCGAAAGCAGGAGGTGTGTCTTAAGGACATTGGTGCTTAATAAATTCGTGCTTAATTTACGAGATTAATAAATTGCATGACTCTCAGAAAATGAGGACATTAATAAAATGGCTTCTAACCCCCTTCCAGCAATATAATTCTGTGAGTCCATTTCCAATTCTAATCTTAAAAATCTTCAAACTCCTTGAATACCCACATACAAAAAAGATTTTTTTTAAAGGTTGAGATGGCAAATTTTGTACTATGAATTTTTTTAAAGATTTTATTTATTTATTTGAAGAGAGAGAGAGTGAGTGAGCACAAGCAGGGTAGAGGGAGAGGGAGAAGCAGGCTCCCCACCGAGTAGGGAGCCAGACGCAGGGCTTGATCCCAGGACCCTAAGATCACGACCTGAGCCGAAGGCAGATGGTCAACTGACTGAGCCACCCAGGCGCCCCTATGTTATGTATTTTTGGCCACAATGAAAAAAATACTGCCCCAAAAAGATATATTGTTCATTCTACTGTATTTTCAAAAAACTACATTTGAAAATATACCAATTGTGGCAAGATGGCAGCATCTTGAACCTGAACTCACCTCCTCTCTCCAAGTAACCAAATCTACAGCTACATATGGATCATTTCTCTCTGAAAAAGTACTGGAAATTAAACGAACTGCTTCTCCCCCCAAAAAAAGATAAAAAGACCACATTGAGACAGGTAGGAGAGGTAGAGACAGTCTTGCCAAAAACTTCATTCCCAGCTCAGTGACACACAGTAGGGAGGGATCTCACCCATCTGGTGCTTCTCCTAGAGGAGTGAAGTGTTCGTATTCTCCATGAGGCACCTCAATCCCTGGAATCTGCACCAGAGAGATGGGCCCCCAATGCATCTGGCTTAAAAAACAAACAGAACTGATGACCAAGGGGCCTAAAGTGTTATAGGAAACTGAGATTATCTTTTTAAAGGGCCCACGTGCGGTCTCACCTGCCGTAGGACCCAGGGGAAAACCAGCGGTTGGAAAACTGCCTAGTCTGTACATGAAGGAGATTCATTTGCTAACATAAAAGCATCTGCTTGAGGGGCAGGGAACAGCTGAAATGCTCCCCAGAGATGGAGGTGCTAAAAGATGCCACGTTTGCACTTTCCACCTATTCTGCTGGCATAGGGGGGCAAATTCCAATGTGGCACTCTCCTGCTGCCTTGCTAAGACAGGTGGGAGTGAGCAGTGTAGCACTGTCCTCCGGCTTTGCTGAGGCTGGAGAGTGCATGTGGCTGCGGCATTCTCATGCTCTCTAGCCAGGGTGGGCAAACACGAGCGGCTATGGCATCGTCCTGCTCCCAGGCTAAAGCTGGTGCAGGCACACAAAGTACTCTCCCAGTGCATTCCTGAAGCCTGCAGGCGTGTGCAGTCAAGACATTTTCTGGCTGCCTTTCCAATGGCAGTGAGTATGCCCCCACCCTTTATACTCTTCATTGCCTAGCTAAAGCTATGGGTGCTGGTGTGGGCCCCTTGATCACCTGGCCCTGGTGGCCAAAGAGGCTGGCATTCCTAAGCTCCACAGGAATATAATAACTAGAAAGACAGTTCTTGGCCAGCCACCACCCCCAGGGCACTGCATAGACAGTAGACAGGGGGTGTCTGGTTGACTCAGTCAGTTGAGTGACCGACTCTTGGTTTCAGCTCAGGTCATGATCTCGGGGTCATGATCTTGGGTCATGAGATGGAGCCCTCCATCAGGCTCTACAATCAGCGTGGAGTCTGTTTGAGATTCTCTCCTCCCACCCTTTGTCACTCCCCTTGCTTACATACTGTCTCTCTCTCTCTCTCTCTCAAATAAAAATTAATAAACAACAGACTGAAACACAACCCCAGTCTTGTGAAAAATGTCTATTTATTCAGTTTGGAGCTGCAGCCTGAGGGACAGACTTTAGGTTTCCCGAATATCTAGAGGCTAAGTAGGCACTCCCAGGGAATGTAAGCAGGAACACATCATCCTCCACACTCCCTTGGCCTCTCTACAGCTCAACAAGACCTCCCAGAAGGAAGCTTATGTACACATTTGGAGCCCCAAGTTTTGCAGCTGTCACCCAGGGGATACCTCCAGATCTCTTGGTCTTGAGGCCAGCAGGGATTATGATTACAGCCCCACAGGACTATATATATTTGCATATTTTCAAAGCTGCTACCAGGATGCCTGGCTAGCTCTGCTACTAGAGCATGTGACTCTTGATCTTGGGGTTGTGAGTCTGAGCTCCATGTTAGATATAGAGATTACTTAAAAATAAAATCTTAAGAAAAAAAAAAAAAAAAGCTGATACCTGAAGGCCTGGCTTCTAATCAGCCTGAAACTAGGTGCAAAATGAGATTCCTCCCTTTGGAACACTGACAAGTCTTGGCACACCCTCAACAACAAGACATATGAAGAATAAATCAGGCAGTTTAGACAATCACAAAGGTTCCAGAGACAACCAAGAATGAGGGGAAAGTTGAACTAGAACATCCATCACCTACCCAAGGCCACTCCTTCAAGACTGAGAGAGGTAGCTGTTTTGCCTAATACATAGAAACAAACAGAGAGTCAAGCAAAATGAAAAAGTATGTTGCAAATGAAAGAGCAACACAAAACCTCAGAAAAAGACCTTAATGATACAAAGATAAGTAATCTAGCCTACAAAGAATTCAAAATAATGACCCCAGAGATACTCGATGAACTTGGGAGAAGAATGAACATGGTGAGAGCTTCAACAAAGGGAGAAAGAAAATATTTACAAAGTACCAACAGAAGTTGAAGAGCTAAAGAATACAATAACTGAACTGAAAAATATACCTCAATAGAGGGGTTCAACAGCAAACTCGATGAAGCAGAATGAATCAGTAAGCTGCAAGACAAGGCAATGGAATCCACCCAGATAGTTGCAAAAAGGAAAAAAAAAAAAAAAAGAAACAATGCAGATAACTTAAGAAACTTATGTGGAATAACATTCACATTATAGGGGTCCCAGAAAGAGAAGAGAGAAAGGGGCAGAAAACTTATTTGAAGAAATAATGACTGAAAACTTCTCTAAAACTTCCTATGAAAGGAAACATCCAGGTTCAGGAAGCCCAGAGAGTTCCAAATAAGATGAACCCAAAGAGATCCACACAAAACATATAATTAAAATGACAAAAGTTAAAGATAAAGATAAGACTCTTAAAAGCAGCAAGAGAAAAATTGTCACATACATGTGAAACCTCACAGAACTATCAGCAGATTTCTCAGCAGAAACACTGCAGGCCAGAAGGAAGAAACATGTCATATTCAAAGTCAGGAAAAAACTTCCAACCAAGAATACGCTATCCAGCAAGGTTATCATTCAGAAATGAAGGTGAGATAAAGAGTTTTCCAGATAAGTGAAAGCTAAAGGAGTTCATCACTACTAAACCAGCCTTATAAGAAATGTTAAGGAGACTTCTTTAATCTGAAAAAAAGTAGCACTAATTAATACAAGACAACATACGAAAGTAAAAATCTCTTTGGAAAAGGCAAATATATACAAAGGTAGTAGATTAACTATGTATAAAGCTACCGTGAAGGTTAAAAGACAAAAGTAGTAAAATTGAACTACATAGTTAAAGGATACATTAAATAAAAAAATGTAAAATGTGACATCAAAACCAAATGTTACAGGGGAGTAAAAATGTAGAGTTTTAGAATTTGTTCATATTTAAGCTGCTATCCAACTTAACATAGACTGTTATAAACATGAGATGATATATGTGATCCTCACAGTAAACACAAAGCAAAAAACCTATAGAAAATACACAAAAGAAAATGAGAATGTAATCTAAATATAACACCAAAGAAAGTTATCAAACTACAAGGAAAGAAAGAAAGAGATAAAGAAAGGAACTGAGAGGAACTAAAAAAACAGCCAGAAAAAAATATAAACAAATGTCAATAAATAGATACCTATCAATAATTACTTTAAATGTAAATGGACTAACTTCTCCACTCAAAATGAATGGATGGATGAATGAATTAAAAAAAAAAACCATGATATATCTATATAGTGCTTTACTTCAGAAGTAAAAATAACACAGACTGAAAGCGAAGGGATGGAAAAAGATATTCCATGCTAATGGGAACAAAAAGAAATTGGTATAACTATACCTGTACCAGACAAAATAGACTTTATTTTTTTATTTTGATTTTTTTTTTTAAGTAGGCTCCACACCCAACATGGGGCTTGACCTCATGATTCTGAGATCAAGAGTCACGTGCACCACTGACTAAGCCAGCCAGGTGCCCCCAAACAAAATAAACTTTAAAACAAAGAGTGTAATAAAAGACAAAGAGGGGTACTATATAATGGTAAAGGGGTCAATCCAAAAATAAAAGATAACATTTATAAATACATATGCACCCAGCATAGGATCACCAAAATATATAAAGCAAATATTAACAGATCTAAAGGAAGAAACTGACAGCAATACAATAACAGCAGGGGATCTTCACACTCCACTTACAAGAATGGATAAATTATCCAGACAGAAAATTAATAAGAAAACATCAACTTTAAATGACAAGTTAGACCAGATGGACTAACAGACATATATAAAACATTCCATCCACAAGCAGCAGAATACACATTCTTCTCAAGTGCACATGGACTATTCTCCAGAAAAGACCACATGTTAGGCCACAAAACAAATTTCAGTAAATTCAAGAAGATAGAAATCACATCAAGTATGTCTTCTGACCACAATGATATGAAACTAAAATCCAATTACAAGAAAAAAACTGAAAAAACTACAACTATGTGGTGATTAAACACATTCCTGAACAACTACTGGGTCAAACAAGAAATCAAAGGAGAAATAAAAAAAATACCCAGAGAGAAATGAAAACAAAAATATAACTACCATAATCTATGGGATGCAGCAAAAGTGGTTCTAGGAGGGAAGTTCATATCAATATAGACCTACCTCAAGAAACAAGAAAAATCTCAAATAAAAATTTAAACTTCACACCTAAAAGGGAACTAAAAAAAGAACAAGGAAAGCCCAAAATTAGAAGGAAGGAGACAACTGGGGTGCCTGGGTGGCTCAGGTCATTATCTCAGGGTTCTGGGATGGAGCCCCACATCAGGCTCCCTGCTGAGCACGGAGTCTGCTTGTCCCTCTCTCTTTCCTTCTGCCCTCCCTCCACTCCCACTCTCTCTGTCTCTCTCAAATAAACACATAAAATCTTTATTTTTAATTTTTTCTAAGATTTTATGTGTTTATTTGAGAGAGAGAGTGAGTGTGAGAAAGCAAGAGCCAAGGGAAAAGGGGAAGCAGACTTCCCACTTAGCAGGGAGCCCAACATGGGGCTCTATCCCAGAATCCCAGGATCATGACCTGAGCCAAAGGCAGACACTTAACCGAATGAGCCACCAGGTGCCCCAATAAATAAAATCTTAAAAAAAAAAAAAAAAAAAAAGAATAAAAAAAAGTAAAAGAAAGGATACATGAAACTAAGAGCTGGTTCTTTGAAAAGATATACAAAACTGACAAAACTTAAGCTAGACTCAACAAGAAAAAGGAGGACCCAAATAAATAAAATCAGAAATGAAAGAGAAGTTACAAATGATACCTCAGAAATACAAAGGATCTAAGAGGCTACCGTGAACAACAATATGACAAAAAACTGGACAACTCAGAAGAAATGACTACATTCCTAGAAACTTACAATCTTCCAAGACTGAATCATGAAGAAATAGAAAATCTGAATAGATTGATTACTAGTAAGGAGTTTGAATCACTAATTAAAAAGTTCCTAACAAATAAAAGTCCAAGACCAGATGGCTTCACTGGTGAATTCTACCATCCAAAGAAGATTTAATACCTATCCATCTCAAACTCTTCCAAAAACTTGAAGATGAAGGAACACTTCCAAACTCATTTTATGAGGCCATCATTATCCTGATATCAAAACCAGACAAGGACACCACACAAAAAAGCAGAAATTACAGGCCAGGGATGCCTGGCTGGCTCAGTCAGAAAAGCATGCTACTCTTGATATTGGGGTAGTTAAGTCTGAGCCCCACACTGGGTACAGAGATTACTTAAAATCTTAAAAAGACAAAAGAAAAGAAAAGAAAAGAAAGAAAATAAATTACAAGCTGATATCCCTGATAAACATAGTTGCAAAAATCCTCAACAAAATGCTAACAAATTGAATCGAACCATACATTCAAAAGATCATACACCATGATCAAATGTATTTATTCCAGAGATCCAAGAACAGTTCAACATCCTCAAATCAATCAATGTGATAAACCACATTAAAAAAATGAAAGATTAAAATCATATAATCATCATCTCAATAAATTCAGAAAAAGCATTTGATAAAATCCAACCTTCATTTATGATTAAAAACTCTCAACAAAGACAGTATAGAGGGAATGTACCTCAACATACATAATGACCATATTTGAGAAATGCACAGCTAATATTACACTTAATGGTAAAAAGCTGAAAGCTTTTTCCTTTACTAGCAGAAATAAAACAAGAATGCCCACTCTCCCCACTTGTTTTTTTTTAAGTTTATGTATTTATTTTTTAGTGATTTCTACACCCAATGTGGCTTAAACTTACAATCCTGAGAGCAAGAGTTACATGCTCTTCTGACTGAGCTGGCCAGGTGTCCCTCTCTCCACTTTTATTCAATATAGTATTTGCAGTCCTTGCCACAGCAACTAGGCAAGAAAAAGAAATAAAGGCATACAAAATGGAAAGGAAGAAGTAAAACTGTCACTATTTGCAGATGACATAATACTATATATAGAAAACCCTAAGACACCACCAAAAAACTTAGAAATAATTCATGAATTTAGTAAAGTTGCAGGATACAAAATTAATGTACAAAATTCTGTTGCATTTCTATATATTAATAATATACCATCAGAAAGAGAAATCAAGAAAACAATCCCATTTACAACTGCACTAGAAAGAATAAAATAGGGAAAAATTTAATCAAGGAGGTGAAGGAACTGTACACTGAAAAATATAAGACACTGATGAAAGACATTCAAGAAGATACAAATAAATGGAAAGATATTCCATGCACATGGTTTAGAAGTATAAATATTGTTAAAATGGGCATGCCTGGGTGACTCAGTTGGTTCAGCATCTGCCTTCAGCTCAGGTCATGATCCCAGGCTCCTGGGATTGAATCCCACGTCTGGCTCCTTGCTCAGTGGGGAGTCTGCTTCTCCCTCTGCCTGCCTCTCCCCCTGTTTGTGCTCGCTCTCTCTCTGTCTCTCTCTGACAAATAAATAAAATCTTTAAAAAAATATATTGTTAAAATGCCCACACTACCCAAAACAATCTTCAGAATCAATGCAAACCTTATCAAAATTCCAATGGCAGTTGGACTAGGACAAATAATCCTAAAATTTATATGGAACCACAAAAGACCTTGAATAGCCAAAACAGTCTTGAGAAAGGAGAACAATGCCAGAGGTATCACACTCCCTGATTTCAAATAATAATACTACAAAGCTATAGCAATCAAAATAGTATGGTATTGGTGGGGCACCTGGGTGGCTCAGTCATTAAGCGTCTGCCTTCAGCTCAGGTCCTGATCCCAGGGTCCTGGGATCGAGCCCAGCATCAGGCTCCCTGCTCAGTGGGAAGCCTGTTTCTCCCTCTCCCACTACCCCTGCTTGTGTTTCCTCTCTCACGGTGTCTCTCTCTGTCAAATAAATAAAATCTTTAAAAAAAAAAAAAGTATGGTATTGGCATAAAAGCAGACACATGGATCAGTGAATCAGGAAAGAGCTCAGAAGTAAACCCCCACATATATGGCCAATTAATTTATGACAGAGGAGGCAAGAATACACAATGGAGAAAGAATAGTCTAGTAAATGTGCAAATTGGGCAGCTATATGCAAAAGAATAAAACTGGATCATTACCTTGCACTATTTACAAAAATTAACTCAAAATGAACTAAAGCCTTGAATGCAAGACTTGAAACCATAAAACTCCCAGAATAAATCAGGCAGTAATGTCCTTGACATTGGTATTAGTGATTTTGTTTTTGGATCTGACTCCAAAGGCAAGGGCTACAAAAGCAAAAATAAACAAGTGGGACTACGTCAAAATGAAAAGCTTCCGCACAGCAAAGGAAACCAGCAGCAAAGGGAAAAGGCACCCTACTGAATGGGAGAAGATATTTGCAAATCATATACCTGATGAGGGGCTAATATCCAAGACAAAAAATTCATACAACTCAATAACAGAAAATAAAAAACCCAATTTAAAAATGGGCAGGAGATATGAATAGACATTTTTCCAAAAAAGACAGAAGGTTAACAGGCACATGAAAAGGTGTTCAATATTACTAATCATCAGGTAAATGCGAATCAAAACTGTAATGAAATATCACCGCATACCTGTCAGAATAGCTACTATCAAAAAGACAAGAAATAACAAGGTTAGGTGAGGATGTAGAGGAAAAGAAACTCTTGTGGACTGTTGGTAGGAATATAAATTGGTGCTGCCACTATGGAAAACTGTATGGAGATTCCTAAAGAAATTAAAAACAGAGCTACCATGTGATGAAGCAATTCCACTGCTGGGTATTCTATCTGAAGAAAAAGAAAACACTAATTCGAAAAGATATATTTGTTGCAGCATTATTTACTATAACCAAAATAAGGAAACAACCTAAGTGTCCATTGATGGATGAATGGATAAAGAAGATGTGGTATATATACAATGGAATACTACCCAGCTATTAAAAAGAATGAAATTTTGCCATTTGCCGCAACCTGGTTGGACCTGGAGGGTATTCTGCTAAGTGAAATAAGTCAGACAAAGAAAGACAAATACCACGTGATTTTACTTATATGTGAAAGCTAAAAACAAACAAAACAAAACAGAGCCCAGACTCATTGATATAGAAAACAGACTGGTGGTTTCCCGAGGGGAAGAGGATTGCTGGGTGCAGATATGGGTGAAGGGGATCAAGAAGTACGAACGTTCAGTACTAAAATAAATAAGTCATGCGGATATAATGTATAGCACAGGGAATACTGTCAATAACGTTGTGTTAACTTTGTATGGTAATAGATGGTAATGAGACTTATTGTGGTGATTATTTTGCACTGTATCTAAATGTTGAATTACTAAGTTGTACACCTGAAGCTAACATAATTATGTCAATTATACCTCAATAAAAAAAGAAAAAATATATACCAAACACATTTTATAAATATTTTCACCAAGAGCTAAAGTTTATAAAAACGGTTAATGTTCTTTAGAAAATTAAATGAACCATTCTGATTAATGGAGAATTTACTCTAGTTTATCACAAACACAGAAATATTAGGGGTAGATCAACACCTACCAAAATGTCTGGAATGGTCCATGGGCAGATGCGGCTGGAGATTTCAAGTCTTGAATTAAGAATAAATCTTCAGAGTTGGGTACACACCTGTATTTCCAATCATTTCTGGGGGGGGGGGG
>NW_024425008.1:34908873-34914174 GCF_017311325.1 Ursus maritimus
AAATATCACCGCATACCTGTCAGAATAGCTACTATCAAAAAGACAAGAAATAACAAGGTTAGGTGAGGATGTAGAGGAAAAGAAACTCTTGTGGACTGTTGGTAGGAATATAAATTGGTGCTGCCACTATGGAAAACTGTATGGAGATTCCTAAAGAAATTAAAAACAGAGCTACCATGTGATGAAGCAATTCCACTGCTGGGTATTCTATCTGAAGAAAAAGAAAACACTAATTCGAAAAGATATATTTGTTGCAGCATTATTTACTATAACCAAAATAAGGAAACAACCTAAGTGTCCATTGATGGATGAATGGATAAAGAAGATGTGGTATATATACAATGGAATACTACCCAGCTATTAAAAAGAATGAAATTTTGCCATTTGCCGCAACCTGGTTGGACCTGGAGGGTATTCTGCTAAGTGAAATAAGTCAGACAAAGAAAGACAAATACCACGTGATTTTACTTATATGTGAAAGCTAAAAACAAACAAAACAAAACAGAGCCCAGACTCATTGATATAGAAAACAGACTGGTGGTTTCCCGAGGGGAAGAGGATTGCTGGGTGCAGATATGGGTGAAGGGGATCAAGAAGTACGAACGTTCAGTACTAAAATAAATAAGTCATGCGGATATAATGTATAGCACAGGGAATACTGTCAATAACGTTGTGTTAACTTTGTATGGTAATAGATGGTAATGAGACTTATTGTGGTGATTATTTTGCACTGTATCTAAATGTTGAATTACTAAGTTGTACACCTGAAGCTAACATAATTATGTCAATTATACCTCAATAAAAAAAGAAAAAATATATACCAAACACATTTTATAAATATTTTCACCAAGAGCTAAAGTTTATAAAAACGGTTAATGTTCTTTAGAAAATTAAATGAACCATTCTGATTAATGGAGAATTTACTCTAGTTTATCACAAACACAGAAATATTAGGGGTAGATCAACACCTACCAAAATGTCTGGAATGGTCCATGGGCAGATGCGGCTGGAGATTTCAAGTCTTGAATTAAGAATAAATCTTCAGAGTTGGGTACACACCTGTATTTCCAATCATTTCTGGGGGGGGGGGTGGGAAGCCATGAATCAGATTTTAAGAAGAAAATTGGAACTGGAAAGAGATGTTAACAAACAAAGGGGAAAAAATGTTAGGAAGAAAAAAATGGTTTTTAAAAAAAGTACTATAAATTTGGGGCAAAAGAAAACTGAGTATAGATGGTCTATATGGTAGGGAAAGAATTCCCTGGTTATGTTGGCCAGTGTGGGTGAGAGGCCGTGTATTCTCTTGCTTAGACTACTCTAAGATCATTTTCTTTTCTTTTTTTTAAAGATTTTATTTATTTATTTGAGAGTGAGAGAAAGAGCATGAGCATGAGCCCGGGGTGGGGGGAGGGGGGCGGGGGGGGGGAGGTGGAGGGTGGGCAGAGGGAGAAGCAGACTCCCCACTGAGCAGGGAGCCTGATGCAGGACTCGATCCCAGGACCCTGAGATCATGACCCAAGCTGAAGGCAGACAGATGCTTAACTGACTAAGCCACCCAGGGGACCCTCAGATCATTTTCTGTAAGTTCTTTTTTTTTTCCTCCTCAGAATCTTACCTTGGGAGAAAGTGATTGAAATGTTGGGGCACAGAAAACATACAGCAAAGAAAACTCATTATCTGTTCATTATAAAATTTTTTGTATACTTATCACATTTTACTTACATTTGTGCTATGATAGGTATCTTTTGGAGAATTCAGAGGAAATCCTATTTTTTAGAAATATAAAACTAATCAAAGATGCAGGATAAAATTACTAGGTGTATATGCAACAAATTTAATAAACACAGGTTTAATATTTTAAAAATAACAAATCCATATTCACCATTTATTGATGTCCATAATGTGCTATGTACTGATACCTACATGTCAAAAATATTCTACTAATAGTTAATAGTAATAAATTAGGGTAAATAACTTGCCCTAAATATATAAATTTTGTAGTTTAATGAATAAAAAATTAAGTTGTTTTCCAGGCAAGAGAGAAAATAAATTGATGATAATAAATATTCAGTTTAAAATGAATATTATCATTTTCTTATTAAGTAACATAGTTTTTTCCCCTTCTAGTTTCATTGAGATAGAGCTGACATAGAAGTCAGTATTAAAGTATATAATATAATGATTTGATATATGCATTACAAAATGAATACCACAATTTTAGTTAATATCCATCATATCACAGTTACAATTTTTTTTCTTATGATGAGGACTTTTAAGATCTATTAGCAACTTTCATATATACAATATGTATAACATAGTTTTAAATATATATTACTTAGAAGATGTATTTCTAAGGTAAAATTCTTAGGACTTCATTGTAAAGGTAGTTGAATCACTGATTTATCTCAACCCAGTATCATAAAAAACAACTTAAATTACCTGTGGAAGTTAAAACGACCAAGGCTAGGAGTGTATACTGTTTCTACTTTTATGAAAGGTCCATTTAGAAATGACAGCAATACTTTGTGTTTATAGTTCATGTATCTCAAAAAGGTTTTAATATTACATAAAGTTAAACTGAAGTCAGAGAAGGATCTAACAAAATTTATTTAACGTGTTAATTACGCAACATAAACTAAGACATTTGACTATCACATCCAGTTAGTCATGTCCTTACTTGGTAGCAATGTTTGTCTTGTCTTTTCTCTTCTTCTCTTCCCTTCCCTTTTCTTTCTTTTTTTCCCACCTCCTCTCCACAATATTTTCTTTTTTAAAAGTGTTTATGCTTTGTTATAAAAATGCTTACATTCCTATTAAGTTTCAAGATGAAAAGTTCAGAGTGAGTGTAAATAGAACCTACCAGAACTATTCTTTTCATCATGGTGCTTTGTTGTTTTTGACCTTGTCCTTATCATTTACAGATTCAGAGCACCAGCAGGACAGTGTCAGCCCTTTCAAGTTTTGTCAGCTTAACATTCTTTGCCTCTTCAGGTGCAGTTGTAGGCCAAATTCCCATTTCATCTTTCTATTACCTTTAAAGAGAACATTGCATTCTGACAAAAGACGCCATTACTGAAGAAGTCATAATTCAACCATAAGATAAAAATATCACCTCTCCTTTTTTTATATATCTTCTTCTTTCTCTGCTATCTTTAGGCTAATGAGTCCCCAGAACTGGAAATTCCTTGGATGAATCTGAATAATTCCTTTATAAACAAATTATTTTGACAAAAGAACATGTGTAAACTGCCTCACTGAGGCTGTTCCCACCTCTCTGTACAAGTTGCTCCTTGTTTTCTTTTTTTCTTTTTTTTTTTTTTAAAGATTTTTTACTTATTTATTCGACAGAGAGAGAGACAGCCAGCGAGAGAGGGAACACAAGCAGGGGGAGTGGGAGAGGAAGAAGCAGGCTCATAGCAGAGGAGCCCGATGTGGGGCTCGATCCCATAACGCCGGGATCACACCCTGAGCCGAAGGCAGACGCCTAACCGCTGTGCCACCCAGGCGCCCCTGCTCCTTGTTTTCAAACGCCAGCTAATAATCCATTTCACAGAACCATTCATAGATAACCCAATGCTGCCTCTCTGCTTACTCCATGTAGTGACTGCTTGTATCTCTCTTCCTCGAGGTCTTTAGTATGCCTGGCTTTACATCTCTGAATATACTTACACGTTTTCTCAGGTTTTGTCTCCCTCAAAGATTACAAATGCCTCAATATTAGACACAACGTGTTCCAACCAAGGATGGACTATTATTTGCCTGCAGACCTATGAATTCAAATGAAATGCTTTAACCTTTTCCTAGTTTCAAAATCCTTTTCAAATCTATCCTCTTCCTTTCAATTCCCAGAACCACAGCCCTAGTTCAGGCTCTCATTCTCTCTCACCTGACTAGTGCAATCGTCTTCTAATTATTTACCTGGCCTTTGGTCTCTGACCTCTGACAATTTATCTTTGATTTCCTTCTCAGTTATCTTTCCAAAGCACAGCACTCCCTAGGTTAAAAGCCTTCCATGGCTCTCCACTGACTACAAAATAAAATCTCCAGCTAGGCATGCAAGGTCTTTACAATCTGGTCCTATCCCCTCTTTCTAACCCCATTCTAATCACTTACTCTTCCTACTCTGTATTCCATGAGCTATTGATTGTTTACCAAATACATCTTTGCACATTCCTATCCCCTGTCTTTATTCATTTTCTCTTTTCCTAAGTTTCTCCACCTATTCTTATCTTGCTCTTTAATAAGGATCCCAGCTCAAGAGGATCACTTTTTACCTTTCTTGCTGTCCCCAGTCAACCTGTTTCTTCTTTCCAGACCATGTTGTTGTCTCCATTTTAGCATTTACCATCTGCTCTGTACTTGACAGGCAGACCTATCTCTGTCTCCCATTTATACTGTGAGCAACTTTAAGACAGGGATGATGATTTAGTCATCTTTCTATGGCTACAGCTTAGCAAGTGGAGTGGGAGGAGGAGACTAACTCTCCATAGGAAATGAAGGAAATGTTTCTAATGACACGGGAGGGGAAATTTCCAGCCTGTTCCTTGGAAGAGGTTCAAATTGTTTAATTATAGATATCCACCTTACCTGAAGTAACTTCCTGGAATTAGAATTCAGAGACCTTCTAATAAAAACTCTATTTTCTAGAAGTCAGGTTTGTAACTTGTGAGACATGGAAGTTAAGCCTCTAAATCACAGCCACCAATTACATTTCTTCTGTGCAACCCCACCTCACTATTAGAATTTATTAAAAGGAAAGTCTACATTTAAGTCAAGAACAACTGTGATCTCTTATTTGATCAATGGCACAGTATTGTCCTGGGACCTGCGTCTAGCCTTGCCACCATTGGTCAATTGGCACGTGGCTGTCAGGACACCAACCGTCAGAGACATCTCTGTAATTACTTGAGATCACTTGAGTGGAACGATTCCGAGACCATGGTGGTTATTTCGCCTTCATTCACCATTAAACATTTGATTTTGTGCCAGCAGGAAGTCCGGGTGCTTGGCCACTCGCATTGCCGACGCCGACACCAGGATCGTGGCCTTTCCGAGTCAACGCTCGTCAGAGGGAGGCCGGCACCACAGCCGGAGGGAAACGAGGGCTGAAGTTGGAGAAAGGGGGCAGGCAACCTTCGCCCGCCGAGCGCCGCGACGCCTGGTGGAGGTGAAGGCGAACCTCCAGGCAGGCTGCCCGCCGAGTCTCAGCACCCAGACGCCTCCGGATGCACTCGGGGCGGCCCCGCGCGGCCGGGCCCTCTCCCCGAACGGCAGTGGGGGGCGGGGCCGGGCGCTGCGCGC
>NW_024425008.1:34914184-35088998 GCF_017311325.1 Ursus maritimus
GCGCGGCCAGGGAGGGGCGCGCGGGGCGGGGGCGCGCGGCGGCCGCTGCGGCCTGTGGCGCCGTCACTAGGCAGAGCCGATCCGGTCCAGCTGGGCGCCGCTGCCGCTGGCCAGGCGCGCGGGGACGGTTCGGGGCTGCGCTGGGGGCCGGCCCGTCCTCCCGCCGCCGACGTCCTCCCATCCGCGGGCCGCCCGGGTCCCGTTATCATGTCGCTGAGCCAGCGCCTGGCCCAGCTGGCTGGCCGTCTGCAGGAGCCGCAGAAAGTGGCCCGTTTCCAGCGGCTGTGCGGGGTGGAAGCGCTTCCGCGCCGCTCCGCCGCGCCCGCGACCGATCCGAGGGAGGATGAGAAGGCGGAGGTGCCCCTCGCTGGAGACGCCCGGCGCCGAGAGCCGCAGCCGCCCGGGAGCGACCGCAATCAGTGTCCGGCCAAGCCCGGCGGCGGCGGCGGCGGCGCCCCCAACGGCGTGCGGAACGGGCTGGCGACCGAACTGGGCCCGGCCTCACCGCGGCGCGTGGGGGCTCTGCGCCGCAACTCGCTGACGGGCGAGGAGGGCGAGCTGGCCCACGTGAGCAACTGGCCGCTCTACTACCTGTTCTGCTTCGGCACGGAACTGGGCAACGAACTCTTTTACATCCTGTTCTTCCCCTTCTGGATCTGGAACCTGGACCCCCTGGTGGGCCGGAGGCTCGTGGTCATCTGGGTGCTGGTCATGTACCTGGGCCAGTGCACCAAGGACATCATCCGCTGGCCGCGACCCGCCTCGCCGCCCGTGGTCAAGTTGGAGGTCTTCTACAACTCCGAGTACAGCATGCCCTCCACCCATGCCATGTCCGGCACCGCCATCCCCATCTCCATGGTCCTCCTCACCTACGGCCGCTGGCAGGTAAGGTTCCCTCTCCTCGCCTGCTGTGCCTGGGGGAGTTCTCCGCGGCAGAACCCGGAGTTTTCTTCATTCCGCACAGTTATTTTAATTTGGCCGTTCCTGTTCCAAACCTCTCTTTCCACGGGGTTTCACAGCCCCCGCGAACAGGCCCTTTCTAGGTTTTAAAAAATTAAGTGACCGGGGGAAACCTAGAGACTTAGCTGTCAAACTATATTCTAATAGCAGTGCCTTTCTTAGAACCCAAAGGAAACGCTATTCGTGGGGTAACATTATCATTGGGCTTTGGTTGATTTTTTAAATGGTTTTAATTCTTATGATGCACAGAATATAATTGTAATTAATTATAATGTTCTTACACTTAATCGTTAGGTAACGAAGACCCACTTTCACCATAATATCCCGTGCTCTCCCCAAACTAATTCAGTTTCAGGCTTGGGTAAAGTCTTTTTAGCTTTACTCTGAGACAATGTTTATAAAACCGTAGTGTAATTCCAAAACAAACATGGTCGTTCTAGGCAATGAAGTAATGAATTTTAAACGAAAGCTGCTGTTTATGGAAGTTAATGGAACACAGCCTGAGTGCTTTTTTTTAAGGGGTGTGGTTGCTAATTTGCTGATAGACACAAAGTTTCATAACTTCTGAATCACATTAGGGATCTTGGTCAGACTAGTGGGTTTGTAAAAATGATATGTCTGACAGCGGGCCAGCCTGACCATCAGGGATGAGTTTTTAATGGTAAACATTTTATATTTTGCCTACTTCTTTTGGCCTCCCATTTCTCACTTTTTCATGGTCCATAAATGTTACGTGGGTTTGAAAACTAATTCTTTTCTACGGGAGCAAAATTTATTCTTAGACTGCTGTCTTGTTTTATCTTTTAAATTGTAAGGAGCTTTGTTCCTCCTGCAGACCAATCCCTTAATTTAAGAATAAAGTTAGTAATTATGGAGAATCTAAAGAATCAGACTTCCTCGATTTTTTTTCCCGTTAGAACACAAAATCATCTTACATTGAGAAATAGTCAATTCTGTGTAAAGCTCCATTATGATAAGCTTACTCATTCCAGATTTAATTTCAGTATAGATAAAATCTTGTCCCCTTGGGCACTTCTGTGCTGTGCATCTCTCTTACAGTAACATGGAAAATACGTAATGTGCAGGGTAAGAATGACAGAATTATGAGGGAAGAGTACCATGGACAGTTTTTTTTCCTTCCTATTTAGCCAAAGGAGATATAGAGGATATTCAGATTGTAAAGTAGTGCTGCCTTTTTTGAATGATAAAGATCTCAAATTTTATTTAATCTAAAGATTTCATATTTAAGATTGTCATTGAGTTATGTTTGGCATGATATTTACTAGTTAGCTAATGATATTTCTCTTATTTTCATGAGACTTTCAGGATTCTATTACTGTAGGGCCTTTTATAACTCCTCAATGAATAGCTATGTTGCATGCTGTTAATATTAGAAGTCCAAGTAAGGGAAAAGTTATTTTTTGCTCATTTATTCAGAACACATGCTAACAGGAAATCTGAAAACAGTACTGCTGATCATTTATGGATTGTAGATATTAGTGTTCTAACATTTCAGGGTTATTTAAATTATCAGAATAAGCTTGCATTATAGTTTTGGACAATCTAATAAATTTAATTCAAAGTCGGGGAATTTGTAGATCGTTCAGTTTTAGAAATTGAGCTAGACATGACTTTAGAAATCACCTACTCTCAAACTATCATTTTACAGACGTAGAAACTGACCTACTAGAATTAATCTTGTAACATTAGTTTAAATTTCTTATTTTACATATTTTTACTCTCAATTTGAATAAACTTCTAAATTTGAACAGTTATCTTTTGGTTAGCTGTTATAGAAGAAAGGCTCCCTTGTATGGAAGTCCTGTTTATAAATGTTTGTAATAATCTAGTATAAAAACCAAAATGATTTTTTTACCTTTTTACTTTTTAAAAATCCTTGTCATGAATTGAAAACAAAAGTACCTTCCCTTGCTTAAGTTGTTTTGGTCCTATTCTCTGTCAGTTAGTATTGTTGTACTTTGGAGGCTTGTATTTCCAGAGTGGGTAATGAAAAAAAATATTGGACGGGTGCCTGGGTGGCTCAGTTGGTTAAGCACCTGCCTTCGGTTCAGGTCGTGATCCCAGGATTCTGAGATCAAGCCCGCATGGGGCTCCCTGCTCATTGGGGAGTCTGTTTCTCTCTCTGCCCCTCCCCCCTGCTTGTGCTCACTCTCTCTCAAATAAATAAAATCTTTAAAAAAAATATTGGAAACTCGGGATAAGAATCAGACAATGAAAGCCTGGTGTTTTTCTAAGAGTAGTTTTGGTTGACAGTCCTGTCCATCTGCTGGGCCCCTACAGCTTATTCAGGACAAGTGTGGTTGCTTCTGTGTGCCCAGGATGCTGAAATAGCTCTGGAAGCAGAGTTATCTCACATACCATCCCTTTGGTGTGGAATAACTACTGAACTCCTCCCTGCCACTTAATGTTCCTACTTGAAATCTGCTGAAGATTCACCTCCTACACGGAACCTTTTTAATTAACCCCTTCTGTTTCATTAGTCCTCATTTGTTCTTATAATGACCATAGACCAAAAAAAATTACTTGGGGCTTGTTCAAAGTGTAGGTTTACTTTCAGAGATTCTGATCCATTAGCTAGCTAAGTAAGGGTGTAGTGCATTTTACTGAAGTTTCCCAAAGATTTTTGAGGAAAAAAAATGTACTTTCTTAAACCCCTTCCAGTAAAATTAACTCTTGATCCTTAAAATATGGTTTATATTTCTCCAACATTGTTGTCTCACCTTTTTTGCAATTCCAGTCTTTGAATCTTTCAAAGGTATGTTATAATAGAAAAAGAGAGATCAGAAGAGTATGACTTGAAGCGGTTGATACTAGAATTTTTTTTTCACGGTGATGCAAGATAGAAGATGTACGGCATATCTCCATGTATTAACTTGATCCATTAGCCAGGATAATAATTATTGCTCTCATATTATTTGTTGGAATCTTTTGTAGCCTGAATTGAAACATAAGAAATAAGGAGCAGCAGGTGTTAAGAACATAGCCCTTTGAAGAATAATCGAAAATTAAAAACAAAGCATTCCTTTTGTATTTATTTTTGCATGTTCTTTAAAAAAAATAAAAATTCTTAATTCTTTAATAGTATAGCATATAAGTTTTAATTATATACCTGATTTAATAACATTAAGAAAGTTTTAGATTAATTTCATTTTTAAAAAATTGTCATCACACACTTTATAGCCAAACCCATTCCTAACTAGTCTATATCCTTTCTCTAATTTTAATAATAATAATAATTCTATTATTAACATTTATGAAGGTCTTAGTAGAGGTCAGACATTTTTTGAAAGGTTTATTTCCTGATTTAGTCTACTCTTAAAACATCCCAATGTTTGATTCTACTATTAATACAAGTTTACAGATCAGGAAACTAAGGTAGAGGGAGGTTAAGTAACTTGACAAAGTAACATAGCTCTAGGTAAGTCTCAGAGGGCAAATTTAAATCTTACAGACTCCAGAGCTTATGCAGAAAACTCTTAAAATCACGCTATGTGATTTTTAAGAATCTTTGTGATAACAAATATTTTTGAAATAGATGGGATTGTCTTAAACTACAAAAACAGTTTTTATATGCCTTGAGAAGATAATGTGTATGTACATACATATGCAATATCCGCAAATATTTGTGTTTTAAACATGTATTAAGTTATTGACTGAAATCAGTGATTTTCTCACCCTTCCTTTCCCTCCATCTTCCTAATATAAATAAAAAATGCCATAAACATAAGAGCTTTGGAAAAGAAAAGCACATAATTTTATTAAAATATAGTTTATTGTAGATAATAAAGATATCTGAGATCATGAAAAGATAAAAGGAAGACAAGAACTACAAAAGTGGGTCACAGTGACAAAGACTAGAAACGGCTGCAAGAGCCAGTGGAAACTGATTACTGGTAATTCTAGGAAGAAACAGTTTATTAAAAAATCAGATTGGTTTGCTCTTTGATTTCTTTTTACCTAGTGTCATACTTGTGTTTGAAATGCACCTTTTCCTGATTTTATAAGTGCTTATTATTAATTCTTGATTTAAAATTAATTAAATTTATGTGTTTGAATGGGGAATACTTCATAGAAAATTTAATATTTACATGAAAATATGAAGAGGAGAGTGCATTTCTTTTCTTTTTCTGTTCGACAGCTACCAGAGTCTCTATTCCAGAGGATTCATTGTTATGTTTCTAGTTTAGCCTTCTAGAGAGTCCTTAGTGTTATAGATATATATCCATATAGTTTATTTTTCATACAAATGGTAACATACTATACTGTTCTGGACCCTACTTTTCTCATTTAGAAATATTGTGGAAAGATTTTCCTTTTCTTTTACCCAACAGTTAATGAATACTAACTTTGTGCTTAACAGTTGTTTTAAATGCTTTACATAACTTAATTCTTTTGATCCCCGTAAAATCCTATGACTATTATCACTGGTTTGCAGAAGAAGAAACTGAGGTGGCGGGAACTTAAGTAATTTGCTCCAGGTAACTCTGCAAGTACGTAACAGAGCCTGAATTCAAACCCAATTTGGCTGCAAAATTACATTATGCTACTATATTATATTGCCTTTCCATACTATATAGAGCTATGTAATTTTTTCACATTTACATTATGCTCCAATATACATATATATTTTTTAAGATTTATGTATGTATGTATTTAAAGATTTTACTTATTTATTTGACACAGAAAGAGAGAGAGCACAAGCAGGGGGAGTGGGAGAGGGAGAACCAGGCTCAAGCAGCCTGAGCAGGGAGGAAGGGCTCGATTCCAGGACCACGGGATGATGACTTGAGCCGAAGGCAGATGCTTAACCAGCTGAGGCACCCAGGTGCCCCTTATTTATTTATTTTAGAGAGAGAGAGAGAGAGAGGAGACAGAGAGAGCAGGGGGAGGGGCAGAGGGAGAGGAAGAGAGAATCTCAAGTAGACTTGCTGCTGAGCAAGGAACCTGACACAGGGACCGATCCCAGAACCCTGGGATCATAACCCAAGCCAAAATCAAGAGTTGGACGCTTAATGGACTGAGCCACAAAGGTGCCCCTGCTCCAATATATTAATGTAGCATAATTTATCTAGTAAGTTGACTATTCCAGTACTCCCTATTCAAACCTTTCTCATACTTTTTTCCTATTAGATTGCTGGTATTTTACTTGCTGATCTTTTTTTTTTTTAACTATTCTTTTTGGGGTTTTCTTTTTTGTAAACTGTTGCTCTACCTTCAAGTAATGTTATACCCCTTCAAGTATAGCATAAGAGCCTTACAAGAGTATACTTCCATTTTTCCCGCTCCCCTCCTTTGTATTATTATTGTCATACATTTTACATCTATATATGTTCTAAAACTCATAATAATACATTATTATTTTTATATAATGTTCCAGCATTTCTAGAAATTTTTTTTCTCCCCCTCTTCCACCATCTCCTCCTGTTCTGGAACTTCAGTTCCATGTATGTTATACTGTTTAACACTGGTCACTCGTAGATCACTGCTGTGATGATGATGATTGCAGCGTTTTTGCTCTCTGTGCTTCATTTTGGATCGTTTCTATTGCTCTGACTTCAAGTTCACTGATCTTTTCTTCTGCGGTGTCTGATTTTCTGGTAGACTCCTCAAGTAGGATGGGATATAGTTTCAGATACTGTATATTTTATATCTGAAGCTCCAGTTGGGTGTTTTTTAGATCTTCAATTTCTCCACTCATTATGTTCCTATTTTCTTTTAGTTCTTGAGTATAAGACTTTAATAGCTGTGTTAAGGTTCTTATCCACTAATTCCATCATCTTTGTCATCTTTATGTGATTCTAATATTTTTCCTGGTTATGGATCATATTCTCTGGTTTCTTTGCTTAGTAATTTTTATAGTTTTAGATTTTGTTTATTCCTTTAAATAGTGTCAGACTTGATCGTGGTTACAGTTAAATTACTTTGTCAGTTTAAGCTTGATAGAGAGGGTTTGGAATAACCATAGTCTAGAGCTAATTTGACTTCACGACAAAGGTCATAACCTTTTTTTTTTTTTTTTTAAGATTTTACTTATAAGTAATCTCTACACTCAGTGTGGGACTCAAACTTACAAACCTGAGATCAAGAGTCGCATGCTTTACCAACTAAGCCAGCCAGGCTCTCCAGGTGATAACCTTATAAAGACTGCTCAGTTGCCTTAGTACTCTGCCTAGTGGGAAAGCAGTTCTGGGCCTATGTGAACTTTGGGAATTGTTTGGCCTGCTATTTTCCCCAGCCTGTGGATTTTCACCCCATGCATGCACATATTAGTACTCAGTAAACAATTTGCAGAGAACCCCTACAGATCTTTGAGGCTCATTCTCTGTGTGGATTCCTCTCTCTGGTGCTCTGTCCTGCAAATTAATGGCTGCTTTGGCCTCTGTGAATTCTGCTTTGCTTCCCCTTAACTCAGTGAGACTGCTAGACTTTGTTTTGGTTCCTCCTCCCATGCTACAGCCTGGAAACTACCTCCAGCAGCAAGTTAGGGCAATCATAGGGCTCTTCTCATTTGTTTCCCTTTTCTCCTGAATTACAGTGCTGTGCTGCTTCTTTTCCAGTATATGAAAATGGTTGTTTTATAAAAGTTGTCTAGTTTTCTGGCTGTTTACAGTGAACAGCTGTTATTACAATAGTTAATCCTTTATGGACAGAAACAAATCCTCTCACTGTACTTACTGTTTTTTGTTTTTTGTTTATATTAAAAAACTAATTGAGATGTAATTCATATACAATGCACCCATTTAAAATATGCAGTTCAGTGGCTTTTGATATATTCATAGAGTTGTGCAACCATAACCACAATCAACTTTAAAATATTTTCATCACCACCCAAAGGAACCCCATACCCATAGTAGTCTCTCCCCATCTCCCCCTGCCAATTCCTAGGCAACCCTAGACAATCACTAATCCACTTTATGTCCGTATAGATTTGCCTACTCTGGACATTTCATGTAAATGGAAGCATACAGTTTATAGTCTGTTGCTGGCTTCTTTCATTTAGCATGTTTTAAGGTTCAGCCATATCATAGCATTTATCAGTACTTCATTCCTTTCATTCCTTTTTATTGCCAAGTACTATCCCATCAGACGGATATACAACATTTTTTTTTATCCTTTCATCAGTTGATAGACATTTGGTTGTATTTTTTGGTTATTTTGAATAATGTTCCTGTGGATAGTTTTGTATAAATTGTTGCATGGACTTATGTTTTTTTGTTTCTCTTGAGTTACTTATTAGTTTTTGAAGCCCTTTATATTGTGGTCAAATTAGCCTTTTGTCCATGTGTGATTTAGAAATATGCTTTCCTAAATTATTAATTCTCTTCCTACTTTTTTTTCCCAAGCAGAATTATTTTCCTTTTAGGTATCTTTTGTTTCATGGTTTCTGGGGGGTTTTCTTGTTTTTGTTTTTTTGTTTTTTTTTTAGATTTTATTTATTTATTTGACACACAGAGAGAGGCAGTGAGAGAGGGAACACAAGCAGGGGGAGTGGGAGAGGGAGAAGCAGGCTTCCCGCTGAGCAGGGAGCCTGATGCGGGGCTCGATCCCAGAACGCTGGGATCATGAACTGAGCCGAAGGCAGATGCTTAACGACTGAGCCACCCAGGTGCCCCATGGTTTCTGGGTTTTATATAATATTTAGAATAGCCTTCTACCATGGTTTCTTATAGTACTTCTGTGATTGTTTTTTTTATGCTTAAATCTTTTAACCATCTCGTTTTGAGGAAGGAATCTAACTTGATATTGCCCAATAGCACCATTTATTGAATAGTCTATTTTCCCCTACTGACTTGAACTGTCACTTTCATCATAGATTAAATATAGGTATATACTTGGGTCTATATCCATATTTTTAAGTTAGAATTGATACATCTGATATTTGTGTGCAAGTTCCATACTATTATATTTATTGTAGCTTTATAATATTTTTTTTTACTTATTCTTGTGGTTTTCACTTGTTTATACAGTTTTCTGTATTTACTTTAGATTTTGTTTTTCTAGTTCTAAAAGAAAAATCCTTTTGCTATTTTTTTATTGGAAAGATAAAATAGTACTTTCATGTTTAAATCTTTGATCTGACTTTCGTTGGTTTCGTGTATATTGTGAGATATGTATCTGATATAATTTCTTTTCACACTGATAAATTAATTGATCTAATACCATTTTGAATAGTTATTCTATCTGTAATGCCACTTAAGTTACATATCAAGTTTCCATATGTGTATGGGTGTGATTCTGGGGTTCTCCATTGTGTTTCACTGATCTCTTTATTTGTCTTTTTATCAATATCATCATCATGCTTTAATTGCTTTAGAGAAAGTCTCATTATCTTATTTATGTAAGTTCTCTTCAAGATTGTCTTGGCTATTTTTGAGTATTAGCTTTCAATATGCATTTTAAGAATGAGCTCTTTAATTTCTATAAAAAACTCTGGACTTTTGGGATGCCTGGGTGGCTTAGTTGGTTAAGCGTCTGCCTTCAGCTCAGGTCATGATCCCAGAGTCCTGGAATCGAGTCCCACATCGGGCTCCCTTCTCAGTGGGGAGCCTGCTTCTCCCTCTGCCTGCTGCTCTCCCTGCTTGTGCGTGCTCTCTTTCTCTGACAAATAAATGAATAATATCTTTTAAAAAAAAACCCAAACTTTGGACTTTTATTGAAATTGCAATGAATTTATAAATTAATGTGGAGAGAATTGATAGCCTTACAATATTGAATGTGTCTGTGAATACGGTATATCTTATTTATTTAGGTTTTCTTAAATAAATGTATTTCAATGGAGTCTTATGATTTTCTCCATATAAATCAAGTTTATCTTCTGTTAGATTTATTTGTAGTTACTTTATATTTTTTGTCATTGTTATAAATGATATCTTGTTAAAAATCAAACATTGTAACTTTTTGTGGCTGGAGGATAGAAACATGGTTGATTTTTACACATTGATCATATATACAATTTTTTCAACTCTCCATTAATTTAATAATTTATATGTATAATCTCATGTTCTTTATAGAAGAAATCATATTAACTGAGAATTGTGACAACTTTATTTCTTCTTGCAAGTATACATTTTTTCTTGTTGACTAAAAAGCTTTAATAAAGGTAATGACATTAAATTCCACAATATAATCATTTCATTTCTAGTAAGTACTAGCCAATAACATAAGCCCTACAGATAACAGGGCAAAAACCCAAAAATATGGTCTGTTTGTTCAGGGAGATTAGATTGGTGTTTTAAAAAGACTCTTTTGTCTGTAGTGTGGAAAATGGACTACAGAACAGTAAGACTGGAGCCAGACCAATATGTTACTCCACCAGTTCAAGTGAGAGAAGATGGGAGACCTAGATCAGGAGACTACCAACAGCGGCCAGCTGCCTGATTGTGTATGACTTGTGAACTATGAATGGTTTTTTTTTACATTTTAAATAGTTGAAAAAAGCCACAAGAAGAATATTTTGTGACACATGTAAATTATATGAAATTAATAATTTTAGTGGCTATTCATACAAATTTTATTGAAACACAGCCATGTCTATTCATTTTTATCTGTATAGTGTGTGGTGCTTTTGTCCTACAGCAGTAGAGTTGAGTAACTGTGACTCTGACTTTATAATCCACAAAGCCCAAAATAGTTACTATCTGGCTCTTTATAAAAAAACTCTACTGTCCCCTGACCTAGATAGTGTCAGTGGGAGTAGAAAGAAATGGATACATTTGAGAGATATTTAGAGGTAGAATTGACAAGACATGGTGATTAATTGCAAATGGCAGTAAGGAAGAAAAACAGGAGTAAAGGATTATTCCCAGATTTCCTATTTGGAAAGCTGAGAAATAGTAGTTTGATTTTTTGAAATAGAAAATATGGAAAGCAGGTGAGATTTGCAGAAGGAGCAGGAGAATAGAGGAGAATTCCGTTATAGGTATATTGAATTTGAGGTGTCTATAAGACAAAACTATCTCAGAGGCAGTTTACACATGAAAGAGACCTAGACATATTTACCCCCAAAATACAAATGTGTTGATCCAAAGGGGTATGTGCACCCCAGTGTTTCTAGCACAATAGCCAAACTGTGGAAAGAGCCAAGATGTGCATTGACAAATGAATGGATAAAAAAGATGTGGTATATATATACAATGGAGTATTACTCAGCCATCAGAAAGGATGAATACTTACTATTTATATCGATGTGGATGGAACTGGAGGGTATTATGCTGAGCAAAATAGGCAGAGAAAGACAATTATATGATTTCACTCATACACGGAATATAAGAAACAGTGCAGAGGATCATAGGGGAAGAGAGGGAAAACAGAATGGGAAGTCATCAGTGAAGGAGAAAAACCATGAGAGACTCTTAAGAGTCTAAGAAACTCTTAAGACTCTTAAGAGTCAAGAAACAAACAGGATTGCTGGAGGGGAGGTGGGTGGAGGAATGGGGTAACTGGGTGATTGGCATTAAGGAGGCACGTGATGTGATGAGCACTGGGTGTTACAAGCGACTGCTGAATTACTGAGCACTACATCTGAAACTAATGATGTACGATATGTTGGCTAATTGACTTTAAATTAAAAAAGAGCCTAGACAGGTTTAGTATCATCAGCATATATATACAGAATGAATGATGAGAGTGGATGGTACTGACTTTGTAGAGTACATATAGTGAGAAGAACAGAAGGTTTAAGGAAAAAACCTTTAAAGACATTAATATTTAAGTAATGAGTAGGGTAAAAAGAACCTGAAACAGAATCTGACAAGTAGCAGTTTGAGAGGTAAGAAGGTAGCTTAGGGATTGTCTAAGGCTGTGTGTGTGTGTGTGTGTGTAGGGGTTTTAGTAACCCATTCGTACTAGCTTAAGAAAAAAAAAAGGATATTTGAGGACTAGAAGGAGTATCTTATGGAAGTCAAAATCAAGAAAGTGCTTCCAGGCTTCCTGAGGGAATGGAGCCAGGCCTCTGGAATGCTATCAGAACTAAAAGCAGTGCCGTCCATCTTTGTTTTCTGGGGTCGCATGGTCTCTCATTTGTTTCCTTCTTCTCTCTCTGCTTTGGCATGCATATATCAGCCTTACACCTACTTCTACGTTATTCCAATTTCAAGCATACAACAGAGACTGATTGACTTTCATTCAGATTGCGATTAGGGAAAAAATCTAATCAGCTCAGTCCAGCCAGTGGATTTGCTTCTCTAAGGCCAAGTGTCCATGCCTGATCCGATAGCTGTAGTTAAAAGAGCAGGATCATGCAGTATTATTAGCCTGTCTCCAGGGCCACACTCCTGGGGCTAAGCAGGGATGTTTGCAGAAGAAAGGAGTGTAAACTGGACAGTATCATAAAAAGAATGTACTGTAAAGGGAAGCTACAAGTGAAAGAGTGTTTCTAGAGAAGGCTAATAGTTAATATTGGTTTTGTTTGTTTGTTTGAAGATTTTAGTTATTTGAGAAAGAGAGCATAAATGGGGGTTAGGGGCAGAGGAAGAGGGACAAGCAGACTCCCTGCTGAGTGGGGAGCCTGACTCAGGGCTTGATCTTAAGACCCTGAGATCACGACTTGAGCCAAAGTCAGCCGCTTATGCGGCTGAACCACGCAGGCACCCCTAATTAATATTTTTAAATGCTGCTAAAAGGACAACCAAGATAAGTACTGAGCTTTATAGAAGACTTGTAAAATAAAAATAGAAAAAACCTAATGTTAACTTTTTTGGTATTTCCTTACAATTTGAAAATAATTGCAACCATATTGTATATGGTGTTTATTTTTTTATATAGTGTGTGATAGTTAATTTTATATATCACTTGGCTAGGCCATGATACCCAGATTTTTAGGCAAACATTAGCGCAGATGTTTCTGCGAAGATGTTTTTTAGGGACGCCTGGGTGGGCTCAGTCAGTTAAGCCTCTGCCTTCAGCTCAGGTCATGATCCCAGGGTCCTGGGATTGAGTCCCACATAAGGCTCTTCACTCAGCGGGGAGCCTTTTCTCCCCCTATCTGCCGCTCCCCCTGCTTGTGCATGCTCCTGCTCTGACAATTTTTAAAAATCTTAAAAAAAAAAAAGATATTTTTTAGATGGTTGTTAACATTTCAATCAGTAGACTTTGAGGAGATTATCTTGCATAATATTGGTGGGGCTTTATCCGATCAATTGAAAGCCTTAGGAGGAAAAAAGACTGTTTTCCCACGAGGAAGAGGGGATTCTGCTCACCTACTGTCTTTGGACTTGAGCTACCTCAACTCTCTCCTGGATCTCCAGTCCACTAGCCTACCCTGCAGCTTTTGTATTTGTAGCCTCCATGATCCTTAAATCCAATAATAGAGCCAGTTCCTTGCAGTGAATCTCTCTCCATATATGTGTATATATACATCTTATTGGTTTTGTTTCTTTGGAAAACTCTAATATTTTTTCTCTGTCAGTAAAAATTCCTAGAAAACATTCTTTTTTTTTTAAAGATTTATTTATTTGAGAGAGAGAACAGGAGGGAGGGGCAGAGGGAGAGGGTGGAGAGGGAGAGAAGCAGATTCCCTGCTGAGTGGGGAGCCCCACGGGGGGCTTGATTCCACGACCCCACGATTTGAGCCGAAGTCAAGAGTTGGGTACTTGACCAACTGAACCACCCAGGCACCCCTCTAGAAAACATTCTTAATGAATGACACACTTTCATATTCTTGCAAAATAATTTTTATATTATAGGATTGTCCTTACTACAGATACTATTATTTCCACTTAGGAAGAGGAAATTGATACAAAGAGATTATGAAACTAGCCCATTGTCCCACACCTGAAGAAGTAGGCACCTTTGGGGAGTCAGCCTAGCTCACAATCCTCTAGGGGTCCCTCACCTTTAGGGCAAACATTTTGTCTCTGCAATCTTATCCATCAGAAATTGAGAACAGGTACTGAGTTTGAGCGGGTTTCTTCACTGAAGAATAAATTGAAAAAACCTCCATCTACCATGTGGACTAAAGAGCAGAAAAGCTGCCGCACAGTAAAAGATGAAGTGGATATGTAAGAAGAGAGGGACCTGTGACTGTCTAGTTTATAGTTCCAGTTTCTTCTTGAAGCTTAGCTTCCTTTTGCCTTAGGGCTCAGATACTGTGTATCCTTATAATACGTTTCTTTTTCTCTACATAATTCAATTCCTATTATTTACATTTTCTAGAGTCCCAATAAATGCATATAGTAAATAGCTAGGGCCAATAAAACCATTATTTTATTTATTTATTTTTAAAGATTTTATTTATCTATTTGATAGACACAGCAAGAGAAGGAACACAAGCAGGGGAAGTGGGCGAGGGAGAAGCAGGCTTCCCGCTGAGCAGGAAGCCTGATGTGGGGCTTAATCCCAGGACCCCAGGATCATGACAGGAGCAGAAGGCAGAAGCTGAACTATTGAGCCTCCCAGATGCCCCTAAAACCATTATTTTAAACTATTACATTATAATCAATAAATATTGATTTGTTCATCGTTGTATAGTATATATAATTTCATGATAAACATTTTTATATATGAATCCTTGCCCCACATTTCTGCCTTTGGTATAGAATTTTAGGAGAGAGATCACTGCGTCGATGTATATGAACACTTAGAGCTCTTTTATGTATGGACAAAATGCTTTCCAGAAAGGTTGCATCAATTTTTATCCCACTAGCAGTGTATAAGGACAAGGCAGATGTATCATTAATGTGGTTTCCTTGTCATCTGTTGTTTACATATACATTATCCATTTCTTGAATTCAAAATATGATTTTTTTCTGGTGCCTGCCTTTGTCCCATATTTAAATTACTATGAAAATTTTAAATTCTGTTGAAGACAGTTTTTGTCATTGCTTTTAATTGCAAGTCATTTTATTGACTTTTTTTTTTGCACTAACCTCAGTGAGTATGAATGACAAATGACACAATATAAAAACTAATTCTGATTATGTGTGATAAAGAGTTTAGGAAAGCATATCAGTAGGAATAAAAACCGTTTGGTAGAATAACTGAAGGGAATGTTTAGATAAGTGTTCCTGTAATAGGCTGTGCAATGAAAAGATTAGATAGTGGTATGAAATTAAAAGCATCTAGGAGGTCATGTGATCTGTTTTCAGTTTGGTAAATTTTTTCTAATTTGAAAATAATGTGAAGGACTTGTAAATTCTTTTTGCAGCTTTTTTTTTTTTAAAGATTTTATTTATTTATTCGACAGAGATAGAGACAGCCAGCGAGAGAGGGAACACAGGCAGGGGGAGTGGGAGAGGAAGAAGCAGGCTCATAGCGGGGGAGCCTGATGTGGGGCTCGATCCTATAACGCCGGGATCGCACCCTGAGCCGAAGGCAGACGCTTAACCGCTGCGCCACCCAGGCACCCCTTTTTGCAGCTTTTTTGATAAGACCTAAAGATTTAAGTAAAAACTTTCTTATTAGAGGAAATAACATAAATTCAGCAAGTAAAGTTCAACATTCTCTAAGAAAAACAAAATAAAAACTAGGAATCCCTACCAAACTTAAAATTATTACCTATTTGTATAGTGAGAAAAGTATAAAGTAACAAGCATGGTAAATTGGAAAAGGCATCAGAATAGGCCACTGGAAGAGTGTTATTTAGCATCCCTGGGTCTGTCAATCATCTGTAGAGCGAGGGGAGTGGAATTAATATCTTTAAGATCCCTTCTACCTCTAATTAAGTTTGTACCTAGCCTCAATTCTAAGAAAAACCTAAATAAAAAATATCTGAGAGATAATCTGCTTGATCCTAGGGATACAAGGAATTAAACAACACATTATACATGAAGGGCAGCTTAGTAGAGTGGTTAAGAGCTTAGATTTGGGAATTAGACTTTCAGTGTTTGAATCTTAGCCCCATAACTTAATACCTTTTTAATCTTGGACCTCTCTTTGACTCAGTTTCATTTAAAGTAGAATATCTATCCCATAGGGTTGCTCTGATGATTAAATGAACTAATATTTATAAAGCTCTTAAAACAGTGCCTGGTACATAGTAAATTGTATGTTAAGTAAAATTATTTAATCTACTAACACTTCAGTAAAGAACAAATCCACATTTATTCCTTCTAGCATCTTTGTAGAAATGAATTTTCGCTTTAAAAAATCCAGCCAGGGGTGGCTCAGTCCTTAAGCGTCTGCCTTCGGCTCAGGGAGTGATCCCAGAGTCCTGGGATCGAGCCCCATATCAGCCTCCTCCGCTGGGAGCTGCTTCTTCCTCTCCCACTCCCCCTGCCTGTGTTCCCTCTCTCGCTGGTTGTCTCTCTGTCACATAAATAAATAAAATCTTAAAAAAAAAATTAAAAAAAAAAATCCAGCCAGTTTGTCGAGTGAAGGATTGGGATGGGTAGGAATTAGTAGACAGTCAAGGGAAGGACGGAACAATTGCAAATTCCTGTATCAGAAGCGAGAGAAAGGTTGGTTAGATTGTTATTGCAGATGAAAAGAGGAAGAGGACTTTTTTAAAAATAGACTCTAGGGCTCTTCCAGAATTGCTAAATTTCCCAACATGGAGAAGACAATTTGAGTTTTCTATTATAATGCCTTTTGCATTTTGAAAATTACTGTACTTAATTGCTCCCACCCCATTTACTCTCCCAAGTGCTGAAGCAGCTCTACGAGAGCTATCAATACCCCAGGCTAAATTTGCTCCCAACCCTGGAGATTTGAATAGGAATTAAAAAAAAAACAAATCTCCACAGACTCCGAATTAGACACTGGAGAAATTTTCGGGGGCCTTGTAGTAGATAGGGCTGGATTATCCAGGAGCCAACTAGATAAAAATTTCTTTGACAGATTAAAATTGGAATGAATGAATGAATGAATGAATGAATGAATTGGTAACTGCCTGGAAGACTGAATTCACTAAGTTTCTCTTGTTTCTACTGTGGTTTCCACATAGAGAATCAGGAATTTCTTGTTCATCTTAACTCTCTGGAAAGCTGGGGTCCGCCTGCACGCAGCCGTAAAATGATACAAGCTAAAACATGTAGTCCTTCTCTTTCTTTTTCACAAATCCCTTCCCTAAAACAGAAATTAGGAAAGAGATCCTATTTTGTTAACCTAAGTCTACATCAAATAGTATGGTAATAAACAGTACTTTCCTTATTGTGGTTTTTAATAAAAAATATATTTAAAATTATATTTATTTGATGAGTTCTGTTGCTAAATTGATACTTTGTAACTTCAGAGTTGGAAAGAGAAACAGTAAGATGACATCAGATATATAGATCAAAAGGATAGATTGAGTTGAAAATGTTTTAGTTCACATATTTATCTTAATGTGTACATTAAATAACTGCATATGGGTCAGTTTTTGTTTTACCTTTTTGAACCCATATATTATACATTACACTAGCCTACCAGTGTGGAAAGTACTATGAAGGAAAACATGCAATTGTGATTAAGTTTTTCGCTTTGTTTTGCTTTTAGTATACAAAATATAGTTCAAAATATGCTATTGTAGGAAATAGTTTTTATTTCTATACCATTTGGTTACTTCGTTTTAGAAAGTGTATATTAGTTTTAAAAGCTTAAGCTACAGAATCCTTACCTAACAATGTTTATTCTAAAACAAGCATTGGAAATTCCCTAAGTTTATTCAAAAGGATTTTCAGATTGCAATTTATTGTGATGGATTCCAGAGATGCACTTAGAACTAAAGGTTAAGGCGGCCCAGGTTTGAGGCCAGGAACTGAATGGCCTTTGACCCCAAGGTTATCATGAATGTGATAAGGCAAGACTGATATCCTTAGCGGCTGAAGGCTTACGTCTACTTCATTTAGCGAAGGTAGACACTGTTGCAGTCACTGATAATACAGCAGTGAACAAAATGGATTCAAGTTCCTGCCCCCATGGAACATACGTTCTTGAGGAAAGAGACAATAATTTAAATACTGTTATTTTTTCTATATGTACATATAGAGAATATACATAAGATTTATTATATCCTAATGCATAAATACATCTTATGTCAAAGATAAGGTCTGTAACTTCTTCCATTAATGTTTTGTAGCTTTCAGTGTACCAGTGTTCTACTCGGTTAAATTTATTTCTAGGTATTTTATCCTTTTGGGTGCTATCATAAATCGAATTTTCTTAAATTCCTTTTCCGGTTGTTCAGTGCTGGTGTATAGAAAGAGAACTGATTTGTGTGGGTTGATCTTCTACCCTGCAACTTTGCTGAATTCATTTATTAACTGTAGGAGTTTTTTGTGGATTCTTTTGGGATTTTTTTTTTTTTTTTACGATCATGTTATCTGTGAGTAGAGATAGTTTTACTTTGTCCTTTCCAATTTAGATGTCTTTAATTTCTTTTTCTTGCCTAATTGTTCTGGCTAGAACTTATAATACGGTGATAGACCACGGTGAGAGGTAGACATCTTGTCTTTCTCATCTTGGGGAGAAACCTTTTAGTCTGTCACCATTAAGTATGTTATCTGTAGGTAGTTCATAAATGCTCTTTATCGTGTTGAAGAAATTCCCTTCTTTCCTAGTTTTTTGAGTGCTTTTTTAATGAAGGATGATCATGGGTATTTTTTCTTAATTCTATTAATGTGATGTATTACATTGATTTTTCTTTGTTGAACCACCCTCATTTTTCTAGGATAAATCCCACACCATACATCATGATGTATAATACTTTTAATGAGCTCTTGGATTTGGTTTGCTAATATTTTGTAGAAGCTTTTTACACCTGTATTTACAAGAGATATTGGTGTGTAGTTTCCTTGTGATGTCTTTGTCTGGTTTTGATATCAGGGTAATAATGGCCTCACAGAATGAGTTAGGAAGTGTTCACTTCTGGGTTTTTCTTTTCTTTTCTTTTCTTTTTTTTTGGTAAGAGCTTGAGAAAGGTCTGGTCTTCAGGGACCCAGGCTGATGGAAGTTTGCTTATCTTGTGATACATCTCAGCATGTGGCTTCCAGGGTTGCATCTATAAGGAAGAGAGAGATCATAGAATGATTGAAAGTGGCATGAGTCACTTTTCCCCAGTCACTGGCTAAACTAGTCACATAGTCCCAATGTAACTGCAAGTGAACCTGAAAATGTGGAGGAGCATAAGGAATATTTGATGAACATTACTGTTTCAACACCTGTTCTCTTTTTATTTCTCTATAGTAGTTAACACACTTGAACACATAGTACTTAACACATCTTATATAATTTATGTATCTTTAAGTATCATACAATTTGCATACTTTATGTTCACTATTTAGTGCCTTCCCCCAGCTAGAGTGTAAGCTTATTCTCCTAGAAAACCACACTTCTTACAATTTCTTCCCCACAAGCCTTTGTTCATGGTGTTCCTGCTGTTCATAATGTCTTTTATCTTTTTTTTGCCCTGTACTCCATTTTTCTAAAGATTAAATCCTACTCATCTCTCAGGACAACTTGGATCTTACTTAATCTGGGTGACTTTGTTCACATCTTTAAGTTAAGTATCCATCCCTTAGAATCCCTCAGAATTTTTAGTGTACTCTCATAGCACTTACTTCATTATATAGTTACATGTCTACCCCATTAACCAAGTTCCTCGTGCACGAGGAAGAATGGCTGGAGAAATAGGTAGAGTCTAGAAAAGAAACTAAGAGGATCTGAATAAGGACAGTTTAAGAAGAGTGGAAAAGAGATGACAGAATCAAGAAATATTTAGAAGGCAAAATCAGCACGACATGATTATTGGCTGAATATGAGGGATAAGGAAGGAATCAAGGATGATTCATGTTTCTCATAGATTATTATGTGGATTATGAGGTTTCCAAATGAAATAGGGAATATGAGAGGAGGAACAAGTTTGGGTGGTAGAATGATGACATTGGTTTGAAGTCTAGTAGGTTTAATTAACTCCATAGAGAGAGCTGTGCAGTAGAAGGGGCAGGTGCAGGCGTCAGCTATGTGGTTCTTAACGCAAGGGAATGCATAGGTCTTCGGCATGAGGAGTAGTAGTTAAGAAATAAGAAAAGCTGAGACTACCAAGAACTGCTAAGGGCAGAATCCTTATTTATGCCAGTGTTTAAGGAACAAGAGGAGGAAGATATGTGCTTGTGTGGGAAACAGAGAAAAGAAGTAGATGGTAAAAGAGGAAACAGAATGTGATACTATAGAAATAAAGAGTATTTAGACTTTCAAATGACGGCCATGTCAAATACAGTAGAGAAGTCAAATAAAAAAAACTATGTACTAAATCTCTACCACTCTTCTTGCAGCCTTACTATCTCCCTTCTTTCAACCCCACTTCTCATTGAACCACGTTGATTTCTTTTTTTTTTTTTTTTAAGATTTTTTATTTATTTATTTGACATAGAAACAGCCAGTGAGAGAGGGAACACAAGCAGGGGGAGTGGGAGAGGAAGAAGCAGGCTTCCAGCAGAAGAGCCTGATGTGGGGCTCGATCCCAGAACGCTGGGATCACGCCCTGAGCCGAAGGCAGACGCTTAACAACTGCGCTACCCAGGCGCCCCTGAACCACGTTGATTTCTTACTGAGTTGAACCACCCTGGCTTCAATTTCATGGAGAAATTTGAAGTTTTAGGGCATAAATTACCTCAATTGTGTCCCTTTCCCTCTTCCTTTACAAACTTGCCCGTATCCATCCATCATTTCCTCTATCCCTCTAATATAAATAAATTGAAAGCCGAGTCTTAACACTAGTGCCTTTGATACCAAGAGTTGTCTATATTTTATGTTTTTTCCCTTTTTGTGACTTTCTGATCCCAGTATCCCTCCACAATTTTTCTTAAAAAGGTTACCATTTGAAATTTTAGTGAAATTGGAAAACCAATTACAGGGCGTTGAATATTGAATACAAGATGGGAAAGTACCAACAGAAACTACAAATAGCGGATGGAACTGAGAGGGAGATAATGCTCAGTCTTCCTCCCTGGGGAAGCAAGGACACTTACATGGATCAGATTCAAGCACTATCCCAGAGGTATTTCATTCTGGAGCTACATGGAAAATATGTCTCCTACCTGTTTTTCTTCTGCAGCATGCCAGTGATTAAGTCTTTACTATAGAAATGAAAATGAGCCAGTTCTCACAGTGAAGAGTGTAAAACACCAGATTTCATTCATTTGTTCAGTCATGCAAAAGTATTTCTTTTTTCTTTTTCTTTCTTTTCTTTTTTTTTTTTTTTTGAGAGAGAGAGCGCACTTGCTCAAGAGTGAGCACAAGCGGGGGGTGGGAGGAGGAGAAGGGGTAGAGGGAGAGAGAGAGAGAATCTTAAGCAGAGCTCAATCTCACAACTCTGAGATCATGACTTGGCCGAAATAAAAAGTCGGTCATTTAACCAACTGAGCCACCCAGGCACCCCTGTAAAAGTATTTCTTAAACATCTGCTGTGTGCCAAGCTTAGGTTTAGGTGCTAGGAATACAATGGGGAGTAAAAACACAGTTCTTGTGTTTGTGGAGTTTTGTGGTATAGTGATTTGTATTTTATTTCCTTGTTTAAATTTAACCTGATTTATTTAACTAATTTTACTTTTTTTCCCCCCTTTAGTATCCTCTTATGTATGGACTGATTCTTATTCCCTGCTGGTGTTCTCTAGTTTGCCTAAGTAGAATTTACATGGGAATGCACTCCATTCTGGTAAGGAAAACATTGTGTTCATAGCGCTTTATTTTTTTTCTGAAATTGACAGGCAGTTTTACGGTTTTTTAATCATTTTCAAACTTACAGGAAACCTGAGAAAATACTATTATAAATCTTGTTTTGCAAAAAACCCCACAAAAAGCACAAAAAACCATGATGTTTTGTGAACATTTAACTTAGTAATCATGTATTTTATAGAAACAGTTCCAGCAATCACAAATACCCAAATACAATGCTCAGGATGAGGTTTCTCCCTCCTTCACGGCACAGGGACCCTGTACATTTTAGCCACACCCACTCACTTCCTTCGCCCCCCCCCATCGGCATTTCTTTAATTCTAGCTCGAATCATCCCTTCACCAGATTAATAGCTTCATTAGTAGCCCTACTTCCAGTCTGACATCACTCCTTACGGTTTCTAATCTCCTGTTGTAGTTTACTTCCAAAACATAAATATGATGCCCTACTGAGTGACTTAGGTTTACTCAAATGTAAATGTGTTTCTTATCTCCATACCTTTAGAAATGCTGTAAGTTCTGCTTGGAATACCCTTTTCTCTTTCTTTGTCTAGCTAACTATTTTATCGATTCTTCAAGACTTACAAAAACGTTCTTATCTCCTAAAAGCCTTGTAACATTCCCCATCTTTCCCCTGGACTGGTTAGGTGGCCTTTCTCCCGGAGCATCTTGAGCATAATTCTGGCACAGCACCTATGCTAAACTGCAGTTGCTTTTTTTTTATCTGTCACCCCCTCTAGACAATAAGCAACATAAGAAAAGTATGTTTTCTCTCTGTCCCTTGCATCTAGTGTGGTGTCTCTTAGTACATTCTTTGAATGTATTATGTATTTTGTAGATAAAGGATCAGAAAAAAAATAAATATGAACTGACTCATGGAATCAAAAAACTTACAACTAGTAACAAATTTTTCTTGTCCTTTTAGAATTTTCTACTCATAAAAATATCTACTTAACTTGTTTAATAGCTATAGAAATATTGGGTTTCTATTTTTTACTTAGATTGCCTACCTTCAGTAGCTGCCCCTTCACTAGTAAATTTCCAGAAGTCGCAAATACTATTTTAATAAGCAAATTATTTGTGTTCAAACTTTTTATAATTATTTGTATTAATACAAATTGTGAATTTACATATAATTCTGTCTGACTAATCTCTAATTTTATAATGAGACCAAGTATTATATTTTTAGGTCAGATCTAATATTTGGCAAGAGAAAATGTTACTCACCTCTGTGCCTTGTCAGTTATTCCCTTCCAATCCCCAAAGTTAGTAATATTACTCCTAAAAAACTACCAAATGGTTATGCATCTTTGAAGGATAAAAATGAATACCTGATATTTCTTGAAGGAAAGATATTAGATATTATTACCCCTAGGTTTATTATCATAATAAAAAGAGTAATAAGAATCTGATTATATTGAATATATAATCTAAAAGATGTGTTCTTTAAAAAACAGATGTTTAGTGGATTGGTCAAATATTCAAGCTGAGTTCAGTTTTCACATACTGGATGTCTATTTTTGAATCAGCTGATATAAGAACAATATTGATGTATTTTCAGATCATACATCTGATAACCCTAGTCCTTTATTCAGAAACCTTCTTGTCCCATAGAATATTTCATCAGTTTTATTCAGACTAGCTACCGAATTTTATTATGTGTAGTATTACACATTTTTGTTTTCCTTTTAAAAGTAAAATCATGGGTAACTTACAAACATGTAAATTATGCCCTGTGTTAAGACCACAATTGTTCCTAATAAATGATACATTGCTTCTTATCATTTGCTAGTTGATGCATGCAATTATACCTTTAAAGAACCCCCCCTTTTTTTTACATTATGGATCTAATGTATTCCCACAATTTTTGCTTTTTTCTATATTTTAATGTTTTAGTAATTACCTGCGTTTTGAACTATTTTCTTGGTCATAATTTGTATCTTTACTATTTACTGTGGAATTAGTATGGAACTATAGGCAGTGTATGCCCTACAAGTTGCCAATAGGTGCTGAGATACCATATTATCTAAGCGACGTCTTCATTAACATAAGGAAGGGAGTACTGGTAATGTGTTCTAAATAATTTATGATGAACACTTTATTCAATATTTGCCATAAGCTTTGTTGTTATTGTTACAACACAAAGAGCAACAGCTTAGTTTATTTTCAACATCTACCTACTTTCATAAGTTGATTTTCTTAATTCCATGAAAACTAGAGAGGAGTTACTATGTCTATTTTTTCTTTATTATTAAAACCTAGCTCTCAAAATTTAAATTTAAATTCATAAAAATGCAGTCCATTTATAAGTACTGGGTACTTATAAAACTACTATTTTGTTTCTACATTAGTAAAATTATGAATGTGTTGTAAATCCATTTACCCAAAATTGTACTGAAAGTTTTTATGTCTATATGTAGAAAGTCTTTTTAGAAAGATAGTATGAGATTTTAAAGTAGTATGTACCCCTCAAATCCACTTTGTAACAAGAAATAAACATCAAACCAACCAAACAAAAACCCCAAAAAACTCAGAAACATCTTACAAAGAAAGTTCTAGAACAGTCAACATTGAGAGTCTTAATAGTGGCTATTCCTGGGTAATAACTACTTGTTATTGTTTATCTGTATTTTCTTGTTTTTCTATAATGATTACATATTAAGTTTGAATTTTAATTAAAGATAAACACTCCAGAATCTATCCTTAACAGTGCCTTTATAATAAAATAAAATAAAATAAAATAAAATAAAATAAAATAAAATAAAATGCATTCCAGCAATACATTTTGTTGTTTGAAACTGCTGGCATCACTGGCATATTGAAATTAGAAGTAGGACACCTAAAATATGTTATAATTGAAAAACCCAGCAACCCACGAGGACATGACAGGAGTCCTGAATTCTAATCTCAGCAGATCACCAGTCTCTCTAGGTCTCTTTCGTGATCAGGAGAAATGAAAAGGATAAAACTTTAGATTTAACATGTAATAAATCTTTATTGAATTTATGATATTTATTATTTTCTACCATAAATTTGATAACCTTGAATATTCCATTCAAATGGGTAATTATCTGTTAACTTGAGGGCATATAAGTTATTTATAACTAATTGGTATTTGAAATTATTTGCTAAGGTTTTTTTGGAAAATTTGCTACTCATTTCTTTTTGTTACGTTTAACATTTTTTCTTTATTGCATACGTCGTGCTATAATCCTTAAAACCATTTAGTATACATTTTAATGTTATACATTAAATTGATACCACGATGATAGCCATCACGTTTATGTCGTGAATTCACGTGTTCCTTCCTTCCGGTTCTGTTGCATGGAAGCTCAGTGTGCCCTTAACCACTCAGGGTAATACCATAAATAATTAATAACTCAATCTGAAAAGGAGGTAGACCTGTAGAGTCATATAACAATCTATGCTTAATATTCCTAGAGCTCTACAAAAAAAGTAGAGGACAACAAATATTGGATATTTTGCGTTATGCTGAAATATATTTCTAGAATTATAATTTTTATAAACTATTTTATTTTAAAGAATTCTTAAAGTGATCAAATGTGGGGTCGCCTGGCTGGTTCAGAGGAGTGTGTGACTCCTGATCTTGGGGTTGTGAGCTTAAACACCACGTTGGGTGTAGAGATTACTTAAATAAATGAATAAATTAAAATTTAAAAAAGTAAAAATGATATTAAAAAGTGATCAAATGTAAAAAAGTCTCAAAGTCATTTAACAGATTCATTTTTTTTCTTTTTTTAAGGTACTGTAAAAAACATAGGAATGAACATGTACTTATATCTATGGTATGAAAGAACTATAATAAAAAAATAGCTAACTTCAGAGCTATTAATCCTTCCTTTCACTTAACCTTACAGTAAATGTATTATATGTGGTTTTATGTAAAAAACTCATTAATTGTCATTTATTTAAAACTTCTAACTTGGTACACATTCTATGTGAGAATTACAAGGCTCAGAACACTTCCACATTAGCATATTATGAAAATTTTGAATCAGTCATGAAATTTAATAATAAATAAAGCAACGGTTTTTATCCTGGTAGCCAAAATCCTGGAGTTATTTTGCAAGAACTGTGCCTTTAATTACAGGTTAGGGAATAAAGGATAAGATAGCAACCAAAGGAACATGACCTCATAAAAGTGTGATTATATGGCAATTAGTGATTTCAAATATGAAGAAAAGAGGTTTGACAGTTACATAATTTGACAGTTCCGTATCCAAAAGCATGGTCAGAATTTGGGCCACTTTTGGAATCTTTGAGTAACTGCAGTAAAATTCAATTAATAATTCTTAGGTAACTTTTAGTACTATCAGTGAATTTTTTTTTTTTTTAAGATTTTATTTATTTATTTGACAGAGAGAGAGACAGCCAGCAAGAGAGGGAACACAAGCAGGGGGAGTGGGAGAGGAAGAAGCAGGCTCCCAGCAGAGGAGCCTGATGCGGGGCTCGATCCCAGAACACCGGGAGCACGCCCTGAGCCGAAGGCAGACGCTTAATGACTGAGCCACCCAGGCACCCCTTCAGTGAATTTTCATTGAAGACCTCATGTTAAAAAAAAAAAAAAATGTTGAAAATTTAGTTTTTCACTCTAATATTTAATTCCTAATGCTGAGAATATTCATTTTTTTCAATAAATGTATTGAGCACCTTCAATCTATAAGATTAAATACCTAGCTCTGTGACAGTAGTCCAGTTTTCTTTATTTAAAAACTGGTAATTAAGGTAACCCTAAATTTTTATCAAATTTGGACACTCCTTGAAAGGGGACAAAGATACTTTTAATATTTATTCTCAGGACAAAAGAGCAAAATGAGATTGTTCCAGGTGAGCCATATCAGGGTATTTGTGAGGATCAAATATGGCACTAAATGTAAAGTATTACAACAGCGTTTTCAGTACAGAAAATATTATTCCCTGAAAATGTTCTTTAGCCTAAGTTGAAAAAAAATTAGTTTCATCTATTTTTTGAAATAAGTTGAAAAAAGTTTCATCTATTTCTCTTACAGAGTTCTTATCAAGCAAGATATATAATCAAGATGAGGAGTCTAAAGAATTACTCTGTCTCAGTTTAACTAACCAAATATTTATTGCCCGCTTACTGTGTGCCAGCCTTTGGGTATATATGTATAAATAAGATAAAGCCTTTGCCTTTGAGAAATCACTAAATATGTAATATGTAATATAAATATGTAATGCAGTGATTCTCAACTGGGGCTGCAAAATGGAATCACTGGGGAGCTTTTTTTTTTTTTTTTTTAAATTGGTGCCCTACTCCCACTTCAATTCAATTAAATCAGAATCTCTGAGGATTGGCGCAGGCATCAATATTTGTAAAGTTCCTGAGTGATTTTTAAAGGGCACAGGAGTTGTGAACCTTTGGTTTTCTGGTAGAAATAGAAAGCAAAGAAATGCGGTAACTGTTACAGCAGGTTTGTAGGAGATGCCATGGAGGTAAAGAGGAGGAAATTCCTTATTATGGGGTAGGAAGAGAAAGTTTATGGAGGAGATAGGTGCCTGAGCAGAATCTTAAATGGTTTGCCTAAAATATAGAAGGAAAGGTAATTCGAAGATGATAGAAAATAGAGTCTATAAATTCATTATGGGATATGGCGTTGAAGTGTTATTTTTCCTTTCAAGGTTTTTAAATTTTTAAGTAATCTCTGCATCCAACATGGGGCTCGAACTCAAAACCCTGAGATCAAGAGTCACATGCTTCACCAAAGCATTATGCTAGACAGAAGCCAGATGTGAAATGCTCTATATGTCCTTCTAAGGAGTTTGAATACACAAATGATATTTATTGTTAGTTTATACTTTCATAAACATTTTGTTAAGTGATTCTTTCTTTGACCTACTATTAAAGGAGTCACTTATATACAGGGAACATAATTACTTTTAAATAATCTCATTTCATATTTTAGAATCGTAAAGTATCCACGAAAACTTGTTCTATATGGAGATAAATTTTAAAAATGCTTTCCTAATGATAGTTGTAATTGTTGAAAAACAGTAAAGATATTCACTTTCAAGTAATTTAGATTTTGTTAGAATAGATAAATTCCTGTAAAGGATTCATTTATTCATTCATCCAATAAATATTTGTGTGTCTGCAATGTGCTAAGCTTCCTAGGAAGGTGGTGGCTAAAGAGGATAATTTCCTCAAAATTTTTAGCTACATATGCGGTTCTTATTCTCTTTAGTAATTATATCGTTAGCTATTCTTACATTTCATAGTATTCTGATTTAGAATTTTATATTGTTTAGAACAATGCATTGTACTGTTGACTTTGCTGATCCACGGTAAAGTTTTCATAGAACTGCTGCACGGTGAGAACACTGGCAGGAATTGGGGAGTATACTGAAGTCTTAAGTGTAAAAGGCAAACTTCAAAACCTCAAAACTTTTGAATAACATACCTTTATGATCTTGTGGCAGGGAACGCTTTCTTAAACAAGAAATAATCATAAATATGACATTAAAATTTAGAACATCTGCTCATCAAAAGATGCCATAAAGAAAATGAAAAGGCGGGCCACAAAATCCAAAAGAGATGTTTACAGAACATATTATTGATAAAAGATTTTATATAAAGGATTTATATGAAAACCATATGAAAAAAAGCAAGAGAAAAGAAAATCTAAAACAACAGCTACAGGAAGACACAAATATGCATTATACAGAAAAGGCATAACCCATAAACTTATGAAAAGATATTAATAATCAGGAAAATCCAAGTTAAACATCAAAAATGCCAACGATTGATGGGATGTAAATTTTTATAAACATTTTGGAAATTTTTTTATTGTCTTATAAAATTGAACATGCATGTATCCTGTGATTCTGCCATTCTGTTCCTAGGAAACTCTTGCAGACCCATACCAGGCAACACTGAAACAAAGAACATAGTAGCACTATCTGTAGTATCCCTGGTTGGCTGAAGAATAGATACCAGTTAAGAAAGCACTCCAGCTCAACCATAACCAATAAACTAATCCAAAACCTGTAAACAATTTAAGCGACCATCAGTGGGAAAATGGATAAACTGTATAATCACACAGCAAAGTAATACGCAGTTGTGAAAGTGAATGACCTACAACTACATATAATGAATGAATCCGTAAGACTTAATGTTAACTTATGTAAAAAGCAAGTCAAAGGAGACTGTATACTACATAACATTTTTCTAAAGCTCAGAAAGAAGCAAAACTAGATTTTTTTTTTTTCTGGAGGTATGTGATAAAAGTTTTTAAAAACAGGCATTTATTCAGCCAAAACTCAGGTTTCTAAATGCCTTTGTGGAGGATACATAGTGATAGAGTTGGGAGACAGCATACCAGAAGATTCAACATACTGGTAATATTAGGATCTTGTGGGGGATAGTGATTTCACAGGTATTAATTTGATAACTTCATATACACTCTACATATCTTTTTCTGTGTACCAATTATTTCATAATAAAAATTTTAAGACAGAAAAACATTACGCAACTATAGTTGACCCTTTAACAACATGGGTTTGGATTGCATGGGTCTACTTACGTGCAGATTTTTTTTACAGTACTGTGAATGTATTTTATCTTATGATTTTTTTTCTCTTATGATTTTCTTAACATTTTCTTTTCTCTAGCCTACTTTATTATAAGAATACAGCATATAATACATATAACATTAAAAAAATATGTCTTAGTTGTTTAGCTGTCAGTAAGGCTTTGAGTCAACAATAGGGTATCAGTTAAGGTTTGGGGGAGGCAAAGTTAATCTTCCACTGTGAATTTATGTGAATTTTCCACTGTGTTGGGGGTTGGTGCCCCTACTCCTCTTTTTGTTTAAGGGTCAGCTGTGTAGTCTTTTTTCCCCCCAGAAATAAAACTACACAATTTAGGCATAATTTATTGTTGGGGACTTAAATACAAATTTTTGTATAGTATATATGTAGTTAATTTATAAAAAGGTAGAATTATTAAAACAATACTTTCATTATTATTGTCAAATTGATCTTTTTATTATCACTTAAAGTTTTATTACTTACTATGGTCAGTTAGTAAAAGTTTACTCTGAAAATGTGACAATTAAAAAATTTATATTTATTAACATTTAAAATGTGAAATATACATTTTTAAATGTCAAAAATAGTATTATACTAAACTACTCTTCTCTTTTCCCAGGATATTATCGCTGGATTCCTATATACCATTTTAATCTTAGCTATCTTCTATCCATTTGTGGACCTGATTGACAACTTCAATCAAACTCACAAATATGCTCCATTAATCATCATCGGGCTTCACTTAGCCTTGGGGATCTTTTCTTTCACTCTTGACACCTGGAGTACATCCCGAGGAGACACAGCTGAGATTCTAGGAAGTGGTGCTGGAATTGCATGTGGATCTCATGTTACCTATAACATGGGTCTAATATTAGATCCTTCTCTGGATATTCTACCATTAGCTAGGCCCCCCATTACTGCGACTCTGTGTGGAAAAGCCATATTGCGGATCCTCATTGGGATGGTATTTGTACTAATAGTCAGAGATATAATGAAAAAGATCACCATTCCTTTAGCCTGTAAAATCTTCAATATACCATGTGATGATGTTCGAAAAGCAAGACAACACATGGAAGTTGAACTTCCTTATCGGTATATTACCTATGGAATGGTTGGTTTCTCTATCACATTTTTGGTTCCTTACATATTTTTCTTTATTGGTATCTCTTGATGGAGAAATATTGTTTGTAAGAAAGGAGGGTATCAGTTACCGATATCTAAAATTATATTCTAGTTAAAAGCCAAATCAGAGTTAGGCTTTTGCAGGAATTTAACTTAAATAATTATTTAAGTAAATTCATAAGAGTCAGTGCATTTTATCATTGCACATTTAGATATTGTTTTAGGTGAGCTGAGCTATTTTAACAGGAAGAAAATGATAAGTATCCATTTAGAATGTTCATGTAATGTTTGGAGAGTTTTATGCTGTTATGAATTGGAGTTATATATAACATATATTAAGATACATAATGTACAATTATGTATCTAATATATGTTATATATGAAATAATATAAGTTATTTTAAACTGTGGGGCTGTATTATAAAATCAATAATAATATGCAAACAGTGTACCTGTATACCTGGGCTTAATACAGGCACGCTGTTATTAACAGATATTTAACATTTATTTACTATGGGAGCCATTTCCTAATTGAATTGCATAATTACTAGGCCAGAATTCATATGCCACCACATAATGATTTACTGCCTCTTTTTACACTGCCATCACCTTTCATGTTACCCATGATGTTGAACATGGGAGGCATTTTTAACGGACCAAATTTTCAGAAAAATTAGTTTTTTTATTCTTTTTTTTTTAAGTTCTGTACACTGTGTTGAATGTATTTTATTTGCAGTTGTTCTGGACATCAGTTTAATAATTCAGGTACTGAATTTTATTGCTTGCTAATTGTGCCTTTCTGTTGCTGAATTAAGAAATGCCATGTATACTGTGATATAAAAGTAAGATGCTAAGTTTATCTTAAGTTACACATAATCAGGCAAATATTTTTAAAATACATGTCAAACTAACAGGGCTAGAAGTAAGCCACCCTCAATTCTTTAGCCTTTGTTTGGAAAGAAATGTGGAATGGGCTAAACTTTCTCACTAATTTATTGGGAAGCTGAATGGATAAATATTTCCATTTTTGTAGGTATTTTTCTGTGCATTGTAAGTTATAGGAACAAGATATATTTTTTGTACATTGTCTTGATTGTTTATACTGCAGGTAGATATTTCCAATGAATGGAAATGTAATTGAAATTTATAGGTGGGACAATGCACATGCTTCATTTGTAAACAAACCGTTTTTCTAAATTATTTGGAAAGGATTGGATTTAGCAGTATTAGCTTTTAATACCCATTTATTAGCCACTTAAGGTAAATTTTAAAATCTAAAAGTATCAGTATTTCAGATCCTATTATTTTTTCAATTTTTATTATTTTCACAGTGGAAAATTTGGGTATCATATTAAACTATTCTTTATTCTTCTGTCTGTGCCTTTATATTTTGAAGTGTAATTGTAGTTAGGTTAACATTAAGTTTATTTGTAGTAAGTTTTTCATAAAGAAGAGAATTAACTTTCCATATAAATGAGCATCAGGTATGGAATTACTGACTTTAGTGCAATATCTGTCTGATTATCCAGAATTATCACTTAAGATGTTTCTATTTTGGACAGCATAACAATTTGAGCTCATATTTTTGTAATTCCGATTGAGAATTTAGGGACATGGTAATTTTTACCAACACTGAATCTGATAATTTTAAATAAAGCAACTAAATTTGGGACCTTTACCTATTAGTAAGAAACTAAAACACTTAGGAACATATCGGTACGTTGGAAAATGTGCAAAGAACTTTTCTTTCAAAATTTGTTTAATGAATTGAATTTTAGGGACTATTTCCCATAATTTGGGTCTATGCTATCTTGTCAATTTTTATATCTAGCTTAAAAGGTATTTGAAAATATTCCATTTCTTTGTGGTTTATTATTTTCTGTCCTATAACAGTTCCATGCTAAGTGTATTTTAAAATAAAAGCCAAATTCAGAATTGAAGGGTGTTTTGTTTGCCTTCTATGCATTTGTCTCTGTATTATCTGATAGAGATGTATAAAATATGCCTAGGATTTTCATGCTAGCAGGCTTTTCCTCTGAAGCATTTTATTCAAAATCAGAGTACTGTTTTCAGTAATAGAAGACAATGAAGAAATTCTTCAGGGTTCCAGCCAACTTTGAGCTCCAATTATGATCATTCTGACACTGTACTTTTAGTGAAAAGTTTCATATTTCTTTTAAGAAACTTATGACTAGGGGCACCTGGGTGGCTCAGACAGTTAAGCATCTGACTCTTGTTTTCGGCTCATGTCATCATCTCGGGTTGTGAGATTGGTCCCCACCCTCTGGCTCCGTGCTCAGTGTGGATTCTGCATGAGATTCTGTCCCTCTCCCGCTCCCTCTCCTCGCTCATGCTTGCTCTCTAAAATAAATACATAAATAAAATCTTTTTTTTTTAAACTTATGAATAAAATATGTTTCAGCAAAATCTGTGGCCAATAGTATTATAGGTAGTTGACTGCTAATTCATTGTTTCAGGAATTAAACAATATTAGGAATAGGTATTTTTTTCAAGCTGTATAAACATATGGACATTTCATTCTGTGATTTTAAAATGCTGTGATGGGGCGCCTGGCTGGCTCAGTAGGTAGAGAGCACTCTTAATCTCAGGGTTGTTGAGTTCAAGCCCACCCTGGGGGTAGAGTAAAGCAATGCTACTAGAGTAGATTTACATAATTATTTTTATTTCCTAGCTTTCTTTATATGTAGTCTTTATTAAATGTTTCTTTCAAAGACAACATAAAAATTCGGTGATAAAAGTATAATTTAAAAGAAAATTTTCATAAAACATTCCATAAGGACGAGTAAATACTAGAATATTTTTATTTTGAGTATATGATAACACAATTTTATACAGCAAAGATTTTTTTATTTGCAAAGCAATTTCATTCTTGTTAACAAAGAATGTCTTCTCCAGATTTAAAAACCTGTTTAATCTGGACATGAGTCAGAACCAATTTTTAAAATTCAACTTTAGGGGCACCTGGGTGGGTCAGTCCATTAAGCGTCTGACTGTTGGTTTTGGCTGAAGTCATGATCTTGGGGTCCTGAGATGAAGGCCAGGTTGGGGAGTCTGCTGCTCTCCCTCTCCCCCTCCCCCCACTTGCGTGTGCACTCTCTCTCTCTAAAATAAATAAATCTTAAAAAAAAATAAAATTCAGGGGCGCCTGGGTGGCTCAGTCATTAAGCGTCTGCCTTGGGCTCAGGGCATGATCCCGGCATTATGGGATCGAGCCCCGCATCGGGCTCCTCTGCTGGGAGCCTGCTTCTTCCTCTCCCACTCCCTCTGCTTGTGTTCCCTCTCTCGCTGGCTGTCTCTCTCTCTGTGTCATGAATAAATACAATCTTTTTAAAAAAATAAAAAATTCAACTTTATAGCTGAATTAGTTTTTCTGAAAGGAGTTTTTATTGTTTGCTAAGCAGATTTTTTGAGAAAGGGAACAAGCAATAGTTTGAGAAGAGTACTGTAACTGGACATAGTGGATGGTACCATGCAGGATATTTTGTCGAATTCTGTTCATGTTCTTCTAGTTTTTTCTGTAGTATACATAAGTTACAAAGAAATCTCTTTACATTTGAATTTTAATTGTGGTTACATAAGCTGTAAATAGCACAATAAAAGTAAGTTTTAATGTGCTAAATGTAAAGGACATTTTAGACTTCATTTTTCAGCCCACCAAATCACTACAGGTCTTTATAAACAAAGCATGCCTTCCTTGTGAGACACAAAGGAGAGAAAATTCAAAGAAAGATAGAAGAAACATTTTTTTAAATAAAAATGTTTACTGAAATAAACACTAACTTGTTAACCTCAACTAGCTGGTGTTTACTAATTTTGTGTTTTTCCTTTCACCATCTTTAGTCTTGGTGTATTTTCCATGGATAAGTTTAAAGAGCCCAGCCCCTAGTACTGCAAGCAATAGGATATGACAGAATATGTTTGTACATTAGGAGGTTTCCCCCGATTTTCTGAAAGCGAAATGAATTGTAAAATTGCTTTATGAACTAATAACAGATTATATCATGATGTCTGCAACAGCGTTCAACTATGTCACAAAGTCCATTATCTCAGGTTTTAAAAGTTCGTAGTTTGTAGTATCTGATTTCATATGTATTTTTAAAGTTTTCTTTGTTACATGACATATTCTTATGAGATATAAAATGGATTCTTTAAAAAAAAATTACTATAGTAGTATTACCTCTTCAGATTTGGGGTTTATCCCTTGTCCTATATCAGGGGTTCTCTTAAATGAAATCCATTATAGCACATATCATAACCTCTAATTATCTTATATATTATTGACTTTTCAAATTTTCTGTCTTCATCTCTATGATGTAAGCTCCATGAGCAAAAGCAGCTTGTTGCTTCTGTTTACTTCTGGGTCCCTGGGACACAGGAGGCATTCAATTAATATATGTTTATATTTTATTTAAAATTTTATTTAAAATTTAAATTTTTATTTAAATTATTTATGGACACAAGCTGTAAAATTTTAAAATTAACATATAACTTAATTTATAAGTATCATTAACCAATTATAAACCTAAATACAGCATTTACATCTGAAATATTTTTCTACCTTTACTAAAAATAGTCTACATTTTCCACCTGTTATATATGTTAAGGGGAATTACAGAATTATAAGATATTTTAGACATATGGGATCTTAGAGCTCATTTATGGCAATTGTTTACCAAATTCACAAATCTATGACATTATTAGCAGACACAGGCATACTTCAGACATATTGTGGGTTTGGTTACAAAACACTGCGATAAAGTGAATATCACGATAAAGTGAGTCAAATTAATGTTTTGCTTTCCCAGAGCATATAAAAGTTATGTTTATACTATACTGTAGTCTATTAAGTGTCCAATAGCAATACATCTAAGGAAACAATGTACATACCTTAATTTAAAAATACTTCATGGCTAAAGAATGCTAACCATCATCTGAGCTTTCAGTGAGTCCTAATCACTGATCATCATCATCATCATAATGAAAATTTTGAAATACCGCAAGAATTACCAAATGTGACACAGACACACAAAGTGAACAAATGCTGCTGGAAAAATGGCTCTGATAGAGTCGCTTGACACAAGTGTTGCCACAAACCTTCAATCTGTAAAAACCCCACAAAATCTGTGAAAAGCCATAAAATGAGGTATGCTTGTAATTATGCATAATCTTCTTACTTACAGTCAGGTAGATTATAACTTTATAATACACTGTTGAACAGTTTGGGTTTTTTAAAGATTTTATCCATCTGTTTGAGAGGCAGAATGTGCACAAGCAGGGTGAGTGGCAGGCAGAGGGAAAGGGAGAAGCAGGCTTCCCGCTGAGAACGGAGCCTGACGTCCTGGGATCACGACCTGAGCCGAAGGCAGATGCTTAGCCCACTGAGCCACCCAGGTGCCTCTGCTGAACAGTTCTAAGTGAAATAAAATTTTGTTGGGCTAAGAGCAGGGTGGTGGGGCAGAGGATACATTTTTGGTAGAAGCAATGGGATGAGCCAAAGACGAGATGGGAAGGTGTTAGACGTGTTAGCAAACAAATGCATTGCCGTCTGCATGGAGCACAAGGTACCAGGAAGGGAGCAGGAGGATATAAAGCTGAAAAGTTTGTTAACATGTTTAATAAACAATGAGTATAGGGCCCGGGTGGCTCAGTTGGTTAAGCGGCTGCCTTCAGCTCAGGTCATGATCTAGGGTCCTGGGATTGAGCCCCACATCGGGCTCCCTGCTCAGAGGGGAGCCTGCTTCTCCCTCTCCTGCTCCCCCTGCTTGTGCTCTCTCTCTCTCTCCCTGTCAAATGAACAAAATCTTAAAAAAAATGAGTGTAAATACTGAAGTGGTGCCTTTCTTTACCAGTAGAAGAGCTGCACTATTTATTACTCACTTAGCTTGGGGATAAAATTACACCCAACTTGGAGGTAATCAAAACTATTGTTTGATAAATAAGTATTTGTTTCTTGTTTTTTTTTTTAATCTGTGATAAAGAGCTTATGCGTTTTGCTCTAAGTTTTGTTTACTTATTAAGAGGAAAAACAAGGCAATTTCATATATTAATCTTGGATTTAAAATGAAGAAGCCCAAGGCCTTGAATTTGGGTGACATGAGATCATGAATGCTAGAGCTGCACTTATTGGGAGGAGGAAGCCCCCAGGGAGTGAATAAAACTTTGAATACGAAGTTGTCTGCTCCTTGCCTTCTAAACCCTCACTAGAGGGACGTAAAACAAACTAATGTTATACCCAGACACCTGCTAACAGACCACGAGGAAACGGGTCATGAGGATAAGGAAGAGGCTGCAGTCAAGCTACAAGGAGCCTTTGTTCTACAGTGAGAACTCCCTCCCAGGGGACTCACTCTGGGATTTCCAGTCATGCTCTCGGAAGAACGTTAGTGTTCTTCAACTTATTTCTTATCCCACCATACTGAGACTGTCACATTTCTTCTATGGATTGAGGTCAGAACTTATCACATATATGACTAACCCCAACTGCTTGAGACACGAAGATTGTGAGGTGAGTGTAGAAAGGGTGTTTGCTAGTAGAATCACAGACACCAAAATATGTTCCCCACTTATGACGTAATCCCCAATACACCCATGACCACCTAATTTTCCTGATTCAACATTATTGTTCAAGAAGGCTCTTGACTTCCTCATTAAGACTATGTGTGACTTATTTTAAAAAGACATAATGACCATGTTTACCTTACAGTTAGCCCCAAACATGTTACCAGCTATTGCAGATCTGTAAGTATAGACATTCCATATATATCATTCACCTGAAATTCTCATTCCAAAGAAACTTGACTGACTGTTCCATGAGATAGTTTCATAAGTAGAAAGGAAAGATTATAGACTTCTGTTTTGGGGGGCTTTAATACATTCCATGTCATGATATGTTAATGTCTCATAAAACTCGCTTCAGATTTTGGGCTTGCAAGCAGCGGTTTTTCTCAAATCCTGACCCTGACACTTTATAGAACTCTTTTGTCCATTCTTGTGAACATTTTTGTGTAAATTCCATTCTCTGTGAAGATGCTAGTGCCAAACTGGTATTGACTTTCATGTTCCCATTCTGTGTCTGTTCTCTCTCAAACACAGTGACAAAACAGGTTTGTGAAATAAAAGAAACACATTCAAGCCAGTATGTTACAGATGAAGAAATCAGAAGACCAGAAGTTTTGTTTTGAATTTATTTTGGACTTTGACCCTAATTTGCTATACCTTTAGGCACTAGCTCTGTCTTCTATGAGACACAGTTTCCTCACATATAAAATAAAGAGGTTAGACTTGATAGTCTCTAAGATCCCTTTCAACATTAAAATTTAATAAACTGTATTAGACCAAGTAAAAACAAAGGGAATATTTCTATTGCTTGTACTATGCTACTAAAATTTAAAGAAAAAAACTACAAATTTTAATTGATTTCCACTAAGGAAATGAGTTGGAGCATATCTTGTCCTGTCCACAAAAAGTTTGCATACACCCCTTTAAGAAAGTTATGTTTCTCTAAAAAGAAACGAGTTAATTGCTTTACAAGGGTCATAACATTGGTTTGAATGGCAAGGTTTAAAGTGACTTCGAAGTATTACCTAATTCAACCCACTCCAAATAGTTCTGAATTGTGGTCACCCTAAACAGATAGTTTTTTGTTAAAAAATAAAAGTAGGGGGAAACAGGGTAGACATCAAAGACCTCAGTAATTCTATAATTCATTGAAAAAATGTTACTAGCTATGGGGAAGGATGTGTAAATGAAAAAGGGAGAAAAAAGAAAATCTTTGGACTCTCATTCAGAGCTAAAACAGAAGAGAATCCTGGATAAGGCATGTAAAATTACCTTATTAACAAGCGTAAACCTGGTATGAACCTTGAAGATTCAGGCTGCATTTTTGAAAATAAGACCCGTGTAATATAAAACATTTTAAAATTGTAGAGCACAGTATCAAGTTATAAATATATTTTTTAAAGATTTTATTTATTTGAGAGAGAGAGCAGAGCAAGTGAGAGAGAGCGTGAGCGGTGGTGAAAGACAGAGGGTGAGGGAGAAGCAGATTCCCCACTGAGCAGGGAGCCTGATGTGGGGCTTGATCCCAGGACCCTGGGATCATGACCTGAGCCAAAGGCTGACACTTAACCCGCTGAGCCACCGAGGCGCCCCATAAATATTTTTTAAAATAAAGTAAGCCAAACATAAAATCCCTACCTTTGTTCACTAGAACATTTCTAAATTTAATAATGCTTCCTGAAGAAAGGCATTTTAAAAATAAAAGTTCTGTTAGAAAACATGAAGTTATTCCTGAATGTCATTCAGTGGTTTTCTTATGATGGTCCTACTGTATAATTTCTCAACTTTGTGATGGTGCAGAAGTGATATTTATTCAGTAGAAACTGTACATGGAATTTTGAATTGACATCTTTTCTGGCTAGTGAGATGTAGCACGACACTCTTGTGATGCTGGGCAGTGGCAGCGAGCCCCCTCCCAGTCAGCCAAGTGATTATGTGGTTAAACAGCCAATACACTTGCAACCACTCTGTACCCATACACCCACTCTGTTTTTCACTTTCAGTACAGTATTCAGTGTTTTACATGATATATTCAACACTTTATTATAAAATAAGCTTTGTGTTGAATGATTTTGCCCAAATGGAGACTAATGTGTTCTGAGCCCATTTAAGGTAGGCTATGCTAAACTATGTTCGGTGGGTAAGGAATGCATTTTTGACTTCGATATTTTCAGCTTGACAGTGGGTTTACCAGGACATAAATCTGTGTTAAATGAAGGAAGATCTGTAATTGAAATGAAATCCCAACACCTTCAGAATGTCATCAGGGCCCCACATAATCTGGCCTTACCTACCTCTTTGCCTCAAACTCCATTCCAATCACAACGGCCTATTTATCTAACTCAAGCATCACAGACTTTGCCACTGCCATCTCCCTTGCCTGGAATACTCCCCTACCTCTTCATATGGATGGCTTCCCCTGTTCATTCAATTAAATAGCATCTTCTCAATGAAGTTTTCCCTGGTCATCTTACCTAACAGAGCCCCCATCTCCTGTATGTTTTTCTTTATAATATTATCTTGTATTTTGTTCATAGCACTGAAATTACCTCGTTTATTTGTTTGCTTTTTATATTCTTTCCTCACTAGTATGGAAGCTCTGTGAGGGCAGAGACCATATCTATCATATTCTATGCTTTATTCCCAGCACCTAGATTTAGTAGGAACTCAACACATACTTGTTTATGAAAGACTGAATGGATCTGCCTTATTATTTTAAAGTGCTGCATGGTGTAATCACACAATTCTACCACAGTTTATTTAACTATCACGCTATTAATGGACTTTCAGATTGCCAACTTTTTGCTACAACAATGCTACTCTGAAGATTCTTTTTTAAAATTTTGTTTATTTGAGAGAGAGAGACTGAGCGAGAGAGAGCACGTGTGCGAGCCGGGGGAAGGCAGAAGGAGAGGGAGAATCTCAAGTAGACTCTGTGCTCAGCGCAGAGCCGGGCGTGGGGCTTGATCTCATGATCCCGAGATGATGACGTGGGCCAAAATCAAGAGTCGGATGCTTAACTGACTGAGCTACCCAGGCGCCCCGCCTTGTGTCTTTTTGTAATTGCACGTGACTACATATAGGCAGGGAGCCAACAAGAAATAAGTAAATAAGACGATATCCTGTCCTCTTCTCCAACATTTGTTTCCTTTTCTCACAGAAATTTGAAGAGCTCTCATATACAAAATAATTTTTATGTATTTTATTTTTTTTAAGTTGGCTCCATGCCCAGTATGGAGCCAAATGCAGGCTTGAACTCACAACCCTGAGATCAAGACCTGAAGTGAGATCAAGAGTCAGATGCTTAACCAACTGAGCCACCCAGGACCATTAATACACAAAATAATTTTTAAACATAAAATAAGTCTTTTTTTGGTAATAGCTCAGATCCAAAGAGAAAGTCTTACATTCTTACATCAAGAATGTATTCTCTGTCCCAATCTAGTTAGATTTCAAATTCTCTCATATCACAAAAATCACCATGGGATTGTAAGAAGATAGAACAAGACTTTTAAAATTACCTCTGCAAATAATCTGAAGTTTGATGTTTCATCATCTCATGGTTTTAATCATCTCTCTTGGCTCCCTGCCTATATATATCTTCAGCAACTTATACTGGAATGTTAAAAAGTGCTATGCTGAGCATTTTGCAACTATCATTTTAAATGGATGTTTATTATTTACATTAATTTTTATATTTAAAAACTTGCTATACTGAAAGAAATGATCTATTTTAAGAAAAATAATAGCAAGAATTAAAAGACAACAGATCTGTTAATATTGTTCCTCATGGCCAATAATTTCTTGTAGTCCTTACTCTTTCCCACCAGGCATCCCAAAATGGTTTTTAAAAATAAAAGTAATTGTCTCATTTATCTGAATGTCTAGAAGTAGTAGGCTCCAGGCCATGTTTGATCCAGTGAAATCTAAAGCCATGGAAATAGATATAACTGCTTCTGGAGCAATCTGCACAACGTATGTTTCATCTCAAAGACAAACACCAATCAACTTTTTGCTGAAGGGCTATTAAGAAGAATTATTTAAATTCTGTCGATAGGGGGCGCTTGGGTGGCTCAGTCAGTTAAGCATCTGCCTTCAGCTCAGATCCTGATCTCAGGATCCTAGGATAGAGCCCTCATCAGGATCCTTGCTCAGCAGGGAGTCTGCTTCTCCCCCTGCTCCTTCCCCTGCTCGTGCTGTCTCTCTCTCTCTCTCTCTCCCAAACAAATAAAATCTTAAAAAAAAAATAAATTCTGTCGATAGGAGTTGATAAATAACAAGATTCAACCAAGTTACATTTGAAGATCTAATTGGCTTTTATTAAACAATTCATGAACTGGGCAGCACTCCATCTAGCAAGTACAGAGGCACTCCAAGGACTAGTATTAAATAGGTTTTTATAGATCAAGGTTGGGGTGGGGTGACAAGAAATCGATTAGCAAAAGAAAAGGATTATTTCAAGGAGGCTGTTTGCTAGGGGAAAAAGCAAAGGTTACCTCATCTTTCTTTGGGGGATGGAGAGGACCCAGGTGACAGAGTCATTGGTGCTGATATAAGAAAAATTCCCTGACTGCCCAGTTAAGGCCACATTTCTGGGGAAGATTCAAACTGCAATTAGATTGGGTATTAAGCCCCAGTTTGGGAACCTGGTCTAAGTGACACCACTTTGGGCCTGCGGTTTGCTTTTTTAACAGAATGCTACAGTCACTTAATGATGTCTACCAAGGGCAAAGGTGAGAGGAGGTAGAAGATAGGAAGGCAATGCAAGAAACACTAAAATCCAGGAGCACCTGGGTGGCGCAGTCGTTAAGCGTCTGCCTTCAGCTCAGGGCGTGATCCTGGCATTATGGGATCGAGCCCCACATCAGCAGGCTAGGAGCCTGCTTCTTCCTCTCCCGCTCGCCCTGCTTGTGTTCCCTCTCTCGCTGGCTGGCTCTTCAGCAGCTGGCTGTCTCTGTTAAATAAATAAATAAAATCTTTAAAAAAGAAAGAAAGAAAAGAAACACTAAAATCCAGACTGAAAAGGAGAGAGTTCCCAGAAGAATAAAGAGATCAACAGTGTCTAACAGTACTAGAAGGATTCAGGATGATGGTAGAAAAAAAAGCCATGGATGTCTTGTTTATCTTTATAAAAGAAATTTTAATAGTGTATGTGGTAGGGGAAGTAAAATTTTAATAAATGATTAAATGATATTATTTTATTTTATTTTTTTTACAGATTTTATTTATTTATTTGACAGAGATAGAGACAGCCAGCGAGAGAGGGAACACAAGCAGGGGGAGTGGGAGAGGGAGAAGCAGGCTCATAGCAGAGGAGCCTGACGTGGGGCTCGATCCCATAATGCCGGGATCACGCCCTGAGCTGAAGGCAGGCGCTTAACTGCTGTGCCACCCAGGCGCCCCTAAATGATATTATTTTAAAGGGAAAAAAGGAGTTGGGAAATGAGGCGGTAAGTACATTTCTGAGGTTTATAGATTTGTGAAACTGGTAGATACATGCTAGAACTGATTTTATTACATACAGTTTTTAAAAATCTACATTAAATCTAAGATTAGACTGTATCTGAATCAGTAAGAATGTAAAATCTAAATGATTTTATTACATACAGTTTTTAAAAATCTACATTAAATCTAAGATTAGACTGTATCTGAATCAATAAGAATGTAAAATCTAAATGATTTTATTACATACAGTTTTTAAAAATCTACATTAAATCTAAGATTAGACTGTATCTGAATCAATAAGAATGTAAAATCTAAAGCTAACAATATCCATCAAATGACTTTGTGGCACCTGATCATAAGCAATAAATTAAGCTTTTATCTTACATTTGTCAAACAAAGAGAAAACATTAGGGAACCACATCAAGGGGATCAGCTCAGCCACCTGAAGCTGTGACTCGCCATGCGCAGTCTCCTGACCAGCAGCATCAGCATCACCTGGGAACTTGGCAGAAAGGCAATTCCTGGCTCCCATCTCAGGCTTTCTGAATGGAAAACTTTGGGACCGGGACCCAGCAATTTGTTTAACAAGCCCACCAGGTGATCTGGATGTACACTCCAGTTACTGTGTTATAACAGCACTTTCTCATTAAATAAGCCACATAGTTATTAAGTTACTGATCCACTTGGTCTGCCCGCCCTAGATTCTGTACTGCCAAATCCTTTCATGGGGTTAGAGCCAACTAAAAGTCTTTTAAGGGTATTGTGGTCTATTGACCGGCTGTGGTCTATTAAGAAGCTCTGGAGGGGCGCCTGGGTGGCACAGCGGTTAAGTGTCTGCCTTTGGCTCAGGGCGTGATCCCGGCGTTCTGGCCCCACATCAGGCTCCTCCGCTATAAGCCTGCTTCTTCCTCTCCCACTCCCCCTGCTTGTGTTCCCTCTCTCGCTGGCTGTCTCTATCTCTGTCGAATAAATAAATAAAATCTTTAAAAAAACAAAAAAAAAGCTCTGGAGAAAAAAAAGAAAGAAAGAAAGCTCTGAGCTAGAGGAAAGATGATTACTCACACTGGGGGCCAGTAATCCCCACAAGTAAGAGAACTTCCTCTCCCTAATGCCCTCTCCCCAACTCCCCATGGCTTGAACTCAGAAGTCTCAGGCACCCTGAGCAAATTCCTGACACACCAAAACTTCATACAATAATTTTTGACACATTCATCTGTGAAGAACAATTTTCAGTTTTTGACTCACTACCCATTTACATGTCCGACAAAAATTCTTCCTTTTTACAACAGTTTATTTGTACATCTACTACACTGCTTTTTAAACATTATACTGCATTTCAAAATAATCAGATCCTTTAAAAAGATCCCTCCATCTAAAAAGCATGCTTCTCTCTCTCTCTTTAAAGATTTTATTTATTTGACACAGAGAGAGAGAAAGCAAGCACAAGCAGAGGGAGTGGCAGAGAGGGAGAGGGAGAAGTCTCCCCGTTGAGCAGGGAGCCCTATGTGGGGCTCGATCCCAGGACCCCGGGATCATGACCTGAGCTGAAGGCAGACGTTTAACCAACTGAGGCACCCAGGTGCCCCAAAAGCATGCTTCTCTTGCCAAGTTCTCCCTCTCAGTCTTGTGATTATCTAAGGTCTATACTTAAAGTAATTAAAATTTGGCTTCCCCATAAAATATCAACCTAGTATCAAAAAACAGATTATCTAGCCAATGTCATAGGGTTGACTCAGCTGAACCCGTGCTCACTATGCAAGACTTTCTTACTTTCTCTGTTGACTGTGATTTGGTTCCTTCACTGGTCAGTCTGTGTGCTATGGGCATGAGGCTAGAAATGGCAATGTCACATCTGCAAAGCCTATGTATGCCAAGAAAGAAGGTCTAAGAACCCCACCACTTAGATCAATAATTGTGTGATTCATATTTGTAAAACTGGTGAAGAACATTTCTTTTTCAGTGTTTTATTTTCTTTTGTTTCAGAGAGGAAGAGAGAGAGAGAGAGAAAGAAAGAGAAGGGGAGGGCGGGCAGAGATAGAATCCTAAGCAGGCTCCATGCCCAGGGCAGAGCCAGACTCAGGGCTCAGTCTCATAGCCCTGAGATCATGACCTGAGCCAAAACCAAGAGTTGGACACTCAAAGGACTGAGCCACCCAGGTGCCCCTTTAACAGGCATTTTCACTTTTCTATTAAAAAACAACAACAACACTAAGAGGGACACCTCCCTCTGTCCCTCTCCCTGCTCACACACTCTCTCTCTGAAATAAATTTTTAAAATCTTAAAAAAAAAAAAAAAGGAAATGCCCATTAGTGATCAAGATTTATAATAAAAATTATACTATGGGTTTAATAGATATCTGTGCCATCAATTTCAAAGCATTGTTTATAACAACCTTAAGAGTGACATCTCTGTTTCTCTTTCTGAACTGAAAACAAATCAATAATTCATTTCAATTAGTACATCCAATCATTTTAATTAGTACAACAAAAGTCATGTATCACTAATGTTTACTAATAATTGTGCAACAGCATAAACTACCATGGTTCGAATAACCTTCACTTATCAACATTTAAATTGACACTATTATTTTTAAAGATTTTATTTATTTGAGAGAGAGAGTGTGCACACAAGTGGGGGGAGGGGCAGAGGGCAAAGCAGACTCCCCCGCTGAGCAGGAGCCGATGCTGATGCCGGGGCTCTACACCAGGACCACGAGATCACGACGTAAGCCGAAGGCAGCCGCTTAACCAACTGAGCCACCAGGTAACCTACTTCTACTGCATTCAATAACGTATATTTAGTAACTTCAGTTTTTTCTAGCGTAAACTGAACAAACTGAAATTTTTTACTTCCGCCTAAATTTATCCAGATATTTCAAGTCAGCATTTTATTTTTCTGCTATGCAAGCAGAAAGTCCTGAACTTGAAATACTTCACTTTAGGGGCGCCTGAGTGGCTCAGTTGGTTGAGCATCTGCCTTCGGCTCAGGTCATGACCTCGGGGTCCTGGGACGGAGCCCCACATCCAGCTCTCCACTCAGCGGCGAGTCTGCGTTTCCCTCTCCCTCTGGGATCTCTCTCTTGCTTTCACTCTCTCTCAAATAAATAAAATCTTTTTTTTTTTTTTAAAGGTTTTATTTATTTATTTGACAGAGATAGAGACAGCCAGCGAGAGAGGGAACACAAGCAGGGGGAGTGGGAGAGGAAGAAGCAGGCTCATAACGGAGGAGCCTGATGTGGGACTCGATCCCAGAACGCCGGGATCACGCCCTGAGCCGAAGGCAGGCGCTTAACCGCTGTGCCACCCAGGCGCCCCCAAATAAATAAAATCTTAAAAAAAAAATACTTCACTTTAAGGACAGTTCTATTGCAGGAAAGAAAAATCCCACAAATCAGTACCCTAATAATTATAAAACTACAAAATGGTTGGAAAGAAATGTGTACCTCTCTTATGCTTACTGGAGCTTTAGACTCCAATAAAAAAAATCTCATCTGATTAAGGACCAAGCAGAGGTAGGGAACGGTTTTCCAGGTCTAAAAACAAATCAGTAACAAGAGGATGAAGACTTCCCAATTGTTAATAATTAATTATCAGTTCAAACTATAAAAGGCTACCATGTATTCCCAGATTGGAAATTAATCTTCATTACCAGACTTACACAGATCTTCCTCTCTACCATGTTCAAAAAAGAGCACAACTAATGCAGTGGTGGGAATTTCCAATATTATATACCTAGCAAATATACCATTAATAATACTGCAGAAAACTTAACCTACATATGCTACCTTTTTCAAGGTTCTCAATATATAAATGTTTCAAATAAGCGTTCGATACAAATGCTGATGATACAGGTTGGCATTTAAAAAGATTTTGTTCTATTTCTGTTTATGGTGTTTCTAGGATAGTAGTCTGACTATTTTTACCTTATGAAGAGTGTGTTCTCTCTTGAATCCAAATTAGTGACATTTTGAAAATTTAGTAATATGTATAACCACATAAGAGTAAAACAGTAGTTGTTTTTTCCAGAGAAAGAATTTCTCTGATCCTTTGCAGCTATTCAAAACAGTATATTGGAGGTTTACAAAATCAGGAAATAACATTAACAACTTACTTTCACTGTCTGTGATAGAGAAGTCCTAAACTCATCAGCAGTAATTTGCACGTTTTTATATTATCTATACTTTAAAGTGTATTGATTTATAGCTAAATGTCAGTTGTCCCTCTGCTTCTCCCCCCCCACTTGCAGACACGTGCTCTCTCACTCTCTCAAATAAATAAATCTTAAAAAAAAAAAAAAAGTAACTCTCTCATCACAGAAAGGATGTTTGAGTTCCATGCACTAATTACTCCATGTATAATTTTGGATTGTTTGGCCAGGAAAAAACTTGAAAACTATATTTTCACTCTTACATCTTGAATTTTCACCTAGTTTAGAATGCAATTAAAATACTTAATTGTATCAGCTTGGAGAGTTTGATTAAAGAATAAAAAGCATTCTGTCAATGCAGTACTTACTATTCACTACCAAACTTTGTGGACTGTACATTCATCATAAAAAATGTTTAAGTGTTCATTCCCAATCTTTAAGTAACAAATTATATGTACTATAGCAATATTCTTCATATTATAAGATACACACAGAATAAGGATTTTTAAAGAATGAGATCTTTAAAATAATTTTTACTTGTTAACATTTCTCAAATATTTTGCTCTCACCAAAAAGATTAATAATGATAATTTCATTATTTCTGAAAATCTTGGTTTTACGTATTGGATATGAAGATACTTGTGAGCGTGAGTCTCCATTCAATTTATTTTACTTCTTGGTTTTAATGTTATTATAGATGAAAAACATACCTCAAAAAGGTAGTAAGATTCAAAGGGAATTAGTACAAAATAAGGATACTCACTTATTCTATCCTATATCTTAACTATGGGGATTTCTGTGAAATTCCACTAGAAATATCCATCTTCCCTAACCTCAGCCAGAAGATGTTGCATTTTTATATCAAAAAAATAGATTAAAAATCTACTATAACTCATTTAGAAAGTTTTCAAACAAATTTGACAGTCAATTCTGAATTTCAGTGTACTTGAATTTTTATAGGCGAAAACTGTCATTTTCAGCAATAAAATCACACAACAGAAACATTTCCAAGCATGTACTTTCAAATTATACATGCTTTTGATAAGAAATTACTTTTCCAAAGAGCCGAGGGTCCATTTCTGGGTTCTCTATTCTGTTCCATTGGTCTATGTGTCTGTTTTTGTGCCAGTACCATGCTGTCTTTGTGATCACAGCTTTGTAGTACAGCTTGAAATCCGGCATTGTGATGCCCCCAGCTTTGTTTTTCCTTTTCAACAATTCCTTGGCGATTCGTGGTCTTTTCTGGTTCCACACAAATTTAAGGGCTGTTTGTTCTAGTTCTTTGAAAAATGTCATTGGTATTTTGATCAGGATAGCACTGAAAGTGTAGATTGCTCTGGGTAGCATGGACATTTTAACTATGTTAATTCTTCCGATCCATGAGCATGGAATATTTTTCCATCTTTTTGTGTCTTCTTCAATGTCTTTCAAGAGTGATTTGTCTCAACATTTGCTGCAACATGGACAGCACTGGAGGAGATAATGCTAAGTGAAATAAGTCAAGCAGAGAAGGACAATTATCATATGGTTTCTCTTATCTATGGAACATAAGAACTAGGAAGATCGGTAGGAGAAGAAAGGGATAAAGAAAGGGGGGGGGTAATCAGAAGGGGGAATGAAGCATGAGAGACTATGGATTCTGAGAAACAAACTGAGGGCTTCGGAGGGGAGGGGGGTGGGGGAATGGGATAGGCTGGTGTTGGGTGGTGGGGAGGGCACGTATTGCATGGTGACTGGGTGTTATACGCAACTAATGAATCATCGAACTTTACGTCAAAAACCAGGGATGTACTGTATGGTGACTAACATAATATAATAAAAAAATATTAAAAAAAAAACAAAACAGACAAAGACCCCACCAAAAAGGAAAATTACAGACCAATATCCTTGGTGAACATGGATGCAAAAATTCTCAGCAGGATACTAGCTAACAGGATCCAACGGTACATTAAAAGGATTATTCCCCATGATCAAATGGGATTTATTCCTGTGCTGCAGGGGTCGTTCTACCCCTGAGACTAATAAATAACAACAACAACAACAACAACAAAAGAAATTACTTTTCTATTCCTTGTTAAAAGCGTGTTACCTGAAATAATCAGGTAACATGCTTTTTTTTTCTGTTCCTTTTTTCTGTTCCCCAAAATATCTGCCAACATTGTATTTTACAGAAAGCCACTTGTCAGCACAAGAAACACAGGAAATTTAAAACTCTTTCCTTTTGGTATAAAGAAAACGTGTAATTTCTCTTCACTTTGGCAACTCTATTAAGTATTTTGCCACAGAAAAATCAGTGAACCTCTCCCTCTTTTGTATAAAAATTTTTTATATTCATTCTACATAATTAAAAAGTATTATAAAGGGTTACACTAAAATTTATAGTCTTGTTTTATTAAAATAACTTGATTGATGATATCCTGTAGAAGTTTGTATGGTCTGGCTCCAACTTTCTTGTTATATCTTGCTATGATGTATATCCAGTGATTTAAATTCACATGTGTTGGGGGGCCTGGGTGGCACAGTGGTTAAGCGTCTGCCTTCGGCTCAGGGCGTGATCCCGGCGTTATGGGATCGAGCCCCACATCAGGCTCCTCTGCTATGAGCCTGCTTCTTCCTCTCCCACTCCCCCTGCTTGTGCTCCCTTTCTCGCTGGCTGTCTCTATCTCTGTCGAATAAATAAATAAAATCTTTTAAAAAAATAAATAAATAAATTCACATGCGTTATTAGCACTGTAACCATATTCCGGAAAATTCATTTATTCTAGTGAAGTCAGTTGCCCCACTAAAAAAAAATCAATTTTGGGGGCCCCTGGGTGGCTAAGTCAGTTAAGCATCTGCCTTCAGCTCAGGTCATGATCCCAGGGTCCTGGGACCAAGCCCTGCGTTGGGCTCCCTGCTCAGTGGAGAGTCTGCTTCTTCCTCTTCCATTACCCCATCCATTGGTGCTCTCACTCTCTCTCTCTCTGTCAAATAAATAAAATCTTTAAAAAAAATCAGTTTTGTTTTCCCATGAAAAATTGTTATTAAAGAAGTCATTATTAAAAACAATCTCTCTGGGATATCTTTCTTTTTTTTTCTTTATTAAAAGATTTTATTTATTTATTTGACAGAGAGACAGCCAGCGAGAGAGGGAACACAAGCAGGGGGAGTGGGAGAGGAAGAAGCAGGCTCCCAGTGGAGGAGCCTGATGTGGGGCTCGATCCCAGAACGCCGGGATCACGCCCTGAGCCGATGGCAGACGCCTAACGACTGAGCCACCCAGGTGCCCCATGGGATATCTTTCTTTTAATGGCTTAAGAAAACAGTTCTTCCTGTATTTCATTATTGACTCTGAATTTAACAAATAGCATAAGCTAAGACACATTAGAAACACTTTACTTTCATCCAAATTAATAGGAACCCCCCACACTGCATAATTTGTTCTAACGCTTGTTTCTTCAACCTTCCACCGTATTTTCTTTTTTCTTTTTTATAAAGATTTTATTTATTTATTCAACAGAGATAGAGACAGCCAGGGAGAGAAGGAACACAAGCAGGGGGAGTGGAAGAGGAAGAAGCAGGCCCATAGCGGAGGAGCCTGATGTGGGGCTTGATCCCAGAACGCCGGGATCCCGCCCTGAGCCGAAGGCAGACGCTTAACTGCTGTGCCACCCAGGCGCCCCCCACCATATTTTCTATGCATATTCTTTTTAGTATATGTTACCTAAAAGAATGAGTGTTAGTTGTCTCTTCTTAGAAATTCTTTAAATTATTTTAGCTATTTTAACTGTGGCAGGAAGGAATAGTGTGTAAGTGTTGTGGTAAATCGGTTTCTTTTTAACGTTGCTATTTTTGTTTCGTCTTTCGTTGTTAAGAAACCTCAGAAGAAATCTTAGAATTCTATATATTTATCACTTAATTTATTGTGAAATTGTATAAAGTGTTGCATGTCACACAATTTTATTTTTTTATTTTATTTTACTTTTTAAGTAGGCTCCATGCCCAGCGTGGAGCCCAATGTAGGGCTTGAACTCATGACCCTGAGATCAAGACCTGAGCCTTTAATCAAGAGTCAGATGCTTAACCAACTGAAGCACCCGGGCACCCCAATGTCACATAATTATAAACATCACTGAAAAGATTGCTGAGATTTAACTTCATATTCTGGATGCATAGATTTTTAAATACCTTGATAACAATGTTTTGTTTATTAGCTAATATCTCAAACCATTCTAGTTTTATTTATTAGCTAACATCTCAAACCATGCTTGTCACTAAGACAAGATTCACCTGCTAGAAAAGTGGACAGAAATCCATATTTCAAACAGTCTTTATAGTTGCTAATTCTTTTAGCTGACTTCTTGTTAGATCCCATTAAGCTGCCATTTCTATCACATATTTTGGCTAAGAGACCATACTAGAAGAAAAGTCTAGTTCTGCTATTTTGTTGTTGCTTTTGTTTTTATTTTTTTTAATTAATTATTTTTAAAATTTTATTTGAGGGGTGCCTGGGTGGCTCAGCCGTTAAGTGTCTGCCTTCGGCTCAGGTCATGATCCCAGGGTTCTGGGATCAAGCCCTGCATTGGGCTCCCTGCTCAGCGGGAAGCCTGCTTCTCGCTATCACACTCCCCTTGCTTGTGTTCACTCTCTCGTGTCTCTCTCTGTCAAATAAATAAATAAAATCTTAAAAAAAAATTTTTTTTATTTGAGAGCGAGCGAGCGAGCACGCATGTGCCCAAGTGGGGGGAGGGGCAGTGGGCAGAGGGCGAGGGAGAAGCAGACTCCTTGCTGAGCAGGGAGCCCAACAAGACACAGGGTTCGATCCCAGGACCCTAAGATCATGACCTAAGCTGAAGGCAGACAGACGCTTAACTGACTGAGCCACGTAGGCACCCCGATTTTGCTTTTATTACTGATCTTTTCAATTTTTGTCTTCTTTGTGTGACTGTTTAAAAATTGCATGCTTACTGTCTTAGGCCAGTTTCTTAAGAAGCAGAGTCTGAGATGAGGATTCCAGTGAGTTTTTTTTTGAGAGAGTGATGTTAAGAACCCTGTAAGGCAGTGAGGAAAACAGAACAGGGTAGGAGAAAGGGCTAGCCAAAGATGTGGGTTCCAGTTGAAGTTTATCCTCAGTCTGATCCCACAAGGAGCTCTGGAGTATGGATGTTGCCGGGAAGTCATCTCACTTTGAGGACAGGAGGGAAGCCTTACATTCAGTTATCAGCTTCAGGTTGCCTGGGGTGTGGGTGGGAGCGGGGTGGTAGTGTCTAACCTCTCTGATTAGGTAGCCCCCTTCATTTCAGGGAATTCTCCCAGGCAAAAGGGTACAACTATGAGCTGTTAGCCAAGAATCGACAGCATATGGGGAATGGGTGCAATGACCAGGAAAGAGGATCTTGGCAAGGCACCAATACCTCTTTTGTGAAGTTAGTGTAGTTAACACTAGATATTATAATTGGTTAATCTTTTTCTTTACCATTGTGCAATGCATCGCAATGTGCTAAAAAGGAGCAAACACAGAAGAATGACACCTGAACTCTTGCTCTTGCTCCTGGATACCCACCACCTTATGTGACCATGTGACCTTCAGACTGAGTAAAGATGCAAGTGGCATTCCATACATTAAATATTAGTAAAAATTAATTTCCTGTTTGTAGGTAAAAAATAAAATTAAATATAATTTCTAATATTTTATTCCCAAACCTCAGTGAGTTACCGTGCAAACTCCAGCTTGGAGATCACTACACCAGTCAGCAATACCCACAAAACACAGGCCTATAAAACATGTCAAATAGAAAAGGCCGGTCTCCTATATCCTTTCGCTTCCCCTTTCAGTGTATTCCTTATATGGACACCCTGCCCCATATTTGCCTGTCTTCTACAATGTATCTTCAGGCTTGCCAGAATCTCCCATTTCCAGCACTGCCTTCCTAAGTAAAATTTCTACAAATCAGTAAAACCAATGTTCCAATAGAAAAATAAGCAAGAAATAGCTAACTCATTGAAATGAAAAACACCTAGTAGAAATGTCAATCAAAACTGTAATGCAATAGCACTTTTTCACTTTTTTAAAATAATTATTTTTTTAAAGATTTTATTTATTTATTTGAGAGAGAGAGAGAGTACACAGAGGCAGAGGGAGATGCAGACTCCCCACTGAGCAGGGAGCCCAATGTGGGACTCAATCCCAGGACCCAGGGATCATGCATGACCTGAGCCAAAGGCAAACACTTAACCGACTAAGCCACCAGCACTTTTTCACTTATTGGATGACAAAGCTAAAATAATTTCATAATACATTGGGATATATAAGTTTGGAGAAATAAATTTTTCATGGTGGTCAAGTTTGGCAGTAGCTGTCAAAATGTAAAATGCACATCTCTTCGGCCCAACAATTCGGTTTCTAATAATTTATGCAAAAGATATATTTGTATATGTGCATAAAGATGCATGAGCAAGGGTATTTACAGCATTGTAATAAAAGAAAACAATTACGCCATATCCACAATAAGCGGAATTATAAAATAATGTATGTTTTGTATGCATATATGAACAAATCTATAAGGTATATTGTTAACTGGCCATTGTATGTCACATGCTGATATAGGCATGTAATATTTCTGGTGGGAAAGACAAAAAATTGGTATGTTGGTTGCCTCCTGCATGAGAATCTGGGTGGTTGGGATAGGGGTTGAAGGGCAGCTTTCTTTTCATGTGTATCTTTGTTTAGGGGTATATAATTTTTTTATATCCAACAAGTTCCACTCCCGTTCTGTTAGCCTCACTGGTGTTGGGAATGGGGGTAGTCACCTAAAAATGGATCCTAACTGGAAGGTTAAATAATTGATTACCATCTAGAAAAAGGATTCTGAAAATATGGACTGAGGACCCCTGAGGATCTCCAAGACCTATTCAAGGAGTCTGAGAATTCCTCCTTTTTCCTACCCCATATCTGTATGAGGCCAGATTTTCTTCAAATATTCAAACCAAAGAACATGTCACAGCTGAATGAATGGCAGAGGCATCTATTAGAATCCAGGTGTCTTACATGTGCCAGACTTTAAGGAGATTTGCAAATATGTAAAACAGAGCAACGCTCTTAATAGCTATTTTTAAATATATTTTTCATAAAATGTTACTTATGTTAACATGTAATGGGTTTAATATTATTACTTAAAAATAGGTAAATATTTAAAATTTTTATTTTAATTTCAAATATGTAACTATCAACAGACTTGTAAACAAAAGCTCTTTGGGGTCCTGAATAATTTTTTAGACTGTAGAGGGGTCCTGAGAACAAAAAATCTGAGAATTACTGATCTAAAATGCTCTCTTCCTGGGACACCCAGGTGGCTCAGTCGGTTAGACATCTGCCTTTCTGCTCAGGTCATGATCCCAGGGTCCTGGGATCAAGCCCTGCATCGGGCTCTCAGCTCAGCAGGGAGCCTACTTCTCCCTCTCCCCCCTGCTTGTGCTCTCTCTCTTTCAAATATAATAAATAAAATAAAATACTCTCTTTATTCATCTTCTCTCTATCTCCTGGCATTATTAGCATGTTTCTTCCTGTACATGGAGATCCGTGTACCTATATTACTGTCTCTATTTGAAGAGACAGGACTCTTTGTATTCATCACAGTACTCAGCAATGCTCTGCGTGTAATAGAAGCTCAAGAAGAATTTTTTTCTGGTAAGTATTTGCTGAATCCAGAAAATGAATTTTGCTCTCCCAGTTTTCTCCTAAATCTGCTCTCCTTTTCAAATTTATCTTTGCTTGACTCGGCTGCTCCTTATAGGTAGCCACTGACTCATCTCTGATTTTTCTTCCACTGCTAAAACTCAGATGCATGCTTTTCACTTAGCTCCATACCAACCGTGGTGAGTCATCAGGTGTGGAGAGTGTGGGAGGGAGTCTTGCATTCCTGCTGACTCACCCACTAACCTTCCTTAAGTATTGGTATTGTCACATTATTTTTGCTTAAGAGCCTACCGAGTCCCTGTTTACCATCTCAGGTCTAAATACCTCTGTCTCTGTTCATGCTCACAACTTTATCCCACGTACTAACCTTATCTCGCACTAACACAACACACACCCTCTCTGTAAGCAAGCTGATTGCCTCACTGGCTCCCACAGATTCTTTCTCAATGATGGACTTTTTGCACTGGCCACTCCCATCACCTGACTAGATGTGATCCATCCTTACACCAGTTCAGGTCCCACAGTCTCCATTAAATCTGCTTTTCTTTCTTCTTGTATCATCATAGCAAACAGGTGCCTGGCAGCTGTCAAGCTCTGAACTAGACATCAGTGATAAAAAGTAGAATCAAACACAATCCTTGTCCTCCTCAGGAATGTATCCAATAGGGGAGACTGACGTGACCATAATAAACACTATGTTCCAAGCATTTAAAATGAATTATCTCACATAATACTTAAAAAACAACCCTATTCTATCAGCGGTCTTACTTTCCATCTAAGAAATGAAGCACCTGGACACTAAGCAGATATGTAGCCTGCTCTGTCATGTATCTAGAAGTGCCAGAGTCTTCTCCACTCCACAGCTGGAGTTCTTAATGATCTTATAATGCTTGCTGAGTAAAAAAAGAATCAGAGCACAATGGACAAAGTGATTGGTGAGCAAGAAAGAAAAGCCTTTGTTTCTGGGAGGAAGGAGAGGATAGGACCAGTAAGAGAAAGTTTCATGTTGTCCTTTTGGATGGCCACAAAAAAATCCAAACACACAAATCACCATTATCAAGGGCATGGAGCTGTGAGTAAGAGACAAACCTGGGCAACATGTTGCTCTTTCTTTTGGATTCCCACAGAATAAACCATTGCCCATACTTTTAGTTAATCATCAGATGCATGGAAGTGCTTATTTTTTATGCATCTGTTTCTAACTTTAGACAATTCAGTGAGGATGGGGAAGGTGTCTTATTCACCCTTCTACATCCACTAGCTCACAGTAGGTGCTCAATCGATGTTCTGAAAGGAGTAAGTGATTGGAGTACAAATTTTGTGAGGCTGGGGAGAGAGGGCTGATAAATGAGATGAGAAGGCAGGAGGCAGCCTGATTTTAGAGAGCTGGCTGTGGAGATGTAAGGCTTATTTGCAGGCAAAGGGGAACAAGGAAGCTAGAAAGGTATTTGTTAATACTACTTATTATTTTCTAAAGCAATAAAAGTCTATAGTTTAAGGGGCACCTGGCTGGCTCTGTCAGTAGAGCATGGGACTTTTTTTTTTTTTTAAGATTTTATTTACTTATTTGACAAAGAGAGAGAGAGAGAGAGAGCAAGTGAACAAGCAGGGGGAGCAGCAGAGGGAAAGCAAGAAGCAGGGTCCCCACTGAGCAGGGAGCCTGATGTGGGGCTCGATCCCAGGACCCTGAGATCATGACCTGAGCTGAAGGCAGATGCTTAACTGACTGAGCCACCCAGGTGCCCCAGCATGGGATTCTTGATCTCAGGGTTATGATTTCAAAGCCTCGTATTGGGCATAAGGCTTACTTAAAAAAAAAAAAAAAAAAGTATAGTTTTTTTGTTTTTTGTTTTTTAAAGTCCATAGTTTTAAAAAGACATAATACTAAAAGGCTCACAATTATAACAGTTCCGTGCTCCACTCCCAGTCCTATTTACCAGAAAACTATCCTAAACTCTTAGCTGTTTACCCAAATTTACAGCCATATTTTTAAACAATGCTCTTAAGGTTTTTTTTTTTTTTTTAGATTATTTATTTATTTATTTGATAGCGAGAGAGAGTGAGACACAGACAGTGAGGGGCAGAGGGAGAAGCAGGCTCTCTACTGAACAGGGAGCCCATGCGGGGCTCGATCCCGGGACTCCAGGATCATGACCTGAGCAGAAGGCAAATGCTTAACCGAGTGAGCCACCCAGGAGCCCCTAGAGGTTTATTTTAAAACTAATTTTAGATACTGACTTCCCCCCATGGTGGAGGAGGACTTCATTCTGCCAGGGTCTACCCCCCTCATTATCGTGGATGCTCTTTAGATCTTCTCTGTAGGCCTAGGATACTGACATTTTACAAAAACGTATCTTTTTTTTTTAAGATTTTATTTATTTATTTGACAGAGAGAGAGAGACAGCCAGAAAGAGAGGGAACACAAGCAGGGGGAGTGGGAGAGGAAGAAGCAGGCTCCCAGAGGAGGAGCCCAATGTGGGGCTCGATCCCAGGACTCTGGGATCACGCCCTGAGCCGAAGACAGACACCTAACAACTGAGCCACCCAGGCACCCCCAGTCCTTTTTTTAAAATCAACACCGGGATTGAACTCCTGACCCTGAGATTAAGACCTGAGCTGAGATCAAGAGTTGGATGCTTAACTGACTGAGCCACCCAGGTGCCCCTACAGTAACATACCTTAGTTGTGTGTTCTCATTCATTCTTTGGGAGACATAATAAAGACTCATGTCCTTCTGTTCTAGGACACGTTTTTGAACTATTTCTTTGATAAATGCCTATCTTCCGTTTTCTTTTCTTTCTGTACCTCATATTAACTGAACCTTATGAATTCTTTAAATTTTTTTTTCTTCTGAAGATAAATACCATATGATTTTATTCATACATGGCATTTAAGAAACAAAACAAATGAACAATGGGAAAAAAGAGACAAACCAAAAAAACAGACTCTTAACTACAGAGAACAAACCGATGGTTACCAGAGGGAAGGTGGGTGGAGGGATGGGTGAAACAGGTGATGGGGATTAAGGAAAGCACTTGTGATGAGGATCAGCAGATGTATGGAATCAATGAATCACTGTATTGTACACCTGAAACTAATATAACACTGTATGTTAACTACACTGGAATTAAAATAAAAAATGGAAAATTTTTTCTTCTCTTTTCCATTTCTTTTTTATTCTACTTTTTTAAAAAAAGATTTATTTATTTATTTGAGAGAGAAAGAGTGAGTGAGGAGCGGGGGAAGTGGTAGAGGGAGAGGGAAAAGCAGACTCTTCACTGAGCAGGTAATCTGATATGGGGCTCCATCCCTTGACTCCAGGATCATGACCTGAGCTGAAGGTAGATGCTTAACCAACTGAGCCACCCAGGCACCCTTTTATTCTACTTTTGTGAGAATTTTTTCATTTCCAAGGGCTCTTTCTTGTTAAATAATAACATTTGGTATATCTATATCTATATCTATCTATCTAATATAGACCTACATGTTGTATATATATGTTTTACACACATAATATATATATCTATGTATAATGTATATTAAACTCTTTCTTGTAACTGATATGTGTAATTAGATATTATATAAAATTACGTATATAATTACATGTAACATCATCTGTTATTCTTTTATGGATGCAAATTCTTTATGAGTATAATAGAAATTATTTTGGGTACCTGGGTGGCTCACTCAGTTGAGAGACCAATTCTTGATTTTGGCTCAGGTCATGATCTCAGGGTGGTGAGATGGAGCCCCACGTTGGGCTCCACGCTCAGCAGGAGTTTGCTCTAAGGATTCTCCTTCACCCTCTCCCTCTGCCCATCCCCCCTGCTCATGTTCACATTCTCTCTCTCTCTCCCTCCCTCTCTAATAAATCAGTCTTAAAAAAAAAAAAAGAAAAATTATTTTAAAGTTTTCCCTACATTGACCCTATTTTCTCCAGGCTCTGTTTGGTTTTTGTTGGAGGTTTTCCTCCAATGTCTGGAATCTTTGGCTGTCTATTCATTTTTAGGGTTGAGGATCAATGGGATGGGGAAAGCGAACCGGGATTCCAATGGCAGACTTTTGGTGTTAGGTCTAATGCCATCTTGTGGATTTGGTACGTATAAGTACTGAGTCTCTGAGGGATTCTTCAGAGTTAACTGTCTTATTTTTCATTAATATTTCTGATTTTTGTTCCTTAAATTGTTAGTTCCTCCACCCTGCTAAATCAAGTATCACTCTTCCATTTAATTTCCATCTTCTATAAATCCATTAAAACCTCTTCTCTCTTGTTTGCTTGTTCCTTCTGGATTAATAACTTTTTTTCATTCCTTAACAATCTTTTTAGAAAATGGAAGGAGGGGCACATGGGTGGCTTAGGTGGTTAAGCGTCTGACTCTGATTCTCGATCTCTACTCAGGTCTTAATCTCAGGTTTGTGAGTTCAAGCCCCACACTTGGCTCCCGCTGGGCATGGAGCCTACTTAAAAAAAAAAAAAAAGAAAGAAAATGGAAGGAACAGAGAGAAACTTGTGTTACTCTATGTTTTAAAACCAAAAAGTCCACTGAAGGTGTAAGTAAGGGAGTTAAGGATTTGCTCCATCTTTTTATAAGATAGACTTTATAGAGAAGAGGCTGATGGAGGAAGAAAATGGAGGCAAAGTTGGTTTAAAGCTATTGAAAGTCTGAGCAAACTATAATGAGGGACTAAGTTAGGATAGTAGCAGTGGGGAAAGCAAGGGTACATGAAAACGATGTGGTTTTTTTTCTCCCCAGGTACTATCAATGTGTGACTGAACAAAGAGGGTTGAGGTCAAAAATTATGTTAAGGCTTTTAGTGTGGTTGACTGGGACAGTGCAGCCAGTGAGAAAGGGAACACAGAAGGTGGAGAAAATCTTCCGTGGAACTTTGGTGACATTTATACTTCAAAGGTGGCAAAGGGACTGAAAAAGGACTTCAATGAAAGATACTAAAGGACAGAGAGAGTTGTTTCACAAGATGGGGAGTTGACATTTTCAAATGGTATGTAGGTCCTCTCAGACAAAAAGAGAAAGCCCTTGGATTTGATGATTGATTTGTGACCTATGAGAGAAAGGTTTTCGTGGAAGCCTAGAAAGTAAAGCTATATCACAGCAGACTAAAGGATGAGGTGAGATGGAATGGAGGCAGTATAGAAAGCACTGCAGACAATGGAGTAAATCAGGGACGCCTGGCTGGCTCAGTCAGTAGAGTGTACGACTCTTGATCTTGGGGTTGTGAGTTCACCCCGTGTTAGGTGAAGAGATTACTTAAAAAAATAAATAAAAATAGGGGCGCCGGGGTGGCTCAGATGGTTAAACATCTGTAGCTCAGGTCATGATCTCCAGGTCCTGGGATCGAGCCCCGCATCAGGCTCCCAGCTCAGCGGGGAGCCTGCTTCTCCCTCTCTCTCTGCCTCTCCCCCTGCTTGTGCTTTCTCTGTCTCACTCTCTCAAATGAATAAATGAAATCTATAAATAAATAAATAAAAATAAAAAACCAAAATAGGTAGTCAGAGTCACAGGAAAAGTGTTTTATAGAATGGAAGAGACTTAAAAAAAAATATTTTATTTATTTATTTGACATCATGCGACCGCACAAGCAGGGGGAGCATCAGGCAGAGAGACAGGGAGAAGCAGGCTCTCTGCTGAGCAAGGAGCCCGATGAGGCGCTTGATCACAGGACCTTGGGATCATGACCTGAGTTGAAAGCAGACGCTTAACTGACCGAGCCACCCAGGCGCCCCAGAAGGGAAGAGACTTACACATTTGTAGGAAGAAGGAAAAGGTAGAACTGAGGAAAAGGTTGAAAATAAAGTGAGGATACAATTCATTCAAGGCCTCCAAGGACATGCAATTAAGTGCGTGGGCAGAGATCAACCTCAGAAAGAAGGGCACTCCTGAGCTTCCTAGAATCTCCTTCTAGCAACCTCTGCTCCCCTTTAAACACACACAGGAAACCAACCCCCATACAAGGCTTTTGTCTTGCACTAGGATTTGTTTCTCTCTCTTTCCCTATTCCACCAGTTCGATCCATAGGAAACAACGCGCTGTAACAAATATCCTAAAATATGAATTATTCAGTCCAGAACAACACAAAGGAGGCTTCATCAGAAGAGTGTAAGGTTGGCTTTGGCATTCCTAGTTCCTGTCCCACTGAATCTCTCCATCAGTGTGGGGTATAGAGATATCTCCCATGCTCTCTGGTCATCCAACAGACATAAAATATTCACGTGTGTGCGTGCACATACACAGACACCTCCCAAAGACACTATATTCAGAAAGGATAGCGTTAATATAGCATTTCTATCACTCCATCCTCTTAGCCTGCCCTATTTTTCTTCAAAGACCATGGCTGATTTTCAGTGGATATACATTAGCATGGCTACATCAATTGCTATAATATTAAAATATTCTACTTCTGTGCGGGAAAGCAAGTAGCTGCTGCCCCAGATCCTGAGGCATCCCCTGCTTTTGTTATCCTAGCATCTCCCACACTCTCCCATGATCCAGCAACGAAAGGCCTAACATCAGCCACAACAAGGCTAAAGCTGGCCCATGTTCAAACTTGGAGTGGGTGGGAGTGGGGAGGGGAAGTCACACACTAACACTTTATTGGGAAGTTCAATGTCAAGGAAGTTGGAGTGAGCAGGAAAGGGAAGTAAGGCAGGGAAGGAAGAGAGAAAACACAAGGGAATACAAGGGGATGTGAAACCATACCAAATATCACAGGCTGGCCATATCAGGGTTAAATATTTGAATATTCCACCCTGCATAGTACTTATAATTACCTGAAATTACATTATATACTTTTTGATATAAATTATAGATATTTGTCTGCCAGCTAGAAAGTAAGCTATGTGAAGGCAGGGACTTTTTAAAATATTATATCTTTAGGACCTAAAATATACCAGGCATATGGTATGTGAGCAATGATATTTGTTCAGTGAATGAATCATTTCATATTAAGAAGAAACATTTTCTAAATAAAACACATTTTATGTAAGTTCCTAGCCATAAGAGATGTAGTTATTGATATTATTTTTGCAGAGTGGTTTCCATTCCTCGTTTCTTAACCTCCAGTTTCCTAATCATGCCCAGAGGCCTCCTTGTGCATAAGATACGACCACAGTGGTGCCCATTTCATGTTAGAGTCATCTACCTCTAAGTCTGCCATCTGTCTACTCAAAGACACAGTAAAACTTTGAAATCCTTGCTTTTCCTTATCTTAGCTGATCAAAAAGGCAGGCAAGGCATCAATATGGAAAAGAGGGAGATTTGTTTTCTTCTGCCCAGAGCTTTCTCCCAGGGTGGGACACAAAGGTTATAATATATCCCACCTATACTTGGTATTTATGATTTGTATTTTTTTCCTTTTTTTTTTAAGTTTATTTTTCTTTTTTAACGTTTTTATTTAAATTCCAGTTAGGTAACATACAGTGTAATTTTAGTTTCAGGTGCAGAATTTAGTGATTCACCACTTCCATGCAACACCCGTGCTCCTCACAAGTTCATTCCTTAATCTCCATCCCCTATATCCCCCATCCCCCACCCACTTCTCCTCATAACCATCAGTTTGTTCTCTATAGTTAATGGTCTGTTTCTTGGGTTACCTTTCTCTCTAAACCCTTCACTTGTTTGTTCTGCTTCTTAAATTCCACATATGAGTGAAATCATATGATACTTATCTTTCTTTGACTTATTTTGCTTAGCATAATTATGATTTTGCTTTTGTAAAGAAACCGTTTTCTTTTCACTGATCAAGCTGTTCTAAGTAGTAGTCAAAAAAGTCCTTTGAAATGTAGTTTTTTTTAATGTGGAAAATTTATGGGAAAAATTATCACATGCTACAAGTTTCAGTGGGAAATGATTATCAAAAATAGTCACTTTAAAAAAAAGTAGGCACTTTGTAGTAAAAACCAACAACTATCAAGTATTGAGTTTCAAAATTTTAATTTAAAGGTGAGAAAATGCTAATTAATTACATTAATATATTCATGACTGAGACTTAATCTACTTAATGTTCCTTTTCTCTTCTAACATTTCACTTCATCAGCCTGAGGGCAATCATCTGTAATCATTTGTAATCATCTAATTACAAACTTATTCAAGCTGCCGACTCTCACTGTGACTGTATTTTATCTCCTTTATCATTACCACATATTTTTAAAATGAAAGAAAACATGACTTTGTTGCAATGTGATATTATTATTGCTTAGATATTAAGATGCTGGCAATCATGATCAGATCTATCTTTATAACGTTTGGCACAATTTAGGATATTGTATTATCTGGCAAGGAAATTTATTTAACATAATGCTTAGAAAATTAAATCCAACCTTCTACTAAATACTCTTCTAGAGTAGAAGAGGAGAGAAAGCAAACAGGTAAATCCAATAAGTAAATCCAAAAAAAATTAAGACAATAAGAACCACCATTGTTGCTTGACTATGAGGGGCTAACAGTTCCGGAAACCCTACGAAAGAAAACAGAAGGCTTTCATATTTCTTTTATAGCTCAAATAGTTGTGTATTATATATCACATACATCAGTTGGAGATCACATGAAAAAAAATGCTAAGATTAATCATGTAGTCTGTATTTCACATAAGTTCACATAAGTCTTTATTATTGGGCTCTACTTTGCCCATACTTGGATTTACCTCGTTTAAACTTTTGATGCCACTTCCTAGCTATTGTACATTCCTAGTGTTATAATTTAAAAAAAATTTTTTTTTCAAGGATCATTTTCAACAGTTAAAAGGCTGAGCAAACATCCTTTTTTGTTTTCTTTCCTATCATTTCTCAGAGTAAGTGGTATAAGCCATCAAAGGTCAGAACTTGAATGAATAATTCCTGAATGTCTACAATGTGGCAAGCACTGTGCTGCGTGTTTTTAAGTTACGCCAATCTTCAGAAAACTCCTGAAAGGGAGTCAGTGTCATCTGATAAGTAATTTGAGATTTAGAGAGATTAAATAACTTGCTCAAACTCACACACCTAGTCTTGAGTAACAGTCCTTATTAAAATATCCGCCTATTGAGGTTATGTTTGGAGAAAAAAATCCGTATCATTTAGAGACACATACAAATGAAAGGATGTCTGGGATAGGAAATGTGACAGGAATGTGGGTGCAGGCATAGATATAAATAAGGTTAGCCATCAGTTACAGTTGGGTGACAGGGTCATATACCTAAGGGTTTGTGATACCATTTTTTCTACTTTTGTGTATGATAGAACTTTCCCAAACGGAACAGTTTTTAGAAGTTTAAGCAACCTGAAAAGTAAGATTAATATCAGTTGGACGCAAGGAGGAGAAAAAGAGAGGATGAAAATGTGTAGTGGCATTCACCTTAGCAATTTAACAACTAACTCTTTTAGCTATGTCCATTTAGAGCTAATCTTGCCATAAGCTCTGAATCACTTCACATGCATGGGCAAATAGGCACGTTCACATCTTATTCAAGAAAAAAGTGAACTTGTTTCATACCAATTATTAAGATCCCAAGCTGTTTGTTTCAGTCCTAACTGTACTTCTCTGGGTAAAATGAACTATAATCCTAATTCTTAATTAGATATAAGACCCAAAGACAGTTTGTCAAATACTCTGGCCTTTTTCTGTTCTCCTCCTAACTCCTCTTAATGTGCTATTTTACTATTTGTTCATTCTTTTTAACCTCAAAGTGGCCGGAAGAGAACGTAGAGCTTAAACCAGTCAATTCACTTTAAGCAGCTCGGTCAAGAGGTTTTCCGGCAGTAGGTGCTGTTTCTGATGAACTGTTTCAGCACTGGACCTGACTCTTCTACAACTTTTGTCAGTCTAAAATAAAAGGAGTAATAATAAAGTCCATCTTAAAACTGAGGTAAAATACCGCCATTGAAAAAAACTATGTCATGGGGACTGGTATAAACCAGCTGGCACCTGTCACAGGATGTCCTCACCACCACCTACCCTCTGGCTTCAATGGCCGTCTTGTTGACATTTTCCAAAAGCGTGAGAGCTGGGAGCTTGCCAGGAACTACCCCTAACATATTAAAAGCATGCTTGCCTAGGTATTGGTCTTATGTGTTACTGGGAAACCAATGGGCTCTGGGCTTCCAGAGCTGGACAAAGGAATATGGTGCTTAGGAATGAAGCCAGAGGCTTCAAATGCAGGCTCTTAGGCCGAGGGCTGAAGGACTAGACAGCCAAATGAGGCAGGGAGTCAAAGAAGCAAGCTGGAATGAAGTGTGAAGTAGGGCTGTTCCTTTTAGATGTATTTTACTGGAGAGTAGAAAATGGGATTGGTTTGTACATTCTGTATGCTTATACTAATCCACTCCCACAAATATAAGACACTATGTCAAACATGGTTCTCTGGAATAACTTCCAGGCCTGACCACCAACGCCCCACTTCCACTCTCAAATGCATGATTTGAAGTTCTCCATCTATGTGTTTGCTGTGAAGGCATTTTGTAGGTGTAATTAACAGTCATAATCAGTAGACTTTAAATAAAGATTATCCTGGGTAATCTGGGTGGGCCTGATTCAACTGGCTGAAAGGCCTTAAGAGCTGAACTGAGGTTTTCCAGAAGAAATTCTGCCTGTGGACTACAACTTCAGCTCCTGCCGGAGAGTTCCAGCTTGCCTTTCCTGACAGCCTTCTCTGCAGATTTCAGACTTGCCCCCAGGCAGACCCCCAAATTGTGCAAGTCAATTCCTTGCCAAAAATTTCTTAATATGTATTTTCTACTGGTTCTATTTCTCTGGCTGAGACTTGATACAGCGATTGAACATGAGTATTCCTAAGTAGTATGTACAATTTGGACTTTGTACTTTAACAGCAAATACAGGTATTTCTGTGTGTCTATATAGGAGAGTGTCTGGAGGTCTACGTATATAATTGCTCTCTTTTTGAGGAGGCCTGACTTTGGGATCCCATGTCCTCCCCTGTAGTGTCCAGTGCTAGTAAGAATGCTAAGTCAGTTTGACCATATCTGATTGCGTTCCTCATCCTTCACTATCCCCCAGGTGATGTCTGATTACCCTAGCCTGTTTTCAGTAAGAATACGCTGACTCGATCAAGCAATAATCCCCCTTATCCTGATGTTTCCCTTTAGTAATTTTCCATCCACTGACCCCCACACCTGCTCACTGGCTATGAATTCCCATTTGTGTATTCAGAGTTGAGTTCAATCTCTCTCCCCTATTATAAAACCTCACCATAATAGCTCCCCGTGAATAAAGTCTGTCTCACTGTCTTTAATAAGTATCATGAATAATTTTTCTTTGACACTCCCAGACTATTTTGATCACAAATTTTTTTACCATTCACTCCAAATTAGATAGCTAGATTTTAAGAAATTTATACTGTTATATCATGTGCACAATTTTTTAAAACACAAAAATGGAAAGAAAAATGTTGAAATTAAAAAGGAAATAGAAATAGAAGTTGTAATATTCTCTTCCTGCATCTGAAGACTCTTACTGCATTTATCTCACTTTGAGGTTGTTCCTTAACCTATTTCTCAATAGACACGATACAAAAATGATTCCAGGGTTCACATCTCAAAAGGCAGTAATGGTATCTATTTCAATTTCTGTTTTTAAATTCTGAACAAATAACTAAGCTTTTTCTCTTTAAGTGGAACACTTCAGGAGCTTCCAAAAGAGTAAGCACTTAGGATAGTTAATACAGATTAGCCAAACGTGCTCGTGAGTCAGTCACTCAGTTGACTCTGCTAAAAACTGCTAACCACAGTAGCAGTCTTCACACCTGCAGTTTTTAATGTTTTTTATTCTTGGTCATATGAATTTAATTTATATCCCAAATGTGGACCACTGACTTAAATTAGGAGGCAAAAGGAAAAATAGCATTAAAATGCTAGTAAATGGAAAGCATTAAAACTGATAATTCTGGGGACACCTGGGTGGCTAAGTCCCCATCAGGCTTCTTGCTCAGCATGGAGCCTGCTTCTCCCTCTGCCTGCTGCTCCCCCTGCTTGGGTGCTCTCTCTCTGACAAATGAAATCTTAAAAAAAACCCACACTGATAATTCTGAATTTTTGCCTCAAGGTGACTTTTTTATTCATAGAGTTCACTTAGTACATCATATAGAATATGAAAAGGAGAAATAGTGGTGATTACACTTAGTTTGGCTCTTCATTTACTGAGAATAAAAAGAAATAGTATCTTCCATGTTTCATTTAAAAACAACCTGACACCTTCTCGTGTCATTTAGAAAGACGACACAAAAAATTAGAAAAATAATTTTATTTTTTAAACAAAAATGCAATAATTCCAAGCATTAGTCATAAAAGCAGTTTTGCTTGGCTTTAATCCTATAAAATGTACTTAATTTTAAATCCAGAATGTAGAACTATTATATACTACAAATCATGTTTTTTCCTACACAAATGAAACAATTTGTATTACATATTAAATAGGGAAAAAAATTGTCGAGAGGGAAAAGACCATTCAGGAAAAATTTTTGGCGTTTATACATTGATTTCTACTTTTGCCAAACACAAAAGTGATGAAATACTACCCAATGAGCTCAGGGAAGTGAAAGTTCATGATTCAATAAAGGTAGGGAAACTCGGCCTTAAATGAACATAATGTTTCCATAACGGCTGAAAATGGACTTCATAATACAATCTTGAGTAATACACAATGCGTGTAACCTGAGATTTGTCACGCTTGACATTTTAACTACAGCACTATTCTGTCAAGACAGCAGCCAGTTCTTGCTTCTTGTCCTATCAACACTTGATTTATGTTAAGCAGCTGCTACCTATCCCAAAATAGTATATATAACTGACAAATTTAGTGTACTTTTCAAATATTTTCGAATATACACTAATTTGAAAATCAAAGACCGTTTTGTGGCAATAGCAAAAATTTTACAAACCAAGAATCTTAGTACCGCATTTACGAACATCTAGCACAGCACGCCCAAGCACAAGCTGTAAAATGTTTGAAACTCTATTTATCTTTACAAACACACAGTAAGTCTTTTCAGTTTCCCTCAGTGGCTTTAACGGTGCTGATCAGTCAAAAGATAAAAAGCGCAACGGAACACATCAAAACCACAGTAAACGTCAGAGGGTGTTCACAATAAGAACTCAGTAGCAACAACCACATTTAAAGCTACAGGACTTGAGCCTCTGATACTACAAATCCCAGAGTTCCCAAGGGCGCAGGCGGAGCTACTTTCAAATTGATAGCTATTTCAGCCAATGACACAACCACGCAAAAAAAAAAGCAATAAAGGACCTGTTCCTTTGCGTTCCAACACTGAAGTCATACTTAGTTCTGAGTATGTGGGTGTTTCAGGGCCCTATCAAGTATTTCTCACTCGCAGTAGAAGCTTCCTGGTCACCACAATTCTCTACCCGAATCTGTCTCAGTGGAAGTTACATCGTCTAAAAGCAGAGAGGAACTCACGTTGCCCGACGTTAACGGAAGGACTCCATCACCTGAGGAAGAGGCAGAACCCGCCTTATTCTTGCCCTTTATTGGCCACGCAGCCAGGAGACGCAAACCTTCGTCACAACCAATGAGTCTTTGAAACTTCCGTTAACAAACCGTAAAAGGAGAGGTCCTGTGCGGCGCTTTGCTTAAACTGGGTCTGCGCCGGCGCAGACGTCCTGCTTTCGTCCAATCCGGAGAGAGGCTTGCTCTTGGCAATTCGTCGGCCCTCCTCACCCCGCCTCTTTCGCTTCCCCCGCCTCTCTGCTGCTGACCAATGCTCTGCACTTTCTTTTGCACGTTTACCCTATCAGAGAGGTAGGGGGTGGAGTTCCGGTCTTCTGCAGTGCTTCGAGACTCGGCTCGCATTTCTTCCCGCGCGCGTTGTGGGCTTGCAGTTGAGGTATATTTCATAGGGTCGGGTTGGGCTCGTACCCGGAATGGGCAGGTCTCTCCACGGACGCGACAATGTGGGTTTAGTCTAGAAAGCCGTAGTCGTTGGTTCTCTGGCACGAGGACCTCTGAGGGAAGTGGGGAGGGGTTGGGAGAAGGGAGCCACGTGCTGGGGCTTCTGGTGCCGGGGTGGGAGCCCTTGGACCACATCCGCGCTGTCCCTGCCCCGCGGGCCTTCCGCCGGTTAGGTGTTGGTGTCACTGTCGCCGGCCCCGTTGCCTCCTCTGTCTCACGTTTCTGTAGAAGCGAAGCGCCCTTCGCCTAGTGTTCAAGGAAGGGTATCCAGGATCTGTTTTTGTTTTTTTCCTGCAACTCGCATTTTTCTTATCGCCTGAGTGTGTAAATTTTCGAAGTCAGATAGCAAATTTTCATTTGGGAAGAGACGTCGTGTAATATACAATACAAACTGTGAGACCAGCTCTGTTAAGCACTTTATGTGTATTATATAATCCACATAGCAGTCTAAAGGGTAGGTACTGTTAACTGTTCTTATTTTCACGTGAAGAAACAGACTGCTTAGTAACTCGTCCACATGTTGTCTAAAGCTCGTCTCTTGGTAAACTGAGTGTGCCATTTGGTTTCCAAAGACGTAAAATTAAAATACGCTATTAAACTGTAAAATGTTTCACCTGTTTTCTTTCCGAACTTGAAGTTATTTTAAAAGTTAATGCAACATGCCTATAAGTGAATTGATATTATCGATATAAAATCATCTAGTAGAATACCTTGGACTAGGAGCCATTTCCCAACCTTTGACTGGGCAAGTCACCCTCTGAGCCAGAATCGAAATCAATACCAGACATGACTACAAGACTACTTCCTAGAGTTGTAAGGATCAAATGAGAGAATGGTTGTAATGTATAAATTACTGATGATAACTGCCTATATGTCTCTGCTTTTCAAATTCTTTCCTGTGAGGCCAGACCAGTGTTAAATAGCATAGATAGATAGATAATTTTATATATGTAGTTATATATTCTCTGTGTCTAAAACAGTGGTAATATGCAGCCTAGGACCACGTGTGAACTACCTCTTTTCTTTTTAAAGATTTTTCCCCCATTTAATCTGCCATGTTTTCATCCCCCTGAATTTTCAGCCTACATAAATCATTTAAGTAGCATTTCATTAGGAATGGGAAGGCCATTGAGAGAAGCCAGGATGCTTTCAACCAAGTTTTCCATCATCTGTGGTCTGGCTTGATGAGTAGCACTTCCAGTGTGAGGTGTCAGCGATGTTCTTCACTATCAACAAAGAGATGATCTCTGAGCAGGGGCTGGTTGCATCACTTCCAGCACTGCCCCTTTTATAACCCCTGCATGAAGAGCTTCGACCAGTGCCTCTTGATCGGCTTGCAGGCATTTATCAGCTTATTAAAGGATAGGATAAAAGTATATGACCCAACAGCCAGATGGAAGAGTTGCATAGAGCAAGGTGCGCAGAAAGGGTGTAAGCTTCCATGCCCTCTCTAGGCACACTACTCTCCACAGTCTTTGCTTGTTCTCCAGTCTGGAAGCTCCAAAATACATTTAAGCCCATGTGGCTCCCTTACCTATTCATCCAGGTTTCAGGACGGTGTTCCCTGTAAAAGCAGAAATGTTATTCATATGGTCCATATGGTCTGTATTCTTACCTTAGACTGATGTAGATAGCGTAATGCAAAAGTAGCTCAGTTCAAATAACTTCTGAGTTCTGGTTCCTTCTGGAGGCTCTGAGGTGAAGATTACTTTCCTCGCCTTTTTCAGCTTTTGGTGGCTGCATGTGTTCTTGGCTTGTGGTACCTTCATCTTCCAAGCATGTCACTGCTATCTCTGCTTCCATCGTCACACTGTTTTCTCTCCTGTAGTCTAATCGAATCTTTCTCTGCCTTTCTCTAATGCGGGCCTTTGTGCTTACATTTAGGTTCCACCTAGATAATCTAAAATAATCTCTCCATCTCAGTACCTTAATTACAAAACCACTCTGTCATGTAAGGAAACACTCATAGGAATCAGGATTTGGGTATCTTTGGGGGTCATCTTTTAGCTTACTACAAAGGGTATAAAGAGGGTAAAGGAGATCCTGTGCCACTGCAGCTTAAAGTCTAATTGGATGTGCATTAACACCTTAGAAGGGTGAAATTTCTTGGAGTTCTAATCTTCTGCCTTAGAAATGCATGTAACTTTTGTATTCAACTTCATAATATGCCCATGTTTGATACTCTTCTGAATTATTTGCCACATCATAACACTGCTGTTTTAGGGATTTAGACTGTTTTGTGGCTTATATTAGCCAGATTACTATAGTCATAGATGTGTCCCCCAGTTTAAGAAGTATGACCTCAGATGATGGGGATTTATTATAAGGAAGCCATTTAAGCAACCAGTTAAAGACTTTGGGTCCCGTTGCTCCTAAGGCTAAAATGTGCGATAGGCTTTCTGGAGAACTGGACTGATGGTCCCTCATCATTGATACTCTCCGATCCCCCCCCCCAAGACAGGAGCTCTGATGAACAGATTTTTGTCCTATCTTCAGAAGAAAATAACCCACCTGTTCTTGTGTCTATCTGAAAATCATAATTAGGAGACAGGATCTGATGAGTTGGGTTTATTACCATTTGGTATGGGTATGTTGGAATAAGATTATGAAAAACAACCCAGCTCTGAATAGGCATTCAGTATGTAAGAACTGTTCAGTAAAGATCTCTGTGCTTTGTGTACAGAGTTGGAAGGAGAAGTACATGTGGGACATTTATATGGGCCAGGCCTGCAAGTGACCTACATTACTTTTTCTCATGTTGCCTTCTCTGACACAAAGCCACGCCTAACAAACGTCTAGGTGTGTGCCTCACTGATGATCTGCTCATGAGTTAGTCTCTGCCACGATGGGCAATACTTAGCCAGCTGCTTAAGATTTGTTCTCAGTCCTCAATCTCCAGCCTTTAGTTTCTTTACCCTGTGAACTCTCCATGGCATCCAGATGCCTCTAGACAGCCTTCTTGGATACAGTCCTTTGTAAGCGGGCTCCACACCAGTGCTATCATCAGGTCCACAGGAAAGAGCCTCACATCCTTGGCCCTGACAAAGTCTGGATGTACAGGCCAATAACAATGTAATGTAGCCATTTTTCTTTGTTCTCTTTGAGCAGGTAGCCAGCCACAGTCTCTTAGACTTTGCCGCGCGTGGATCCTATATCCATAGTCTACAGGGGACCAGATCAAGGTCTGAGTTTGAGCTACTCGTGCTTGGTAAAATGGGAACGAGGAAAAAATGTCACAGTATTTTTTCACAAATAACTTCTTCCAAAAAAATTCTTTTTTCAGCTGCTTCATTTTGGTGTTTTTATTTCCTCAAAATGGAAGTCAGGCTAATGCTTGCAAAACTAGTTTTAGGTCATCTTTGCAAGTCCGGTGTGGACAGTCGGCCACCTAACTTAGGATGTGAGGGTATAGTGTGCAGTTTATAGGCTACGAAGTACAAAGTACTGGGCATTTACTGGGCATTTACCTGATGACTAGTTATGTAACTGAGTTTTTAAAGAATTCTCCCAGTAATCCAAGCCTAAGTAATTTCATTTGTTAAATGCTTGGTTCACCAGCCCTCTCTGTTCCTTGGTTTGGTAATAATTAAATCTAGGTGAAATAAATATAGAGGAATGTACATTTAAAAAACTATCTTTGAGGGGACCTGGGTGGCTCAATCAGTTAAGCATCCAACTCTTGATCTCAGCTTAGGTCTTGATTTCAGGGTTCGGAGTTCAAGCCCCACATTGGGCTCCACACTGGGTATAGAGTGTACTTAAAAAAAACGAAACAAAAACAACCAAGAAACTGTCTTTGAAAGTGATCATCTCTGGGAAGCTAGCATTTCTTAGTGACTAAAATATTCCTTAGGTTTCCCAATCATCAAGCAGAATCATTTGATCTTATAAGTTGCCTTACTGGTTTAGAATAAACTTAAGTGATTGAGATAAATGGTACTTAGAAGTGATTTCTTTTTCTTTTTTTAAGATTTTATTCATTTATTTGAGAGAGAGAAAGAGCACCAGCAGAGGAAGGGCAGAGGGAGAAGCAGACTCCCCCACTGACCCAGCCCAACACAGGGCTCTATCCCAGGACTGTGAGATAACCCAAGCTGAAGGCGGATGCTCAGCTGACTGAGCCACGCCATGATTTTTGTTTTTAACTCTTGAAAAATAGTACTGTTGTAGGGTCACGTTATTTCACATTTAAGGATTTAAAATTGGGTTTACTTAGTTTTTTTAAATAAGATTTTAATTTTAATTCCAGTATAGTTAACGTACAGCGTTATATTAGTTTCAAGTGTACAATTTAGTGATACAACAATTCTATACATTAGTCAGTGCTCATCATGATAAATGCATGGATTCACTTAGCTTTAAATACAGATTTTTTTTTCCTGGATTGCAAGTTCATCTTGGCTGAGTTAACTGTTCATCATTTCAGCTAGATAAATTGTACATCATACAACAAGATATTTAACAAAACTTTAACATTTTAAGGATCATAAACTTCATTATGTGTTCATTATTTTCCAAATTTTCTTAGCTAAGCATTAATTGTTATGAAACAACTTGAAAAGTATAAAGCGTAAAATTGTTAGCAGCACGATGTGATAGAAGGAGCACTTGAAGTCAGAAGATCTTTCTATCGAAACCATATAAAATGTTGGACTTTTCTGAGCTTTAGTTTACTTATTTGTTAAATACTACTACTATTTGTCCTACTTAACTCTCACAGTTGTGAGACTCCGATGAAATGACAAATACTATAGTCCTTTGCAAAACGTATTCTTTTATTAAGGTCATAGTAAGTATCTGTTGTACTTTTTTTTTTTTTTAAAGGTATTATTGATTTATGTGAGAGAGAGACCGAGAGAGAGAGCATGGGGGCGAGGAGAAGGAAAAGCAGATTCCCTGCTAAGTAGGAAGGCTGACATGGGGCTCAGAAAAGGGGTTTGGTCCCAAGACCTTGGGATCATGACCTGAGCCGAGGTCAGACACTTAACCAACTGAGCCACCTAGGTGCCACTATCTGATGTGTTTTTAAAGGGTTCGAATTTAGCATTAATTCTCTTGTGAATTCTACTAGTTTATGTGATTTTTTTAAAGCTCTACCACAGTTTTTTGCCTCTTCGTAAGGTGGCTAGACCAAAAAATGATAAAAATCCTGTCTAGCAAATCTTTTAAGTTAATGTTAATTAATATTAGTCTCCAAATGTCGTTGCTTTGCTAACAATATAGTTTCACAGGAAAATTAAAAGAAACTTCTTCCAGAGAGTAATAAGCTTGGTGTGCCATTATAATTAAAACTTTTCCTGATAATGTAGGTTACTTTGTTTATCATGTCAGTTAAAATATTCCTTAGTGTTAGTATGTATACTGAGGTAAGCGATGGCTCTGTTCTCTTTGTGGGCATTCGTTGTGATCATTATTACTTTTTATTGGCTTTTAAAAAAAAGAATTTCATGGGATGCCTGGGTGGCTCAGTTGGTTACCTGTCTGCCTTTGGCTCAGATCATAATCCCAGGGTCCTGGGGTCCAGTCCCACATCGGGCTCCTTGCTCAGCAAGAGTTTGCTTTTCCCTCTGCCTGCCACTCCCCATGCTTGTGCTCGCTCTCTCTCTTTCTCTGACAAATGAATAAAATCTTAACAATAACAACAACAAAAAAAGAATTTCACCATTCCTTGAATTTTAGCAGAGCTAGTGGTTAAGAGCACAGATTTTTTTTTTTTAAGATTTTGTTTATTTGACAGACAGCGAGAGAGGGAACACAAGCAGGGGGAGTGGGAGGGGGAGCCTGATGCAGGCTTGATCCCAGGACTCTGGGATCATGACCCGAGGTGAAGGCAGAGGGCAGACGCTTAACGACTGAGCCACCCAGGCGCCCCAAGAGCACAAACTGCCTGAATTGAGTACTGGCTGCATACTAGCTCTGTGATATTGGGCTGTTTACATGTAACTTACATGTGCTTCAGTTGTCCCATTTATGAAATGGGATAATTATAGGTACTTCATAGGCTGTTATAAGAATTGAATGAGTACGGGGCACCTGGGTGGCTCAGTCGTTGAGCGTCTGCCTTTGGCTCAGGGTGTGATCCCCGCGTTCTGGGATCGAGCCCCACATCAGGCTCCTCCGCTGGGAGCCTGCTTCTTCCTCTCCCACTCCCCCTGCTTGTGTTCCCTCTCTCGCTGGCTATCTCTCTCTCAAATCAATAAATAAAATCTTAAAAAAAAAAAAAAAGAATTGAATGAGTACGTATTTGGGAAGTGCTTAAAACAGTGCCTGACAAACACTTTTAAATAAATTCCTTTCTTTGAGGCGCCTGCGTGGCGCAGTTGGTTGAGCTTCGGACTCAGGGTCTTGAGATTGAGCCCCAGGAGATCTAGCCCTGCCTCTGAACTCTATGCTCACCGCAGTCCGCTTAGGATTCCCTTTCCCTCTGTGCCTCCCGCTCATGCTTGCTCATGCACACTCTCTAAAATAAGTAAACCTTAAAAAACAGTAAATTTCTTTCTCTGATTTTATTCAATGTTACTCATCAAGTATGAATGTGGAATAACAGCTGGAAGAGAAAAAGCTCTAGGTTATGGCTTATAAATATACTGTATCATATAGCTGATACTATTTTAAATCTTTTTTTAACCTTGTAAATACTCGGAAATTTGCATGGCCAGGCAACTAAAAGTTATGCTGGACTTCACATCATTTAATATTGGTTTTGATCTTAAATCTTTGCTGGTATTAAGACTTTCCACATGTATATGCTTTAAATATTTTAACTGTATATTGCTTGGTTGTATGAGTGTTATTCATTTCATTTAGTGCAGATGAGAATTATGCCAACTTTACATTTGAATGGCCATTTAAAAATGCTTTGTAAAATATGTCTTTTATATCATTTGAGGGTCAGTATAAGAAAGCATTTAAGAGTGTGGGCTCTAAAATCAGATTTCTGGGCTGTCTGGGTAGCTCAGTGGTTAAGAGTCTGTGTTTGACTCAGGTCATGATCTTAGGGTCCTGGGATCAAGCCACGCATAGGGCTCCCTGCTCAGCAGAGAGCCTGCTTCTTCCTCTCACACTCCCCTGCTTGTGTTCCCTCTCTCACTGTCTCTCTGTCAAATAAATAAATAAATAAAAATTTTAAAATAAATAAATAAAATCAGATACCTGTTCCAGTCCCTGCTCTGCACTTGTGAGCCCAGTGTGAGCCAGTGATCTTCGGCAGATCACCTGCCATTTTTAAGTCTCACTTCCCTAACTATAGAGCCGGATAAGGTAATTTCAGAGGACTAAATGAGATACAATGCATGTAAAGCATTTAGAACAGTACCTTGCATACAGCAAGAGTTTAATATATTTTACTTACTATTAATATCATTGATGGATACAAAAGAGCCAGTAGGTAGAACAAATAGAAATACGAGAAAACCAAAATTCAGATCAATGATTTACTGAAGGTCATGTGAAAAAAGTATGCTCCCTTCTAGTGCAGATCTTTTCCCATAACCCCTCTTCAGCTTACTCGTATTGACCAAGTCCACCCCAAAGACGTGTTCCTTTATTTCCCATTGTGTTTCCAATTCTTGGTTGCTTGTCAGAGTATTTTCATCTTGGTTCTCATTCTATCAGTCTTTCTCTTTCTTCGTGAATTCTGCAGCCCTGTATTACTTGGGCTTTTAAGTTGTTAGTATGCATGCATGACAGGCATTTATTTTTCAAAAAAGAAAGAAAGAATAGATATTGAAGTTAAATTTTTCATAAAGGTAGTTTTTTTTAACTTGTGATTCCATTAGCCTATTTTTTTTTTAAAAGATTTTATTTATTTACTCGACAGAGATAGAGACAGCCAGCGAGAGAGGGAACACAAGCAGGAGGAGAGGGAGAGGAAGAAGCAGGCTCATAGCGGAGGAGCCTGATGTGGGGCTTGACCCCATAACGCCGGGATCATGCCCTGAGCCGAAGGCAATGCCCAACCGCTGTGCCACCCAGACGCCCCTCCATTAGCCTATTATTAACTTGTATTTAACATGGTACTGAATTATTTTTATGAAGCTACCTTATTCCCTCCAAACTCTCCCTTCTTTTTTTCCCCTGAGATTGTAAAATCAAATTGAGCTTTTCTTAGGAATTGAGAAGGAGTTTGAGAATCACACAAATCCCCTGAGCCATTCTAAAAATAGGAAGAATACAATTTATGAATCATTGCGTTATTTTTGAAACTCTTGAATGATTAAAATATGGATGTATTCTTTTTTGGCATCAAAACCATGTTTATATCATATAAGTAAAGCACATAATATTTACTGCATTATTCTGGAAATTTGAGGTAATTTGATCCTATAATGTATTTTGTGAAGGAATAGCATTTGGAACAAATTGCTTAATTCTGGAATTTGGGTATGTAGGACTGTCTATTAAATCATGTTCACACCAGCAGGTGTTTATTGAATGCTTTCTGCCAATAAGGTACTGTGTAAGATGGTAATAAAGTGATGCCCCCCAAATCACAACCTTTTTCCTTAGCTTCCTCAGTTCTGCCGTCATGGTGTTTTCTGTGACTATAGAGTTTGAAGTGAATTGACCTCAAAGTTGTGTTTATGGATGTCCTGGATGTCAATAGTGATACTGCTTGATTTATTTCTTATTTCTTTTTCTTTATTTCTTTGTTTTCTCCAGAAAAGGGGTGGCTGCCTCTGTGGCTTGATTTGTATGTGTGTGTGTGTGTGTGTGTTTCCTGTCTTTGTCATTGTTTTACATTTTGTGTAGTTCCTTATCTTTGCTTCTTTGTCTTCCTCTATGGAGTGTGTTTTGTGTGCGTTTGTGTTTTTATATTCCTCTCCAGGAAGTAGGATATTGCAAGGTAGGCTATAGAGTTAGCCTCAGGCTGGTAGAGGATTGATAGTAGAGAACTGGAAAACATGGTTCTTGTCTTTAAGAAATTTATACTCTGTAGTAGAGAGAAACAGATATAAGTGTGTGACTATGTATAACTAGAGAAAAAATAACACTTCTGTGTATTTAGTATATGATTACTGCTATATAAATAACAGAATGTTTTGGCATTCAGAGTAAGTATAAACTTGCTTTAGGCTGGGTTAAGAAAAATTTTATAGTACTGTACCAGTACTACAAAATTTGAGCTAGATCTTGAAGCCTGGGTAGGATCTAGATAACTCAGGAAGACAATGTAGGATTCTTGGAGAGATCAGCAATCTTTTTTGCAGTTGTGGGGAAAATATTTTACCCATTAAAAAATTGCTATGTGTGGGGTTGCTATACAATAGTGTGTGATTCAGATGCTCACACAACTGCAGCCCCTGCAAAAACAATGAGAATGTGTATGCTGCTTTATAAAAATTATTTAGTTTTATGTCCTTAAAGAAATGTTTGTGAGGGGCGCCTGGGTGGCTCAGTTGGTTAAGCGTCTGCCTTAGGCTCAGGTCATGATCCCAGGGTCCTGGGATCGAGCCCCGCATCAGGTTCCCTGCTCAGTGGGGAGACTGCTTCTGCTTCTCCCTCTGCTGCTCCCCACTGCTCGTGTGTGCTCTCTCTCTCTCATAAATAAATAAAATCTTAAAAAAAAAAGAGAAGTTTGTGAAATCACATATTTGCTTTTATTTTCCACTTCCTGCCATGCTGAATGTCAGTACTTTTTACAACATGAAATTGGTTTCTAAGAACAAAATTTTTTTATATGAAGTAAGAGTTTGTCCTGTTCTTCCCATCTTTTTCCAGGAATTAGATGTTAAATTAAGTATTTCCTGTCCTCTTCTGTGTCAGTGCCCTATAGGAAACCATTGCAGTTGCAGATAAGAGGTAATGGACGGCTGGAGGAGGATAATAGGGCGGACAGTGATGAGATAAATGTGAAGGGCGATTTTCAAGGTAGGCTTTATTGGCTAGTTGCTTCTTGTCCTTCGACTTTCTTTAATCAAAGATGATTCTGAGATGTTGAGCCTAGATGATTGAGAAGATTATATAACTAACAGCGATGAGGAATACAGGTGTTTGAGTTATATTTTGGATATATTCAATTTGAAGTTTTGGTAGCCTGTTCAGGGTAGAGGTCTAGGCAGACATTAGAAATAATGGAGTTGGAATTTTGAAGAGAGGTCAGGATTGAGGGTAAAATCTAGGAGTTCACAAAGAGGTGATAATTTATATTGCATGGGGAAGAGAGGAAAGAACAAGTAAGAAAAATTTAATCTCAGTTATCATGGTTAACAGCAGAAATCCCAATCATTACTAATCAGTTAAAGCATATGTCTGTTTAGATGTTCTCGTTAAGTCCTGAATGATTTTTTTTTTTCCATTCTCTAATTTTTGGACCTCTTGCTAGATGGCAGTAGTAGTTAATTCCAAGGGCAAGAAAGTCAAGTATTGGAAGAGTTTGATAGCTTAAGTTGACGCTAAACTTTTTCATATGTTCAGTAAACTTAGAATCAACAGTACATTATTTCCAATCCTTTTTATCCTTCACGTCAGATCTATAAAGTAAGTGTGAAATTTTTTTTTTCTCTTAATATCCGGCTTTTGCAGGATGGTTCAAGAATTATGCCTTTTGTTGGTTATTTCTCTGATATCAGGATCTTTCACTATGTTCAGAAGAGAGGAAATGAATTTAGACTTTAACTAGATTCTGATCTTCCTAAGATATGGCACAAAGTAGTTAAGAGAACTCGTCTGTACTACTTTCTCTTTACACAAGTATAAAGCTATAAATATTTATGTTCAAGGGTTTTGCCATTATTTTGATTTCTATTTCAGCAGATCCCTTTTGGACATTCACCCAGTTTGGAGTATTAAGTAGTGAATCTACTTCAGAATGTAAAGGACAGTATTTTTAACTATCAATTTATAAATATTTATAAAGTATTGCCTGATTGTGTGAGATATGTTGACATGATTGGAAGATATCCACTGTTGGGATAACACGGGTTAATAGTGGAAATTTAAAGAATTGTTAATATGTTAAAGCACCTTTCTGTTGGTGACTTTTCTGAGGAACATTTCATACTGTGAATTCACCTTAGATGTATCTAGTCTGCCTCCCCCCCACCTTGTGTGTGCATGCCCATACGTGTATACATTTTCACTTCAGTCTCAGTTATCATGATTAACAGCATGGGTATGTGCGTAGGCATATATCTGTGTATATACATATTCACTGTGTGTGTGTATGTATATATATACATATATGTATATATTAGAGTTTATATCTAATAGTTTATTCTGCAAGTTTGTCATGTGACACCATTGCATTTCTTTGAAATTTTCTGTGCTCGCACTTACTGGTCTTTTGTACCAGGCATCATTCTGAGCACTTACCATGTAGTAATTAAGTTACTCCTTATAACCACCCTCTGATGTTGCAACTGGTATCCCTGTTTGAAGAATAGGAAGCTGAAACACATAGCTAGTGACACCAGAATTTGAACCTAAGCATATTCTCTTAACTACCATGCAATACCTATTTCTGTAAGTCTCTGTTTCCTAATCTAAAAAGTAATAATAAAAAGACTATCTTTTAGGGTTATTGGTGGGGTTAAATGAAGCAATGCATGTGATGAGACTGATAAAAGAATCTAGATATTAATGATCAGCTAATATTAGCTGTTGTTTGGCCACTTTTCTGATTTTCTTCTAGTTCTTTTTTCCATTATCTCCCTTATGATTTATTCTTCTTCTGCCCATTTTTTAAACAGTGGTAGTGTAGGGTTCTGTTTTTGACCTGCTGTTTTATATCATTCTGTATAATTTCCCTTTAGGAGGTTTATCCACTTTCCTAGTTTTAAACTACTGCCTACTACCTATAATCTGATAACCCAATTCCATACATTGCACTCGAGCTGTAGACTGATGTATCCAAATGTCTGCTGTGTATCCACTTTCAGGCATCCCCACATGTCCTTCAGGCTTGATATGGATAATATTGTGGGAAGATTTTAGTATAAAATGGAACTGAAGGATGTGAAGTAGAGAGCCTCACACATGTGCCCTCAGAAAAACGAAGACGGAGACTGATTTCTCATAAATGCTTGATTTATAGAGGACTGAGCTTTATCCTTTGACTGATGAGCCTCCTCCAAGAATCTCTCCCATCTTCGTGCTTGCTGCTTGGCTCCTAGCTGGCCTTTCCCCTTTTGCTCTCCTTGCCCATGAAAAGCAACCAAAGCTAAAGCTTCAGCGGACTCTCCTATAGCTGCAGCAGTTTGCTTGTCCCAAGCTGCAATTCATCAACTATTGCTGAATAAACTTGATTTCTGATCATTTGAGCTTGTCTTAGTTTATCTCTTTTCTCTTAGGTAGACATTACATGGTATCAAAAGTGAGATCTGAAGGAGGTGACCACCAAGGAATACCAACCTCCAGAAATAAGTGAGTTTCCTGCTCTTGAGCCCTTTGCACTCTTTGCTTCTGCAAATAAGGTGACTTTCAGTTTGGCAAATTTCCTCTTAGATCTTGAGTTCCCTCCTTTGGTAGAGCTCTCTGACTTTATTTGGGATCTGGATAAGGACAGATTGTCCTTCTGGTATGTACTCTTTTATTTCTGATAATGGGATCCCAGTCATCAGAATTTTCTAAGGGTGGCACTCCCCCTTGAGGAACGCTGGCTGATTTTATGTTAAAATATTACAGTCCTGGGGCTCCTCGTTGGCTCAGTTGGTTAAGCATATGCCTTGGGCTCAGGTCATGATCTCAGGGTCCTGGGATCAGGCCCTGCATCGGGCTCTCTGCTTGTCAGGGAGTCTGCTTCTCCCTCTGCTTTCCCTGCCCCCAGCTCATGCTCTCTCTCTCTCAAATAAATAAATAAAATTAAAAAAAAAATTACAGTCCTTCCTCACAAACATGTTGACTAAATAAACCAGTCTTACTAAGGATAACCTAGAAGTCCAGTGACCATTATGTGGAAACTTTGATTTCCCCATACTTATTTTTCTGTGAACTAAGTTAGAAGACCATGACTACAATATTGAACAATCCAAATGGGATAGTTATTTTAGTTGGTGTCTGGAAGCTTCTAAATGTGTTTAGGATTCTAAAATTGCCTCCTTACAAATACTGTTTCTAAATTGACTGAAGCAAATAAACAACTAACGATGCATAAGAAACACCAGAGACCTCTTCCTTGGGGCTAAGCAAGGTCTTTCCTAACCTTACTACTCCACCTCCTCTATATTCCCCTTTGCCTTCTCTTAACCCTTCTCCTCTCCCTGAACTTCCTTTCTTTCCTATTATTGAAACCTTGTCCACTGATCCCATTAAAACCTTCCCTTTCAAAATTAAACCTGAGAATCCTTCTAAACCACCCCAGATTTCCTATACCCCATGGACAAAAGACAAAGTTAGGACTATAATTAAGAATTTTCCCAAGGTAACTGGGGATCTCCGTGCATTTGCAGAGGAATTCAGTATTCTAACTCTACTTTACCAACCCGCTCTTCCATCTCTTATCAGTTAGCCCACTTGCTTGTCAGAGAAGGTAATGCTCGGGGTGCCTGGGTGGCTCAGTTGTTAAGCGCCTGCCTTCGACTCAGTTCATGATCCCAGGGTCCTGGGATTGAGCCCTGCATCGGGCTCCCTGCTCAGCGGGAATCCTGCTTCTCCTTCTCCCACTCCCCCTGCTTATGTTCCCTCTCTCGCTTCCTCTCTCTCTGTCAAATAAATCAATAAAATCTTTAAAAAAAATGCTTTATTTAAAAAAAAATTTTTTTACTTATTTTTTTTTAAATGCTTTAAAAAAAAAGAGAAGGTAGTGCTCAACAATGGATTAAAACTGCTATTTGGGGAAATCCCAAACAATCTCTAGGTTTTTGGTTTTTGTTTTTTTTAAGATTTTTTAAATTTATTTTTTTGACAGAGAGAGAGAGCGAGCACAAGGAGGGGGAGTGGCAGGCAGAGGGAGAGGGAAAAGCAGACTCCCCTCTGAGCAGGGAGCCCAATCTGGGCCTTGATCCCAGGACCCCGGGATCATGACCTGAGCTGAAGGCAGACACTTAACCAACTGAGCCACCCAGGTGCCCCAACAATCTCTAGGATTTAAACTAAACCAGCCACCAGCCCTTTCATATGATCAAGTTTGCGGTATGGTCCAAAGGCTACATGAAGCCAGCCTTAGGGCCTTCCTTAAACCCATGAGCCAGAACAAAATTCAAGCATACACTCAAAGGCCTACCAAATCTATGGCTAATAAAGCAGACTCCCAGTCATTTTTAATAATCCTGGACTTTCCATAGATGTTGAATCCACTCAGGTAGTTTTTTAAAATATTTTTTTATTTTTTAATTTTTAAAAAATATTTATTTATTTGAAGGAGGGAGAGAGCACCCACTCACGCACAAGGAGGAGGAGAGGGAGAGACAGAATTTCAAGCATAATTCGCTTGGAGCAGGAGCCCGACATGGGGCTTGATCTCATGACCCTGAGATCATGACCTGAGCCGAAACCGAATGGGATGCTTAACTGACTGAGCCACCTGGGCACCTCCCCCCCCGCCAGGCGGCTTTTAATTCCATGTTCGTAAATGGCCTAAACAGGGACTTAGCCCTGTTGGTCAAAGGAATCCATATAAAATGGGAAACAGTGAACACCCCTGACTTTGTCAACCTGGGTGTTCAATTAGATTGCACTGTAGAACATGACACCAGAAGAAAGACAGCTAAGATTTTGAATCTTTACCTTTAACACATGGAAACTCCAAATCTATCTTACTGGACTATATCATTATTGCAAAAATCCTGGCCATTGGAAATGGATTGCTAGAAATTGACAAAGGAGCTACATCATCAGTGCTCAGCCCCCCAGTTAAAGAGTCTTTTCCTCTAAATAATACATATGTTCAAATAGTTGGGGGGGGGGATGTCTTAAACAGCCACAACATGTGCCTATTTCTTAGCCCATATATTTTTGTCAGACCTTTGCAAGTGAGCTACTCATTTCTCCTTAGTGATTTAGTTCCCATACATTTATTAGAATGAGATTTCCTGAAGAAATCTAATGTTGCCATTTTTTTTCTCTCAAAAGGGAAATAACCCTTCTTTTTAAAGAGGATTTTTTTTAATTTAATTTTTTTTTTTTTTTAGGATTTTATTTATTTATTTGACAGAGAGAGCACAAGTACGGGGAGCAGCAGGCAAAGGCAGAGGGAGAGGGAGAAGCAGGCTCCCCATTCAGTGGGGAGCCTGAATCAGAGCTCCATCCCAGGACCTTTGGATTGTGACCTGAGTCAAAGGCAGACACTTAACCGACTGAGCCACCCAGGCACCCCAAAAAGGGAAATAACCCTTGAGTTTCAATCCAACACTCAGGAAAGTTCAATCCCCTTTGTCCTTACTTCCACTCTACAAGCTAAGGAAGTCTAAACTTTAGATTCATCCCCACTATTAAACCTGGTAACCTCAACTCTGGACAGAATCCTCAACAGACATAGATAGAATTCATAGTGCCCCTCCTATTAAGATCTAGATTGACCCCTCAAAAAACTCTCCCAAGAATAAACCCAATACCCTATAAACAAACCTTACAGGGCATAAGGATTATTATAGAGGACGTTAAGGCTTAAGAACTCATTATCTCTTGCACTAGTCCTTGTAATACCCTATTTTGCCCCCCAAAAAATCCAATGGCTGAGGATAGATTTGTCTACAATCTAGGGCAATAAATAACAACTTAATTCCCTGCTATTATCCAGTCAGCCTTAATCCCCACATGCTGTTGGTATCTGTGCCAACTGGAAGCAATTATTTTACTCTGGCTGACTTATGGAGTGGATCTTTTAAGATCCTTGTTGATAAGGATAGTTAGTATCTTTTTGCCTTTACTTGGGAAGGACAATAATATACCTGGACAGTTATGCCTCAGGGCTTTACTGAGAGTCAGTCTTCTCACAGGTTTTAAAGGCTGACTTACATGACATAAAATTGTCTGCAATTTTACTAGGCTCTGTTAGTGCGATATGTGGCTGCTTTGCTGCTCTGCTTGCCCTTGCAAGACTTCTCACAAAGAGTGTTTACCTGTTGAAAATCTTATCCGTTAAGGGACATAATGTCTGAAAAGAAAAATTGCAATTTATCCAAACTGAAGTTCGATATTTAGGACGGACATACATACGTACATACATACATTTATTTATTTATTTGAGAGAGAGAGTAAGAAAGAGTATGAGCAGGGAGGAAAGGGAGAAACAGGCTCCTTGTGAGCAGAGAGCCCGAAGCAGGCCTCCATCCCAGGACCCTGGGATCATGGCCTGAGTTGAAGGCAGATGCTTAACTGACTGAGCCACCCAGGCACCCCTATTTTGGACATTTAATCTCAGCACAGGGACTACACCTAGATCCTGATAAGCTTCAAGGCATTTTGAACTTTCCAAACCCTAAAACCTAATGTCACTTATGAGGTTTTCTTGGGCTAGCTGGTTATTGCTTATTTGGATTCCAAATTTCTCCTTAATGGTTCAGCCCCTGTATTCCACATACACCACATTATTTGGGATAACCAAGATAGTTTGGTCTTTAAGACCTTGAAGGAAAGCTTAATAAATCCATCTGCTCTGGGACTCACAAATTATCAGCTAACCTTTTTCCTTTTTGTAGGAAAGGGAAGGGAATGACCTCAGAGTACTTACCCAAAAGCGTGGGGGCTATCACTGACCCTCTTAAGTTACTACAGCCAAAAATTAGATCCAGTGGCCTGAAGATACCGCACCCCCCCCCAATACTTTACAGCTATACCTGCTACTGTTGCTTCAGTAAGGCTACAAAGGAGCTAGTTATGGGACCCTCTTTGACCATCTTTGTACCCCAGCCTGTAAAGGCACTCTCATATTCACACCACACTTAACACCTTTCAGCAAGCTATCTAATCTATGAAATTCTCATATGAACTGTCCCTCATATCACTCTTGTTCAAAAAGCAGAAGTTTTAATTAACTCAAATTTTTCTTTTCTGGTACGTGCTTTTCTGTTTTTGTTTTGTTTTGTTTTGTTTTTAAGTTTTTTTATCTATGTTAGTATCTCTACACCCCATTTGGGACTTGAACTCATGACCCTGAGATCAAGAGTCACATGCTCTTCTGAGTGAGCCAGCCAGGCGCCCCTGGTACATGCTTTTTGTATTTAAGAAATCTCCACCTAACTTAGAGTCATAGGTTCCCTATTTTTTTCCTGGGAATTTTGTAGTTCTTGCTCTCACATTTAGGTCTATGGTCAATTTGAGTGAATTTCTTGTTCTGATTTCTCCTTTGTCTGGTATTAATAAGATACTGCAGCTTTCCTTTTATTAGTGTTTGCATGGTATATCCTTTTCTGTCCATTTACTTTTAACCTACTTTATATTTAAAATAGGTTTCTTTATTTTTTAATTTAAATTCAATTAATTAACATATAATGTATCATTGGTTTCAGAGGTAGAGGTCAGTGATTCATCAGTATTATATAATACCCATGCTCATTACATCATGTGCCCTCTTTAATGTCCGTCACCCAGTTACCCCATCTCCCCAACCCCCCTCCCCTCCAGCAACCCCGTTTGTTTCCTATGCTTAAGAGTCTCTTATGGTTTGTCTCCCTCTCTGATTTCATCTTGTTTTATTTTTTCCTCTCTTCCCCTATGATCCTCTGTTTTGTTTCTTAAATTCCACATATATATATACCACATCTTCTTTACCCATTCATCTGTTGATGGACATCTGGGCTTTTTCCATAGTTTGGCTAAAATAGGTTTCTTTTAGACAACATATAGTCGGGTCTTGCGTCTCTTCTCCCCTCCACAAACCTAAGAATCTCTGCCTTTCAATTGAGATGTTCAGATCATTTATATTTAATGTAATTGTTGATATGGTTGGATTTAAATCTACCATCTTGCTAGCTGTTTCTAGATTTTGTTTTCTTCAGTTCTTTCTTCCTTTCTTCTTTGTTCCTTTTTTCTTCTCTCTTGCCTTCTTTTGGATTGTTTTTAGGATTACATTTTATATCTGCTCTTGGTTTGTTAATTTTACCACCTTTGTCCTTTAGTTGTTACTCTAGGGTTTATAGTATACGTCTTTAACTTGTTTAAAGTCTACCTTAAAATAATATGATACTTAATTTTGTTGTAAGAACCTTGCTGCATATGTTTCCATTTCTTCCCTCCTATCCTCTTTCTAGTGCTGTCAAATATTTGACTTTTAATAATACTCTAATATGTTGTTAACTATTTTTGGCTTTAGAAAGTCAATTGTTTTTTAAGAAAATTTTAAAAGATTATTTATTTATTTTAGAGAGAGAACAAGCATGTGCATGAGTGGGGGGAGAGGCAGAAGGAAAGGGAGAGAGAATCTCAAGCAGACTCTGTGCTAAGCATAGAACCCGACATGGGGCTCAGTCTCACAACCCTGAGATCATGACCTGAGCAGAAATCAAGAGTCAGTTGCTTAACCAACTGAGCCACCCAAGCACCTCAAGAAAATTTTTAAAAGAAAGAAAAAGTCTTAAATTTACCCTCATGTTTACCATTTTAGGTCTCTTTGTTCATGTCAATCTAGATTTCCAGTACTACTGTGGCTGAATAACTTTCTTTTTTTTTTTTTTTAAAGATTTTATTTATTTATTTGACAGAGAGAGAGACAGCCAGCGAGAGAGGGAACACAAGCGGGGGAGTGGGAGAGGAAGAAGCAGGCTCATAGCAGAGGAGCCTGACGTGGGGCTCGATCCCACAACGCCGAGATCACGCCCTGAGCCGAAGGCAGACGCTTAACCGCTGTGCCACCCAGGCGCCCCTTGAATAACTTTCTTTAACATTTTAACATTTCTTGTTTTGCACTCTGCTGGCAGCGATTCTTCTCAGCTTTTGTCTAATTGCTTTTCTTTTACCCTCTTTTTTGAAATGTGTTTTTTCTGGACCAGTTTTCCTTTCCTTTGAAAGCTTTAAAAGTGTCACTCTTGGTTCACTGACTTACATGGTTTTTCTGATTAGCAATCACTTCCAGTTTCCTCCTTCCCCCAGCCCCTGGCAACCATTAATCTTTCTGATCTACAGGTTTGCCTCTTCTAGACACTTCATATAAATGGAATCATACAATATGTGGTCTTTTGTGTGTGGCTTCTTTCACTTAGCATAATGTTTTCAAGGTTTATCCATGTTGTAGCATTTAACAGTACATCATTCCTTTTTATGGCAGAATCGTATTCCATTGTGTGGATATACCATATATTGCTTGGGTTGTTTACACTTTTTTACTATTATGAATAATGTTACCGTGAACATTCCTATACAAATGTTTGCATGAACATATGTTTAACTTTATGAAAAACTGCCCAGCTGTTTTTCACAGAGGCTGCTACATTTCACATTCTCACAAATATTGTATAAGGGTTCCAATTTCTTCACCTTCTTGCCAACATTTATTGTTTTTTTGGTGTGTTTTGTTTTTAATAGCCAATTTATAGTCATTTAAAAGTCCATTATCTGGGTGATTCCTATGTCTTTTCTGTTCATTGCCTCATTCTTGACAGTTTGTTGTTTTTTTCTTGCTTGTGTTTGTGTGTGTCCCTTTTTTTTCCTGTTTGAATTCTGGGCATCATATGTAGAAGAATAGTAGACACAAAGGTAAATAGTATTTATTCCTGGAAATGGACACCTCTCTGCTTCTGTCAGATTGTTAGTGTTAGGGATTGAATAGTGTAATCTGTAGGTGAGCTGGTTTAGGTTTTGTTGTTGCTATGGTTACCTTCAGTACACTACAGACTTGAAATTCTTCAGCTGTGGGCTGTTAATATCCTGTGCTTACTGTTGGCCCTGGTATGCTCAAGGGTTTTCCTCTTTGTTCCTCCTCAGCTCTCAACTTGTAGCAGGCCCTGCTTACCTATGCCACATAAGGGATTCCTTGCTCTCTCGTCTTCCTCCTCCAACTGTTGATGCTTTTCGTCAATGTGAGAATCATGCTGGAGGCGGGGGGGTGGTGGTGGTGGTGTCATTCTCCTCCATGATGGTTTGTTTGTTTTTCAAATGCATTTATCTGTGCATAATCACCACCCACAAAGTTCTCTTGTTCTCATTCCCAGTCCATATCCTCCTCAAAAGATAACCAGTATTCTGATTTCTACCATTATAGATTTGTTTTGCCTGTTCTTTCATTTTGTGTAAGTGAACTCATAATAGTATTCTTGTATGTCAGGATTCTGTCACTAAACAGTTCTGAGATTCTTCCATATCGTTGCATGTACCGGTAGTGTATGGTTTTTTTTAATTGCCATGTAGCATTCCAGTGTATTAATATACCACAGTTGGTCAGTAAAGACTATTTAAACAATTGGATACTTGTCTAATTATCTAATTAATCATCTTGTAATTTTCTTAAGAGCTTGTAATTACCCTAAAAGTAATATGCCAATATTGGCTTTATTGCTCAGGCCAGAAATCGAAGCCTCATCCATCTTTGTCACCTCTCTTCGTACCCCACTTGTAGTCTAATCAGGAAATTCTGTTTATTTCTCTTTCATAATTGTGGCCTGTATCCAGCCACTTCTCCCCCCCCCACCCCCCCCACCCCCGGCCCTTGCCCAGAATTTTGCACAAACCTTTTCACTACTTTCATTCTTGCCCTGAGGTCTGTTCTCCAGGCAGCAGCCAGAGGAATCCCTCCACAAACATCTCTCATCTGCTCTCAACCAGCCTTCTTTCTCACTTGAGAATAAAATCTCAGGTTCTGACGGTGGCCCTGCAAAACTCTTATCTGGCTCCAGCTACCTCTTTTTTTTTTTTTTTTTTTTTTAGATTTATTTATTTATTTTGGGAGTGAGAAAGAGAGAGATTGCACACGCACATGTGCACACACTAGTGTGAGTGAGTGGAGGAAGGGGCAGAGGGAGAGAGAGAATCCTGAGCAGACTCCCCACTGAGCATGGGGCCAGATGCTGGGGCTTGAGCATATGACCTGAGATCATGTTCTTTCTTTTTCTTGTCTTGTCTTTTTTTTTTTTTTTTTAAAGATTTATTTATTTCCGGCTACCTCTTTAACCTTACTTCCTACACCACTCTCCTCTGACTCAGCTTCAGCTGCTGTGGACCACTTGCTGTCTCTCTCTGCCCAGGAGGCTCTTAGACCCCTCAGTGCAATACCTTGCTCCCTCATTTCCTTCTGGTCTTGGCTGAAATGTCACCTCATGGGAGAGGCTTTCCTTTAATGATTATATCCAAAAGGACTTTTCTGCCTCATTTTTCTTGCCTTAACCAATATTATTTCTCATAACACTTCGACTGTTTTCATTATTATAATTAGTTGTCTGTCACCCCACTGCCCTCCATGAAGGCAGGGACTTTGCTTATGTGCTCTGATGAATCCAGTGTGCTCTAGGCCTGTCATGTCAGTCCTTCAAGAATTGCTTTTGAATTACCGAATAGGGTAATTTCTTAGGACTTTAGAGTAGATTTAATGTTGATATATGAATTTCTAACTCTAACACATAATATTCAAGTGGCTGGTTCTTTGATGTTAACATCGATCTATTAGGGCTGTAGGCAATGGTTCTTTTTATCCCCCACCTTCTTTTGCAGTTATCAAAGAGAACACATTTGCTTAATTTTTAAAAGCATCTATTCAAAATTAGAAAAAGTAGTAAACATATAGTACCAACTCAAAATTTTGGATTATTCCACATTGTTACTAACTGTTCCAAATTAAGACATCTGGTGACTGGGGAAGTTTGGTTTCTCTCTGTATTTGGTTAACCAGCTGGTTGTTCTGGAAAGGCAAACACAGTTGATTGTTCTTGTTGAAAGAAGCAGGGCATTCATAGATTTACTTCAAAGGGTGACTTTTGGGTAGAAGATTTACTTGAGAAATTTGACATCTCAGGACGTTATTGAGGAAAAGGTCTTTGTTTTAAAAAAGATAGTTGAATATTCTATTTGGAACCCGATACTTGAATGTTACATCTCATACTACGTGAGTGTGTGTCATTCGCTCCTACCCTTCCCCCTTTTCCTTGGTAACAGATTCCTGCACTTTAAAAACTGTGCTTTCCCTACGAATTTTAGTGTATGAGATGCCATATGTTGCTGTAACCAGTATCTTGAACATTCATGTGAATAAGAATAGCATATTCAGACTCACTAAGCAGGATTAATTTACAAAGACATTAAGTCTCAGTCATTAATGAATATGATATTTAAAATGACATTGAAGTTGTAACAGATGTCAGTTTAGCATACCTTCCACTAAATATTCAGCACTTCTTCCCGGCTTAAAACAAATGGCTCTTTGGCAAATTGTTTCCAAGTCAATTCTGTGTTAAACTATACACACAAATTTCTCTAGATTTCTGATATAAACGTTTTCTGAGAGGTGTTCTGCTGAAGTTAAACCAATGCGTACTTTTTACCCCAAGGTATTGTTTTTCTGAGACATACTGACAAGAGGAGTGACTGTTACTATTTTACTCTTACCAGGTTTTTTGAAATAAACATTAATAACCAGATTCCTAAGTTTTACTCGTGCAGTTTTGCTTCAGATAGGCTGACATTAGATATGCTTGATAAATAACAAGCCTCTTTAATATCCAGCGTAGAGATTTTGTGGCTACCGTTAGATTTTTCATGTTTGCCACTAGCACATGATATTAGACATTAGTAGCTGCTCCTTCCAGGTGCTCTACTGCCCACTCCCTTTTTAAAAATAAGTATGATATATGCTTATTATACAGGTAACATAGGCTACCCTTATTTTTTTAAAAAATATATGTAAACTTGGGGGTGCTTGGCTGGCTCAGTAGAATATACAACTCTTGATCTTGGAGTCATGAGTTTGAGCCCCATGTTGGGCATAGAAACTGCTAAATAAATAAATAAATGTGACATGTATTTATAGAGGCGGTATTATGTAGGCGTTGATACTATGGTCTCTGGAACAAGAATGCTTGAATTCAGAAACCAGTCTTACTGTATATTAACTGTGCTTTTCTCACCAGGGTAGTGAACATAATTGTACTTACAGGGTTATTATGGGGTTATATCACCATTGTTAAAAATTTTAGCAACACAGAAAAGCACCAGGAAGGCAACAACATCCCTTACACACACACACATACATTCACCAGATATTTGAAATACATTTTATAAACATTATTCTGGAGACCTTTCTGTACATATATACAGATTGAGTGAGCAGAAATGTGCATAGGAATAATTTTATGAAAGTGGGATGGTATATTATACATTTTCTCTGAATAGTATTACATTTGGTTTAACTTGGATTTAATAAACAAAAAATAAATAAAATGAAAGTAATTGCTGAAATTCCAGTGTTTCTTTAGTATAAGGTATTAATTCCCTTTGAATTTGACCTAAAGAAAAGGTGAATGGTACTAAGAGGTTGGGGTTTTGTCTTGCAGTTTTTTAAACTACATGTTTCAGGTGTCTACACAACTGCTCGGTACAGTCAGAGGAAGGTTTTTCTGGTGAGCAGATAGCCTTTCACGTGGTGACTAGGGGACTCCGATTCCTTTCATTTTCTGGCTCAACCTATCCTGTAGGGCTTTGAAGTCCTCTGCATCCAGCCAGCAGGTGGGTGAAGAGAAGGTGAAAACACAACGCCCTCTTGATCACCTGACCCAAACACGACATGATTGGGCACTTGGTCTCTGTTTTCTCTTCTGAGATCCCATGAAATGTTCTGTCTGAAATCCCAGGTATAGCCCACTCCTGTGGGCTGCTTCTCATTCCCCAAATTAGCATGGAGACCCTAGAAATAGCCCTAGCAGCTGTCTTTGCTGAGCTCCTGCAGGAGTGAGTAAGGGTGTTTTTTTGAGGTTGCCTGACTTCCTCAGTTGGCTTCTTTCCAAATTGGGGGGTATTAGTAAATTTTATTTTTTTTAAAGTATTTTTATACTAAAAATAGGTGATTGGGGCAGAGCTTGGTGGTGGCTTTCACGATTAGCCTGCCCGAGTCATCTCAGGTCTAGAATTGAGATTGATGTAAGAGCTTTTTTCAGCATAGGAAACATTCCTAGTGTGTATGTACCTGAAATCCTTTCCTACCTAGAACCTCCAAACATCCATGATATGTATCAAGGGCATTTTTTAAAAGTGCTTTTTTGAATCATATTAGATTTGTAGAAAAGTTGCAAAGATACTATAGTTTCTGTATACCCTTTACCCAGCTTCCCTAATGTTAATGTAACAACGATACATTTACCAAAACTAAGAAATTAACACTGGTACAATACTGTTACCTGAACTATAAAGTTTATTTGGATTTCACCAGCTTTTCCACTAATATCCTTTTTCTGGTCCATCCAGTCAAGGATACCACATTGCATTTAGTCATCAAACCTCCTTATCTCCTCCAACCTGTGATAGTCTCTCAGACTGCTTATTTTTCATGACCTTGAAACTTTTGAAGAGTACTAACCAGGTATTTGTAGGATGTTCCTGAATGTGGGTTTGGCTGATATTTTCTCTTGATTACACTGGGGTGATGGATTTGGGGAAAGAATATCACAGAAGCGAAGTATCTTTCTCATATCACACCAGGGGGCAAGTGACATCAACACGACTTACTGACTTATTGCTGATGATGTTAACCTCCATCCATTGGTTAAGGTGACATCTTCTGGATTTCTCTACTTGAAGTTATTATCTTTACTCTCTTCATGCTCTGTTTTTTGAAGCAGGTAATTAAGTCCAGTCTGTACTGGAGGGGAGGAGAATTAAGCTGTACCTCCTGAAAGGGGTATATCTACTTAAATTACTTGGAATTCTTCCCTCATTTATTTAATTATATAGTCATTTATTTTTATCAGTATGGATTCATAGGTATTTATTTTATTCTTTGGCTCTTGTATCTTATTAGTATTATTATTATTTTAAGGATTACTTTACTTTCTGGGACTATTTGATGCTCTTGGCTCATCTGTATTTTCCTTGCCCCAGACCCAGAATTAGCCATTTGTCCAAGGAGCTCAAAGGGTATTTTAAATAGGTTAGAGCTGGGGCGCCTGGGTGGCACAGCGGTTAAGCGTCTGCCTTCGGCTCAGGGCGTGATCCCGGCGTTGTGGGATCAAGCCCCACATCAGGCTCCTCCTCTATGAGCCTGCTTCTTCCTCTCCCACTCCCCCTGCTTGTGTTCCCTCTCTCGCTGGCTGTCTCTATCTCTGTCAAATAAATAAATAAAATCTTAAAATAAATAAATAAATAAATAGGTTAGAGCTTAAGCTTTTCTGATTAGTACCTAACTAAAAGATAGGAATCTTAGAGAAGTTCACTGAAACTTATACAGTAGTGAAACTCGATCATCTTCTAAAACATGTTGAAGTTTATTTGCTCTTTAGAAGTGTATTTTTCATTATAAAATGATTCAATTTGATATAAATAGTTTATTCAGAATTGAGAATTGTTTGATACTTGTGTTCATGAAATTTTATATATTGATTCATTTTTTTAAAGTTTTAATATAAAAGTAACTGAGACTGCTTTCCTGTTATAAAACCTGTAAGAATTGTAAATTTTTAAATGTGAATGTGAAATGAAATTAAATGAATATAAATCACATGAAAATTAATTAGGAGAAAGGAAATAACATTTGTTGCTTATTTTCTTAATGCCAAAAATTGTGTCCCCTGTATACTTCTCCTCTGTATTCCTATATCCTGTGATTACCTCTGTCCTTGTACTTATCACCCTATTTTATAATTGTTTACTGTTTTATCTGCTAACTTCTTGAAGACAGCAAATATGTTTTTCATCTGAATCTCTAGCATTTAGCATTGTACTTGGCCATAATAGGCACTCAATATTGACTGTCCATTTTTATCCCTACTTTATTGTTTAAATTAATTTATTAATTTAAGTAATCTCTGTACCCAGTGTGGGGCTCAAACTCATGACCCTGAGATTAAGAGCCTCATGCTCTTCAACAGAGCAAGCCAGGCACGCCTTTATCCCTGCTTTAAAGATGGGGAAACTGAGGCTTAGAGAGTTTAGGTAATTTGTACAGTGATGACTTTACTAGTTTGTGGTAGAACAAGAGCTTGAAATTAGGATGTCTGGTTCTTAAAACTATTGATTTTTCTGTTGCACCATGCTGATAATTTTTTGATAAGCTGAAAATACTTCACTGCATTCTTTTTTTTTTTTTAACTATTTATTTATTTATTTATTTATTTGAAAGAGAGAATGGGAGGAGGAGCAGAGGGAGAGGGAGAGAATCTCAAGCAGACTCCGTGCTGAGCACAGAGCACTATGTGGGGCTCAATCTCCTGACCTGAGCTGAAGTCAAGAGTCAAATGCTTGGGGCCCCTGGGTGGCGCAGTCGTTTAGCATCTGCCTTCGGCTCAGGGCGTGATCCCAGCGTTCTGGGATCGAGCCCCACATCAGGCCTCTCTGCTAGGACCCTGCTTCTTCCTCTCCCACTCCCCCTGCTTGTGTTCCCTCTCGCTGGCTGTCTCTCTCTGTCAAATAAATAAATAAAATCTTAAAAAAAATAAATAAATAAAATCTTAAAAAAAAAAAAAAGGAGTCAGATGCTTAACTGACTGAGCCACCTAGGCACCCCACTGTATTATTTTCCAAATTGACAGTCTCTGAAAGTATTCAGAAGAAACTGGTAACATTTGTTGCCTCCTGGGAAAAAGAAAGAGGCTTGAGGACAAAAACGTTCCAAAACTTTAGTTTTGGAGACTTTTGAATTTTGAACCATATGACTATTTTAGATATTCAAAAATACAAATACATTTTTAAAATATACAGAAGCACCTGCTTGGCTCAGTCAGTTAAGCATCTGACTCTTGATTTCAGATCAGGTCTTAATCTCAGGGTTGTGACTTCAAGCCCCACATCGGGCTCCTCACTGGGTGTGGAGCCCACTTTAAGTAAGTAAGTAAGTAAATAAATAAATAAATAAAACAGAAACTTACCAGATGGAGTTTAACATTAAGTTTTTAAATATTGTATCATTTCAGTGGTTTGTGTTTTTATTTTGTTGATATCCTTAGAATGAGGGATACTGCCATTATTATTAAGCATAGATTTTTATATAGTCTTCTGGGAATTTCTTTGTGTATCTTATTTTTTCCCTTTTATTTTTGAACAAAAAATGTAGAAGTTGGAGAGGGGGAAAGGACAGATGTTCTAAAGGGAATGAAAGATCAAATCCCTCGGTTCAGTATGAATGAAATTTGACTTTTTAGTATGTTCCCTAAGTCTTTCCTTGTAGGAGACTCTGACATAAAGTGAGTATTTGGTGATACACCCAAAACTTTCTTTGATTATCTTTAATTAGTTAGAATGGTTCTGGCTGCATTAACAAAAACTCTGCTGCAAACTGACTTAAATAGAAAATGTGGAATCTCACTAACATAATGAAGAATAAAAGTTCTTTCCATCAGTTGGATTGGGCCCACTTTAGAATTAGTGTTCCACATCTCAACAAATTGTAGTTAGGAGGAGAATACATGCATGGATTGGCAAGAATATAAGGTTTCTGAACCAATTACTGATTTAAAAGAATGGAATTACTGTGATTGGTTTAGGCTAATCAGGATCTGCTCCTGGAGCTCGGGTCAAGTCTTGAAACCATGTTGATGCCGCATAAAGGAGGGAGGCGGGGATGAGTTGGAGGGGTTCCATCGTACTGTCCACGAGAGCTCCTTAATTGCTCTTCAAATGATATATGATGTATAACCGATTCCCCTCACCCTAATAATAACTTTTGAGGAATATAATTGTTTATGCTGGCTGATGGGTGATGGCGGTTTCTTTTACTATTCTCTACTCCATATAAATTCCATAATAAAAAGTTCAAAAAGAGAAAAGAGGGACAGAAAAAAAAAAAAGAATAAGTGACGTTTGCTTACGGTAATCTTTTTCTAGGCCAGTGTGTGTTTTTTTTTCAATAATCCTACACTCTTGCTTTCTCCACTGCTTATATGTAGGGTTAACATGTAATTCCCCCTCTCAAAGGCTAATAGGCATATTCCTTAATTACAGTTGACATTAATGCTTCAGTACTTACCTAGAAGAGCAATAGCGTAGTGTTAAGAGTGAACACAGGTTCACAGGATTTTGAGGGAACAACTTGGGTTTCAAACCACAGTCCCCCCTTTTCCTCCCCTTATAACCGAGAGCATTGACAAGTTACTCAGACCCTCAGAGCTTCAATTTTTGCCATAAAATGGGGATAATAACACCTATCTTATAGGGTTAAATGATTATGATAAAAAAAAAAAACCACTAGATTTAAGTTGCTAGACCATAGGCTAGCCTCTGTTGAACTCCAGTTATGATTATTTTCTTCTCTGCGAGGCTCAGGTATCCTAGCCCAATTTGATAAATGTGAGTATAGCATTGTTGTAGTTAAATTATAAGTGTAGATTGTAAAGTTATTAACACCCATTCCTGAATGCCTTTTCTCATTAAACTTTTCCCTATATTTGGGTTGTTTGTTGGACCTCTGCATTCCATAGTCATCATACCTAATTCTAATTAAGTGGGTAACATTAAGTTTCAGCTGTGGGAAATTAGGTTTTTCTTTTCTTTTTTTTTTTTTTTAAGATTTTATTTATTTATTTGACAGAGAGAGAGACAGCCAGCGAGAGAGGGAACACAAGCAGGGGGAGTGGGAGAGGGAGAAGCAGGCTCCCAGCAGAAGAGCCCGATGTGGGGCTCGATCCCAGAATGCCGGGATCACGCCCTGAACCGAAGGCAGATGCTTAACGACTGCGCCACCCAGGTGCCCCAGGAGTTAGGTTTTTCTGACTCAAGTCTGATAAATTGTGTCAAAAGAAAACTAGGCCTATACCCAACATACACTTCACGAACAATTGTTACTTTTCAGTAGTAAAAATGTAATAGCATATGATGTTTATGCTGTCAGATCTTTCAGGTATGATGAGCATTCATACCTGAAAGATAGAAATACATCTTTTTCTAAGGATACTACCATTTCTGATTTCTTGCAAAATAATACGCAGACTTTTAGTATAGTGGTTTTTGTAATCAATAGTTTCTAAATGGGTATAAAATGTATGTTATTTTCTTTTTTTGTTTCCTGTTTAAATGGGGGAAAAAGCTACTTCCTCTTCCATTATGGAGATATTTAAGCTGGTCTGTCCTTCAGATTTCATATTTAAACTTAACCAACTCATAATCGGAGCAATATCTGGTTGCAGCTAGATATGTTTGGGATGTACTTTATATACAGAAAGAACATTTTATTGGGTTTATTTTAATAGGAAATAAAATGAAATAGCATTTCAACCTATAAAAGAACATAAATCTTATGAAGGCTAAAGCAACGAGGAATTCACAGTTACGTTTAGGGATTTTATTATTAAGTAAACAACTCCTAATTATCTAAGGACAATTATTCAGATAAGAGATAAGTCAGCACTTCCCCTCTGATGTATTCCAAGATGGCCGTTCATCAGGAATTTAATATTCTCACCCCCTTGAAGCTTATCCTAAGATGTTTGCTTTAGGTTGTCTTTCTAAATATCTTCCACCCTCCGCATTATATTCAGAGATGAGAATCCCGTATCCCAGGAAGAACCATCACAGCGGTTCCGGAGTTCTGCTGTTTCCCGATCTGTACTAAGTGGATCAAGATGAGATATTAGTCATTGTTCTACCGCTGTTCTCAGAACACCTAGGCCCATATTGCAGTTGGTTATGATGGCTAGCGAACTCTAACAAGCAATCTGTTTTAAATGAAGAAAAATTCTTTTTAACCACACAAATTATAGTAGCTTTAGACTTTACTAAACTTCCATTATCTGGATTTCTCATCTCATCTCCGTGTCAGCAAACGAGCTGCAGTATCTCATCGTGTAGGACTCCAGAGGTAGTGGCCGTAACTCCCCCTCCTCTTTTGTACATTCCCTTCTCTTTTTCTCTGCTGTTCCTTTTGCTTATTTTCATTTCTTTTCTCTTCCATGGTCTTTACTTTAGCACTCTTTTCTGTCCCCCTCTTTTTGCGCCCTCTTTCATTTGTGTGTCTGTATGTTTGTGTGTTGACATAAGAAGGCTCGCTCCACAGTCCTCAGTTCTCAGTAGCCTGTTGCGATCTAGAATACTAACTAAGCTTCCTTTTTATGCATCTAACAGGAACAAATAGAGAAAAGATAGAAATTATGGTTAATCTTATTTTTTCTCTTCATACGTTTTTGTTAGGTTGAATCATATGAAGTTGTCAATATTGTTTTGATCTACAGAAATAGATTTAACTTAACACTTCCCTAAGCATCCTGCAGTCCCAAAGTAGGATTTGGAAACTGATTGGATGATGGAGAATTAGATATCCCAGCAGTTCTGGCTTAGCCAGGTAGATCAGAGGGCTGTTATGGTGCTAAGACCATAATCAAAATGGAGAAAATTGTGAAATATACCTTGTTTTTGTTTTTAAAGGGAAGACCTCGTGAGGGAGGAGGGAAGCATAAGTAATCACTTTTATTTTGGGGTGTAATGGGACACATTCAAAGAGAAATGGCCAGTAGACCGTTGGAAATACAGATCTGTAAATGGATGAGATCATTGGCATATAGGCGGCACTCGAAAACATAAACGTGAATGAAGTTACCCTGTAAGAGTGTAATGTGGGATGAAAAGAGCCTATGGCTTCTCTTCAGGACTCCAAGTAGATCGTGATTGCAAAGAAAACTCAGATAAAGGCTATGCATAGAAGAAAAAGTATTTCTCATCTTGGAATGATTCATTAGTATGTAAAATTAAGAATTAACTATGTAGCCTCAGAAGGTTATATTTCAAATATGACTCACTTGCATATTAATGTGTTAAAACATAAGCTAAAGGTTTTCATGTTTCCCCTAAGAGATTAAATTATTTCACTGTATCTGTGTACTGTATTAAGCTCTATAGCTTGAGGCTTTTGTGAGATATACCTACCTTACCTCTAATATCTTTCTTCCTTTTTGTTTTCTCTCTCTCTCTTTCCTTCCTTCCAACCATCCACCACCCTCCCATCCACCTACCACCCTCCCATCCACCCACCACCCACCCATCCATCAGTTCTTTCTTGAAGAACTATATTGCTTTTGAACAATGTATCAAGTGGACAGCCACTGTGATTGTTACCATCTCTACAGTCTTTTTTAAAAAATATTTTATTTATTTATTTATTTGCCAGAGAGAGAGAGCACAAGCAAGCATAAGCAGGGGTAGCAGCAAGTAGAGGGAGAAGCAGACTTCCTGCTGAGCAAGGAGCCTGATGCAGGACTCGATCCCAGGGTCTTGGGATCATGACCTGAGCTGAAGGCAGATGCTCAACTGACTGAGCCACCCAGGCGCCCCCATCTCTACAGTCTTGAAGTGTTGCGTTTACTTTAGCATTCAGTCTATTTAGGGGCCCACCAAGCCTGACCCATCAACCCCAAGAATCCTTTGAATTATAGCCATTCAATGTGTTCCAATGTGAAACAGCCTCTCCAGGCAATGCAGTGGAGGGAAGGAGTGCAGGACTACCATCCTGCTTGAGTGCATGGCCATAGTCCTACAAATTACTGTTCGCTTAAAAGCCACATTAAACTTGATTGTTTAAAATTCTCATCAACCTGATCTTTCATATGCAAAAATCAAAATGAAGCAGTAGGAAAAATTGTTTCTTTTATAACCTCATATCAAATCTTTGACTATTTCAAGAATGGACAGTTGTTTTTATCTGGAATTTTAAGAGGGTTTCTACCTTAGCGTGTATAGGAAGTACACTCTTAAGTAAACACACATTTGAGGACATTTTGAATAGCTTGTGGTAGAAAATTAAGTTAAATAATATTTTTCTTTACAATATAAAATCCTTCTCTATAGTTCCTTTTTGGGCCTTATTTAAAGTACTGTTGGGGCACCTGGATGGCTCAGTTGGATAGGCGTCTGCCTTTGGCTTGGGTCGTGGTCCTGGGGTCCCGGGATCGAGCCCTGCGTTGGGCTCCCTACTCGGCAGGGAGTCTGCTTCTCCCTCTGCCTCTCCCCCACCCAGCTTGGGCTCTCTCCCTCTCTCACTCACTTTCTCTCAAATAAATAAATAAATAAATAAATAAATAAATAAAATCTTTAGAAAAATACAGTACTGTTAAAGAATGCCATTAATTTCCATGAGCAGAGCTCCCCCTGCAAACACATAACACATGCGATATCCTTTTAGGTTTATTCTGTTTCTCCTAGAACTCTTCAGCTCTTAATGCAAGAAAGTTGAATCAATTATTCATTCATTTATTCAACAACTATTTATTGATAATAGATCAGCAAGAAAGAATAAGAAGTTCAACAGCAAAATAGGGTTTTTCACAAATACTGGGTGAAAAGCACAAATCCTAAGAAGATACTTACAAATGCAATGCCATTTTATAAATTCATACGAGGTGTGTCTGTAATGTGTCTTGAAATAAAAACAAACAACTATGGTAAAATATTAACATCTGTTAAATCTGAGTATCTGCGGGTCTATATTTGGGTGTCTGTTATACTTTTTTCTAAACTTCATAAATTTGAAATATTTTATAATTAGGCATTTTTAATTTTCAAGTTAATAAAACAAGCAATATGATAGGAAGTGACAGGGACTATTTTAGATTCGTTGATGAGGGCGGATCTTTCTAGGGAGGTGACACTGAGGTCTGAATAACAGTACCTAGACCCAAACCCACACCCTCCCGCAATGTGCTGTTAGTGGTATTGGTAGTGGTAATACTGATGATTTTTACATAACATCTGTTGAATATGTATTTTATTTGCCAGGCGTTGTGCTGAACACATTATTTCAGATGATCCTTCTTTTTTTTTTTTTATTTGTTTTAAGATTTTATTTATTTATTTATTTGACACAGAGAGAGCACAAGCAGGGGGAACAGCAGGCAGGGGGAGAGGGAGAAGGAGACTCCCCGCTGAGCAGAGAGCCGGATGTGGGGCTCAATCCCAGGACCCTGAGATCATGACCTGAGCCGAAGGCAGACGCTTAACCAGCTGAGCTACCCAGGTGCCCCCTCAGGTGATCCTTTTAACAATTCTTGAGTTGGTACTCATTTTTTCTTTTAAAGATGAATAGACAGATGCTTAAAAAGCTATCATTAAAGCAACAACAATAAAAACATTTCATCCTGGGGCGCCTGGGTGGCACAGCGGTTAAGCGTCTGCCTTTGGCTCAGGGTGTGATCCCAGCGTTATGGGATCGAGCCCCACATCAGGCTCCTCTGCTGGGAGCCTGTTTCTTCCTTTCCCACTCCCCCTGCTTGTGTTCCCTCTCTCGCTGGCTGTCTCTATCTCTGTCAAATAAATAAACAAAATCTTTTAAAAACAAAAAACAAAAAACATTTCATCCTAAGAATGAAAATGTGAATTTCTGAGGTAGGCTAGAATATTCATTGGTAAAAGCAATTTTTACTCACAGAAAAGAATGAAGAGAAAGTATTCCAGGCAGAGAAACAGCTATTGCTACAGACCTGAGGCAGAAGCAAGCATGACATGTTCGAGGAATGAAGGACAGTTTAGCTGTGCTGTTGAGTTATGCCGCCACAGCATGACTGGTACATGGTCATTTACTCCCTGAGTACTTATGTTGAAGGAAGCTCACCACCTTCAGACTTACCTTATGCAGAGTTTTCTTCATGTAGGACTTACAGACTAATGGGGTCATATTAAAAGGGCAGAGAAGCTGGCTTAAGGGTTTCTCTGGCCAAGTTGGGGACAGTGTGAGCACCAATAAGAACCGTGAGGTGATGGGTTATAATATATGTCTTTAAAAATCGTAATTTCTTAGTGAAACTCAGAGAGAAAGGAAGAAGCTCTTCTTTATAGAAGAGTGCCAGATAAGGTAGGAGGAATGATAGAATTAGAAATGACTGTTTAGCAATTCCCAATGTAATTATTGATTCAGGCAGAGATACTCCATGGATGCTAGAATTTTTGGATGAAAATTTGTTAGAGGATAAGTTATTCATAGAGTTTCAATGTATCACTCCATGATTACTTACTAACTATAAAGGAAGGAAGACACCTTTAAAATGGAGAGATCTGTCAGTTACTGCCTTAACCAAGTGATCAGATGTGGTATTATGTGTTTCCTTGATGCAATGCTGTAAGTACCCAGCATCACCTGCGCCGTTTCCCTGCCAGAAATGTTAAATTGGAATCTAATCATGGGGAAACAATTAGAAAAATCCAGAATGTGGAGCAATTTATGAGACAACTAGACTGGACTTTTCAAAAGATTCACTGTCATGAAAACAAAAGATCAGGAAGTATTCTATGCCAAAGTATTTAGGAATGAAGTGATATTTTTTCTGCAATTCTTTCAATCAAAAAATAATATGTGTGGGGCACCTGGGTGGCTCAGTCGTTAAGCGTCTGCCTTCGGCTCAGGGCGTGATCCCGGTGTTATGGGATCAAGCCCCACATCAGGCTCCTCTGCTGGGACCCTGCTACGTCCTCTCCCACTCCCCCTGCTTGTGTTCCCTCTCTCGCTGGCTGTCTCTCTCTGTCAAGTAAATAAATTAAACCTTTAAAAAAAAATGTGTATAAGTATGTTTATAGAGATAGAGAGAAAGCAAATAAAATAATAGTTGGTGAACCTAGGAGGTGAAAGTTTGTGTGTATGTGTGTGTATTGTATTATTCTTTCAACTTATAGGTTTTTAAATATAAGTTGAAGAGAATACTTACTCTGTTTTGAACTCAAATCCAGCTTTTTAGTATTTTTGCCCCTTGATTTAATTGTGCTGTTTGAAGCCACTTTGATAGATCCAATGCCCCCCCCCATTTGGTGTCAGTGGTATTGTCAGTGGGAATACTGATAATTTTTATATAACATCTGTTGAATATGTATTTTATATGCCAGGCCTTGTGCTGAACACATTATTTCAGTTGATTCTTCTAACAGCTCTTGAGTTGGTACTCATTTCTTCTTTTAAAGATGAAAAGATAGATGCTTAAAGAGCTGTCATTAAAGCAACAACAAAAAAAGCATTTCATCCTAAGAATGAAAATGCGAATTTGTGAGGTAGGCTAGACTATTCATCAGTAAAAGCGAGATAGGAAAATTTGTGGTAAAGTCATTGTGACATGCATATTTTTCTGGCCTTGAACTTGTTCTGCATACAACCTGCCATTAAGAAGCAATCTTCTAAATTCGAGCTCCACATGGGTGTAGAGATGACTTAAAAATAAAATGTTTTATTTATTTATTTTTAAATAGATTTTATTTACTTGACAGAGAGAGAGAGAGAGCACAAGCAGAGGGAGCGGCAGGCAGAGGGAGAGGGAGAAGCAGGCTCCCTGCAGAGCAGAGAGCCCAAGGTGGGGCTCGATCCCAGGACTCTGGGATCATGACATGAGCTGAAGGCAGAGGCTTAACTGACTTGAGTCACCCAGGTGCCCCCAAAATAAAATATTTTAAAAGGGAAAAAAAAAAACAGAGGCAATCTACTATTGTGGTGAAGGGCTCAGTCCTTGAAGCTGGAATGCCTAAGTCACATTCCATCCATCATTTACAAGTTACTGCTGCCTGAGAAGCACTTCTCCAGAATTTCGTGCTGGGAACCCCTATGTATTAGTTTCCCATTGTTGCTGTAACAGATTACTACAAACTTGGTGGCTTGAAATAACACAAATTTATTACAATTCTGAGGGGTCAGAAGTCTAAAATAGGTCTCACTAGGTGAAAATCGAGGTGTTAGCAGGGCCGCATTTCCATCTGGGAGCTCTTAATGGGGACAATTCTTTGCCTTTTCCAGTTTCTGCAGGCCACCCACTTATTGACCTCTTCCCCCCAAACCAACAATATATTTTTCTGTGCCTTTCTTCCATAGTAATATCTCGCTCGGACTCTCATTGTATTCCGCCTCTTCCTTCTACTTTTAAGAGCAGTGGTGATTACATTGGACCCACCCAGATAATCCAGAATAATCTCCCTATTTTAAGATCAACTGACAAGCACAACTCAACACAAAACCCAAATAGTCCAATTAAAATGGGCAGAGGACTTGAATAGGCATTTTTGCCAAGAAGACATAGAAGTGGCAAGCAGATACAGGAAAAGGTGCTCCACATCACTCATCAGGGAAGTGCAAATCAGAACCACAGTGAGACATCACATTACATCTGGGAGAATAGCTAGAGTCAAAAAGACAAGAAATAACAAGTGTTGGTGAGGATATGGAGAAAAAGGAACCTTCATGCACTGTTGGTGAGAATGTAAATTGGTAGAGCCACTGTGGAAAATAGCATGGAGGTTCCTTAAATTAAAAACAGTCATACCATATGATCCAATAAGTCTATTACTGGGTATTTACCCAAAGAAAATGAAAACACTTCATTCAAAAAGATATGCACCCCTATATTTGTTACAGCATTATTTACAATAGCCAAGATATAGAAGCAACCCAAGTGTCCACTGATAAATGGGTAGAGAAGTCTCACACACACACACACACACACACACACACACACACACACACAGGAATATTACTCAGCCACAAAAAAGGAATGAGCTCATGCCATTCATGACAACATGGATGGACCTAGAGGGTATTATGCTAAGTGAAATAGGTCACCCAGAGAAAGACAAACACTGTTTGATTTCCCTTTTATGTGGCATTTAGATAACAAAACAAAAAGCAGATACAGACACATAAATACACAGAACAAACTGATAGCTGCCAGAAGGGAGGGGTAGGGGGGATGGGCAAAATGGTTGGAGGGGAGTGGGAAATACAGGCTTCCAGTTATGGGATGAATAAATGACGTAAAAAATACAGCATAGGGAATATAATCAGTGGCGTGTGATAGTGTTGTATGGTGACAGATGGTAGCTACACTTGTGGTGAGCATAGCATAACATAGACTTGTGGAATCGCTGTGTTGTACACCTGAAATTAATGTGTCAACTACAATAATAAAAAAAATTTAAAAGATCAACCGATAAGCTACCTCAATTCTTCTTTGCCGTGTAACCTAACATTCACAGGTTCCAAGGATTAAAGCACAGACATCTTTGGGGGACCATTTTTCTGCATTCACATCTACGTTTAAATTCTAAAAGTTGCATCAGGCAGCTGGGGCCAGGAGAAGCTGATTCCAAAGCGGAGATCCTGGCTCATGCTGAGAATTATGAGTAGGAGCAATAATTGGGCTTAAGCTAAAAGGATCTACTGTGCAGTGTATGTACATGTTTTAAAACTCTGTTACTGGTGTGAGGAATATACGGTAGATTTGGTATTCAAGAGTGATTGAGTTAGAAGGAAGCAGCTAAGTGCTAGTTACATCGTGGCAGGGAAAGATGAAAATATTAGAATAGATTTTATTTCTATTGTTTTGTGCCAGTCCTCAGAGGAAAATGTTCTTGATTTAATTATGATTTTGGAGAAGTTTGCATTGAATTTTAATTCTTGTATTTTTATTACAGATTTTTACTACGCTTGGATGCTACTGCTGACATGGAGAAGATTGAGGAGCAATTTGCTAATCTGAACATTGTTAAACGTTCCTCGGACACTAAGGAGCCTACTTATTTGCTTGGCATAGACACTTCAAAAACTGTACAAGCAGAAAAAGAAAACTTGGTTGCTGTTTTATGTTCTAATGGATCAATCAGAATATATGATAAAGAAAGGTTGTACGTACTACGGGAATTTAGTGGTTATCCTGGGCTTCTTAATGGAGTCAAATTCGCAAATTCTTGTGACAGTGTGTATTCATCATGTACTGATGGCACTGTAAAGTGTTGGGATGCTCGATTAGCCAGTGAAAAACCTGTCCAGCTGTTCAAGGGTTACCCTTCCAATATTTTTATTAGCTTTGATATCAGCTGTAATGATCATGTCATTTGTGCTGGTACAGAAAAAGTTGATGATGATGCATTGTTGGTATTTTGGGATGCAAGAATTAATTCTCAGGATTTGTCTACTGCTAAAGACCCACTGGGAGCGTATTCCGAGACTCATAGTGATGATGTCACTCAAGTGTGCTTCCATCCCAACAATCCCAACATGGTAGTCTCGGGTTCAACTGACGGCCTGGTAAATGTGTTTGATATTAGTGTTGATAATGAAGAAGACGCACTGATCACAACCTGTAACTCCGTCTCATCAGTAAGCTGTATTGGTTGGTCTGGGAAGGATTATAAACAGATTTACTGCATGACACACGATGAAGGATTTTGTTGGTGGGATCTTCATCATCTGGACACTGATGAACCAATTACATGTTTGAACATCCAGGATGTCAGAGAAGTGGTTACTCTGAAAGAAGGTATTTTGGACTATGTAATCGGGGGCCTGTATCACGAGAAAATGGACAGGTTGTTTGTTGTTGGAGGAACAAACACGGGGATGATTCACTTGATGAGCTGCACTGCATCAGGCTTGATCCACGTGACCAGCCTTCACGGAGGGCATGCTGCTACAGTCCGTTCTTTCTCTTGGAATGTGCAGGATGATTCTTTGCTAACCGGAGGAGAAGATGCGCAGTTGTTACTTTGGAAACCTGGAGCAATAGAGAAGACATTTACAAAGAAAGACAGCATGAAAATAGCATCCTCTGTGTCCCAGCGAGTTCGAGTTCACAGTAATGATTCGTACAAGAGAAGGAAAAAGCAGTGATGTCATGCTGGGAGTTACTTGAGAGGTTTTCTAGTTTCGAGTAGTTATTTTTGTGTACTACCTGTGATAGATAGGTTTAAAGCCAATATGTAAAAACAAGCCGGTTAGCAAACAATCCTGGAAAAATGTTGAAAATGGTTTAATTCAGGTCTTCATGTATTCTAAAATTATTTTTTTTTAAAGCTGCCAGTTGAGTATATAATCAGTGAGTTGAAAGTAAAATTACATTCCTCATTTTTAAAACCCATCTGTTGAGTTAGTAAATGTTGGGTTTAAAGAAATAGCTTTGATAAGGACTTTTCAGAAGTAGATGGCTGGTATGACTTTAAAAAATCAGGTCGTTTGAGCTATGTTTTTTAAGTTCAGTTTTTTTAGATTTTAAATCATCTTCATTATTTATAAAACCAAATCAGACTGTTTTCTTTAGGAGCTCCCACTTGCTTAATACACATAGATTATGTTGGAGTATTTAAATGTAAATATTCTAATGATTCTAAATAGAACTGAAGTTTTTTAGAAATAAAATGATTTGCATCTATTTAAGAAAAATATATTTAGTATATATTTGCATCTGTCTATCTGGATGATAGTTTTTTTGTTTTGGGGTTTTTTTTTGTTTGTTTTTTGTGTTTTTTTTACGTAGGCTCCACTCTTAACATGGAGCCCAATGCAGGGCTTGAACTCACGACCCTGAGATCAGGCCCTGAGCTGAGATCAAGTCAGGTGCTTAACCGACTAAGCCACCCGGTCACCCCTATTTGCATCTATGTTTTTAAACAGTTAAATAGTAAGCAGGTATTTCATGGATGAAAAGGAAATTACCTTGCAAAATTCATTTTGAGACTCAAAGGGAATATACAAAAATGAAAGTATTTATAATAGCAGAATGACTTCTTATTTCAAAATACTCTACTATTTTGTGATAAAATTTTCTTTCTTAGTGTTTCATCCATAATTTTAAACTTAAGTGCCTGTGGAGAGTGGGGGCCATGCAGGAAGTGCTGCCGGGGAAAGGATACCATAATTTTAAACTTGAATTTTTGTTTACTGCTAATTTTTTCATCCTTACTGTTAAATATTTTTCCAAAGAATCTTAATTAAAAAGTTGGTCACTTGGGGTGCCTGGTGGCTCAGTTGGTTAAGCATCTGACTCTTGATTTTGTCTTATGTTGTGATGTCAGTGTTGTGAGATTGAGCCCTGCAATGCTCTCTGATAGAGCACAGTCCGCTTGTCCCTCTCCTTCTGCTCCTCCCCAGCTCACTCGTGCATGTGCTCTCTCTCTCTCAAATAAATAAATACAATCTTCTAAAAAGTTGGTCACTCTAAAGGTTTGGTATGTTTTCTGTTTAATTACAAATAAAAACATCTTTTTATAGATAAGAATATAAAGATGTTTTAAAACATTTTTATCTTTTGAACTAAAAATATCGTCATGAAAAATACAAACATGACTTTAGAACCTTTCACATTTCTCCTTAAATATTAATGACTTATCTCTGAGACCATAGCACTAGGGAAAATAGTATTCTACCCACAATGCAACTTATATGTAGGTGTGTTCTAGCTTCCCTCACTTGAGAGGGAACAAAAGTCACTGTTAAACATATTCAGAATAAATAATTCTTTTTTTAAAAGATTTATTTATTTGTTTTAGAGAGCATGAGCAGGAGGGGCAGAGGGAAAGGAGAGAATCTCTGGCAGACTTAATGCTGAGCGGGGAGCCCCAGGCGGGGCTTGATTTCATGACCCTGCGATCATGACCTGAGCCAAAATCCAGAGTTAGGAGCTTAACCAACTGAGCCACCCAGGCGCCCCTCAAAATACATAATTCTTATTTGAAAAAATTCACCTATTCTTGATGTTGTTCAAACCATAAACCTGAGATTAATTCTGGATTTTTTTTCTTTTCTCCTATTTAGTCAATCACCAAGTCCTATTTAGTCCCCACCAAGCCACTCCACCCCCTAGAATCTGTCTGCTGTTCTTTTGTCTTTACCCCCCCCACTACCACGTTAGATAAGAGTTTCATCATTTCTCTCCTAGATTACAGACCGTGTCTCTAATCTGCTCCAATTCATTCTCCCCACTATTTCTAGGCTGAACGCAGAAAACACAGAGTTGATAATGCCTCGTGCTGCTTCAAATCTTAGGTACATTTTGATCTTTTGATGGAGCAGTGTGTAAAAATGAAAAATCAGGTTTTTAAGATGCTTAGGATATGAGATAATGCTGACTAAGTGGAAAAGCTGTATAAAAAGACTTGGAGACATTGCATTTATAAAACAACAGGAAATGAAACAGTTATCAAAACAGTAAAACTTTGAAAAATATTTAAAATTTAAAACTAATTAATAGAGGGCACCTGGGTGGATCGGTAGGTTGGGTGTCAGACTCTTGATTTCGGTTAGGGCCATGATCTCAGGGTTGTGAGATCAAGCCCTAATTGAGCTCCATGCTGAGTGTGCTGAGCATTCTTTCTCTCCCTCTGCCTCTGCCCCTTCTGCCCTTCTCTCTTCCCCTCCCTCCCTCTCAAAAGAAAAAAAAATAATTAATAGAGTTGGAAGATGCAGGTGAGAAAATACCTTTGAAAGTAGACCTCAAAGAGAGAGAAAGTGAGAGAAAAAAAAATCAAAGCCCCAGAAGATAAATATAGGGGTCTAATATCAGATTATCAGTTTGTACAATGTGAAAAAAAAAAATGTAAAGGTTGGAGGGATTATTAAAATGAAATAGCATTAGAGGCTATCCCCAGAACTCCAGTCTTCAGATTGAAAGGCCCAACAGAGTGTCGAGTATAATGAATAAAAAAGACCCACACCAAGGCGTAGCACCGTGAAGTTTCAGAACTTCAAGAACAAAGAGAAAATTTTTAAAGTTTCCAAAGAAAGGGGGGGGGAAAGCAATCACTTAGGAGTAACATGTGAATTAGACTCTTCATTAGCAACTCTGGATGACACAAAGTGTGAATCAAAGTTCCAAGTTCTGAGGACAACTTCCTCCTATGTGAACTTATGCTGTCCAAACTCATGAAGCAAGTGGACGGCAATAAATTTGTTTGAGACGTCCCTTGCTAAGAGAACGTTTTTTCCTTGCTCTCTGAAACTCAGAACCAAATTTACTTCCCCAACAGAATATCCATTGCTAACCACACTCATGGGCCGCTGAGGAATTTAAAAATTTGGATTTCACAAGATAATGCTTTTTCAACCTATAATTCTATAGGTCAGATTGCCCTCACATGTGAGGTTTAAAACGTTTTCAGACATAAAGATTTCAAACTTTACTCTCTATGCAGCTTTCGCCAAAGGGTGCTGGAGGATGCATTCCACCAAAAAAAAAAAAAAAAAAAAAAAAAGTAAATCAAGGAAGACAAGAGATACCAGGAATCAGGGCACCAGCCCAGCATAGTGGTAGGATAACGGCTTTGCAGCCAGGCCCACAGTATCCAGTCCAGGTTGAAACAAGAGGACATGAGCTATCAGGAGGGAGACGTCCAGGGGGAAAAGTGAACTTAACAGGTTTCCCAATGCATCTGACCATGTGTTGGAAACGGAATAAGTGCCTTGAACTCACCAATTAAAAGAGACCCTCGTATTAAAAATCATTTAAAAACAAGGTTTTAAACGATTAAAAATAAACAAATTCACTTAGAGACAGGTTAAAAAAAATTAAAGGGTGAGGAAAGGTATATCAACCCACAGAATGGGAGAAAATATTTGCAAATAATATATCAGATAAGAACTTGCATTCAAAACCTATTTTTAAAATGTTACCGCTCGATAATAGCTTTTTTTGAAATGGTCAAGGATCTGAATAGACATTTCTCCAAAGAAGATACAGAAACGGTTAGTAAAGATGCACAAAAAGATGCTTAACGTTATCAGTCATCAAGAAAACGCAAACCCAAACCACAATGAGATACCACTTCCTACCCACTGGGACGGCTAGAATCAGAACAACGTTGGTGAGGTCATGGAGAAATTGAAAATTTCATCCACTGCTCTGCTGTTAGGAATGTAAAAGAGTATAGCTACAGTCTGGCAATTCCTAACAGTTGCTATTTGACCCAGCAGTTCCAAAGTAGGTACATGCTGAAGAGAATTGAAAGCGTAAGTCCACGTAAAAACTTGTATATGAGCGCTCATGATAGCATTACTCATAATAGCCGAAAGGTGGAAACAATCCAAATAACCATCTGACGTTGGAGGGCTAAATTATGGTCCATCCGTACGGGGGAATAGTATTCAGCCGTAAGAAAAGCTACAACTCAGGTGAAACCCGAAAACATGCTCAGTAAAAATAGCCACAAAAGACCACATAGTATGATCCCACGTACATCAAACGTCCAGAATAGTTAAGTCTATAAAGAAGAGGAACAACAACAAAAGAACATTTATTAGTGGTTACCGAGGGCTGGGAGGTGGGAGGAAAATGGGAGGGTTGGTGGATGATTTGAGGGGGGAGGTGATGCAAATGGATGGTGATTATAGTTGCACAACTCTGAATCTAATAAAAACCATTGTATTTTTTTGTATCGTACACTTTAAATAAATGAATTGCATGTGAATTTTACCCAAATGAAATTATTACCAAAAATATATATATGCCAGACAAATATGAACAAAAAACCAGGGTGGAATTGGAATTTTTTAAAAAAGATTTTATTTATTTTTTTTGAGAGAGAGAGCATGAGTGGGGGCAGGGGCAGAGGAAGAAGCAGACTCCCTGCTGAGCAGGCAGCCTGACATGGGGCTCCATCCCAGGACTCTGGGATCATGACCCGAGCTGAAGGCAGATGCTTAAACAACTGAGCCACCCAGGCGCCCCTTGACAAAATGGAATTTAAGTTTAATATAACCTTCATTCCAGAATCAGATGAAAATGAAGAAAAAAGTGAGGTCCACCGTTAAAAATAGCTAACCAAATCCAATGGTGTATTTTTAAAAAAATACGACCAATTGAGGTTTATATCAGGATGACTCAACATCAGAAAATCTATCACAGGGGCGCCTGGGTGGCTCAGTTGGTTAAGCATCTGCCTTCAGCTCAGGTCATGATCTCGAGGTTCTGGATGGAGTCCCGCCTTAGAGGGGAGCCTACTTCTCCCTCTCCCTCTGCCCCTCCCCCTGCTTGTGCTCTTGCATGCTCTCTCTCAAATAAGTAAAATCTTTAAAAAAAATCTATCACAGTAATGGACAAAACGGGAAAAAATTGTGATTATCATAATTGATAGAAACACAGTATGGTTTCACACCTATTTGTGAAAAATATAAATATCATGCTATCAATAAAATAATTTTTTAACTTGGTTAAAGTTAATATATCAAAATCTAAAGTACACATTTTTCTTTTTAGAGAAACATTGGATTAAATACATTCCTTTAAGACCAAGATTCAATGAGGAAGCTTATCACAATAGTATGAATTCTGGCCAATACCATAAGGAAAGAAAAAGTATGATAACCTGTAAGGATTGGAAGAGAGGGGGGGAAAAACTCCTTTGCAAATGATATATATATATCTAGAAAATCCAATATGCAAATGATACATACCTAGATATATACCTAGACTTACCTTTTCAATTCTCTTTGAACTATTAAGAGATTCAGCAAAGCTGCCAGAACAAGGTCAGCCTATGAAAATCTCAAGAATATCATTTTACAATAGCAGGAAACTTAAAAAGTATCAAGGAATTAACAAGAATACTCAAGATCTATTTGGAGAAACTTTAAGATTCTGATAAAGACAGAAGATGTGGGGCACCTAGGTGGCTCAGTCAGTTAAGTGTCCAGACTCTTGATTTCAGCTTAGGTCATGATCTCAGTTTTGTGGGATCGAGACCTGAGTAGGGTTCTGCGCTCAGCTGGAGTCGGCTTGTCCCTTTCCCTTTGCCCCTCCCCCTGCTCTCACTCTCTCAATCTCTATCTCTAAATTAAATAAATAAAATGTATTTTTTAAAAGACATAGAAGATGTTCTAAAAAACCTTGCTTCCAATGAGATTACAGTATTATAATAAAAGGACTATTCTGAATTTAATCTGAAAAATCAATGTAACCTCAACCAAATTCCAGTCGGACTTTTTGAAGAACCCAAACTTACTTTAAAATTTGTATGGACGGAGCGCCTGGGTGGCTCAGTCGATTAAGCATCAGATTCTTGGTCTCAGCTCAGGTCTTGATCTCAGGGTCATGAGTTCAAGCCCTGAGTTGGGCTCCATGCCGGGCGTGGAGCCTACTTAAAAAAAATTGGGGTGCTGGGTGGTTCAGTCAGTTAACTGTCTGCCTTCGGCTCAGGTCATGATCCCAGGGTCTTGGGATCAACCCCGCATTGGGCTGCCTGCTCAGGGGGGAGCCTGCTTCTCCCTCTCCTCCCTGCTTGTGCTCTGTCTCATTATCTCGGTCTCTGTCTCTCAAATAAATAATAAAAAAAATTTTTTTTAATTGTATGAAAGAATAAGGTCCACAAATAACAGTACACTTAGAAAAGGGAAATTTTCCCTACCAAACATTCAGACTATCAGATTCCACAAAATCATAGTAAAAACTGTGATGTGGCCTTAGAACAATTCAATGAATAGAGCCCAGAGAGCATGGATATATAGAGACTTAACATCTTATAAAAGTATCAAAATGTAAAAGGGAGAGTTTTTTTTTTTTAAAGAATTTATTTATTTATTTGACAGAGATAGAGACAGCCAGCGAGAGAGGGAACACAAGCAGGGGGAGTGGGAGAGGAAGAAGCAGGCTCATAGCGGAGGAGCCTAATGTGGGGCTCGATCCCATAACGCCAGGATCACGCCCTGAGTCGAAGGCAGACACTTAACAACTGAGCCACCCAGGCGCCCCGGGGAGAGTTTTTTATTAGATGGTATTGGGGATACTAGCTCACTAGGTGGAGAAAAATGAAACTAGATTCTTTAAATGGTAGACTTAGATAATAGAGGATGAAAACTACAAATTTAATACAAGGAAGTATGGGCAAATATCTCTGTGACCTACAAGTAGCAAATGACTCCTTAAACTTCAAAAGTATGAAGTATAAAGAAAAACAAAAGAAATCTCGTATCAAAATTAAGCATTTCTGGTCCCCCCAAAACTATAGATAAACAACAGAGTGTGAGAAAATAAATCAGCAAGTGGTTAAATTAGACTATGGAAGGAACTGCAAATCCATAATGGAAAACAATTCCAATGGAAAAACGAGCAAAGACTATGAAAAGGCGATACACAACTGACGAATTGTTGAATACTACATCTGAACCTAATGATGTACTATGTATTGGCTAGTTGAATTTAAATTTAAAAAAAAGACTATGAAAAGGCAAATTTCGGAAGAACTTGAAAAGGTGGCCAAGCTCCTTAGTAATTAGGGAAATGAAGACTTAATCACTTTATACCTTTTAGAACTACAAAATGAGAAAATTAAATGATACCAAGTGTTGGAGGCATGTGGGCATCTAGGAACCGACATGTGCATAGGCCCAGAGGCAGCTCTTCTGGGGAGCAGACACATCTGTGTTGACGTACTCTGACGTAGCAGTTGTACTGCCTGGTTGCTTGGTATAATAGCTCAAAGATATTTTCATGTAGGCCCATTATTGGGCGTTATTCGTGATGTCATGGAGTTGGAGACAACCTGGACAGCCAACCCTGAGACACAGGAGAGGTAAAGATGTGTTGCATTTACACAGTGAAGTATTCTGGTATTTACAAGACACAGCCTAGATGTACATTTGGCCATATGGCTTGACCCCAAAAAGATAGTACCCCGAGAAAATAGGAAACAATGCATGTGTNGGGAAAGGATTTATATAAATTGAAAATAGACAAAGAACTTCACATTTTGCCAGAACATACAAAGTTGTATGTATTAGTGACCATAGAATGGTTGCCTGGTACAGGGGGAGAAGGGAAAGGACGTAAATTTAGAAGTTAAAGAGGAAGGCAGAATGAGAGAGGGAGGGAGGAGAGAAAGAGTAGAAAAGAAATTTTAATGGGAAAGAAAAAATCACTTTCAAAGGATATTACACGTCTGCTGGAGAGTTTAAGAACTAATAGGCACTCAGGGGCTCCTGGGTGGCTCAGTCATTAAGCGTCTGCCTTCGGCTCAGGGCGTGATTCCGGCGTTCTGGGATCGAGCCCCACGTCAGGCTCCTCCATTGGGAGCCTGCTTCTTCCTCTCCCACTCCCCCTGCTTGTGTTCTCTCTCTCGCTGGCTGTCTCTCTCTGTCAAATAAATAAATAAAATCTAAAAAAAAAAAAAAAGAACTAATAGGCACTCAGAAAGCCGTGTATACAAACAAGGGTGGGGGTAAAAAAACATGTAAGAAAAGAAATGCAATCAGTACACTACTTAACCCTTCACTGGTGAAAAATATTTATGTAGTCGTAATGAGGTAAGCACAATATTGATTTAAGCAAAAGTTGTAAAACTACTGGGAGCAGGGAAGAGAAGTGGAAGAGGTGTGCAAATGTTTGGCTTTCCTCTCCCATGGTAGAAAGTCAACACTCTTTTTGTGGGTAAGTCAAGAAAATAGCGCCATGAGCACATTATTTAGAAGCATGTAAGTACATTGTCTGCCAAAAAAGCTAAACAAGTTGAAAGGGATTTCTTCTAGAGAAGACCTAGGCTGGGGAGATCGGATAGGCGACTGCTGTTTTTGTTCTTTGATATTTATTATAGACATAGCTTGCGGTGGAATATCAGGATACCCTGGCTGCAAATAACAGCTCAAGTCAAACGAACCATGTAAGGAACCTATTACCTCACATAAGTTCAGAAGTGGAGCGTTTCCAAGGTTGGTTGTTAGCAAGAATGCAAATTCTTTCCATTCTTCTGCTCTGCCAATCTTCATCTTGTCAGCCTCAAGTTCACAAGATTCCTATAATCAGTAAATGATCACGTCACACTCAACTATGTCCAAGGGAAAAGAGAGTGTTTCTTTGTCTGTGGTCCTTTTTATTAATGATCACACACATACCCGCAAACACGCACTTTCTGAGAAGCCACACATCACGTGTTACCGGCCGGAATTTCATGATGCGCCCATATGCCTAAAACAGTCGCTAGCAGGAGAAATGGGATCACCACCAACGGGCGCAATCATGCTTCGCTGCCTGTGGGGCTGGGGATGGCACATACGCTTCTGAAGCACACGGGTCCAGGGAAAGATCCAAAAAGTAGGTTAGAGTGAATGAGTAGTTGTTGAGAAGGTGGCCAACAGTGTCTCCTATAGGGACTACTTGACTTCAGTCACGTGGATGATTTCTTCAAAATATTTCTCATTTGAACATCGATCAAATAAAAGTAAGATATTTGGGAGGCAATAATTAGCCCGCAACGTTTTACTTTTTTCATCAGCATGCATTAAATGCAAACTATTCTACCTTTATTGGGTGTTTAGAGGAGAGGGAGACGTTTAACAAATTTAAGAGGAGAAATTGAAAAATGTGTCACATGATATTTGTTGCCCTTTTGGCAAATTTTATACAATCTTCTGCCACTGCAGTCAGCAATGTCATATTGAATCAATTTGCTCTTCAATTACTGACCCATTTTACTAATTCCTCTCTCAGATCCACAAACCAACTCAATTATCCAGCTTTGAGATTGCTCATACATTATGTCTTCTGCTCTTCAGTGCCGCCTGGGTTTTGTGCATTACACCCCCCATTATCTTTTCAGTCATGTCAAGTGTCAGAATTAAAACCATCTAACTTTGTAGCCCATCATCCTTCACTCTTCCCACTTTACGTTGCATGCGTAAGCAGAACACACACACATGCACGTGCACCCCAAAACAAAAGAACAAAACCTGCTTGAAATCCTTGATGCATCATGAAAAATGCAGCCCCCTTTGCATTGGTGTCACTGTCTGAAAACTGGTGATAAGAGCAGGTGCAGAAACTCCTGTCTCCCATTACCTGTTCTTCCTTTCCATAGTTATCAAACTCCAAATCATAAATGGGGATGTAATATCCAGAATAAAAACTATTTCCCAGAATATTTTACAAGTGTTTGTGGTTATAAGACTATGTTGGGGCAATGGGATATATGTGGAAACTTCTAAGAATTTGCATAAAATGACCACTGTTGAGTTCCCTGTGCCCCCTCTCCTGCTGTCTGGAGTGTGGATGTGATGGCTGGAGCTCTACCCAACATCTTGGACTGTGAGGATAAAGGCTGTGACTAGCTCTAGTCTAGTTGGCTTAAAGGAGTCTGGGACCCTGAGGTTTTGTGGAGAAAGAAAGAAATTGCTCTATTGCTTAGCTACTGTTACTTCAAGTCTCTGTTAAAAGCAGTGGAATCTAAAGGATAACACTGTACAAACTTTTTAAGATGGTTGGCAATACTACACGAGCTGGTATATGTAAAAGCTCTGAGAAGAATGTCTGGGAGTTGGGGTGCCTGGGTGTCTTAGTACCTCTGCTGTTACCTGCCTTTTGCTCAGGTCAGGATCTCAAGGTTCTGCTCAGTGGGGAGTTGGCTTCCCCCCTGCCCCTCCCCCCACTTATGCTTTCTCTTTCTCTCTCTCAAATAAATAAATAAAATCTTAAAAAAAAAAAAAGGACAGTGTCTGGGAGTAGAGTAAGCACAAAGTAATATTTATAATGTTATACTCTTTTCATGCTTGGGTAGGGTTGTTCCCTCTGCCTGGTCGTTTGTTTGACAAACGCCTATTTGTCCTTATGACCCAGCTCAATCATTTCCTCCTCTGCCAAACTTTTTCTGATCTCCATCTCGGGAGTTAATCCTCCCTTCTCTTTATACTAGCTCGTAATCTGGTGTGTACTTTTATAGTAACTTGGATATTTTTGTTTACATATTTGTCTCCCTACTAAACCGCTTTTCTCATTAAAAAAAAAAAAAAAAGCTAGAGTTCCCCCCCCTTTTTTTTTAAAGATTTTATTTTAAGTAATCTCTATACCCTGCTTGGGGCTCAAACTTAGAACCCCGAGATCAAGAACCACACGCTCCTTTGACTGAGCCAGGCAGATGCCTCTGAGTTCTCTTCCAACAAACATAAAAATTTCATGGTTCATGTAGATTCTGATATGGCCCCTAAACCTACGACAATATTCAATCATGTCATTCTGGCAAACCACCCACCTCCCAACCGCACCCCGAAGATCCCGTTGCATCATTTCTAGAAGAGACATATCCTTCCTCCCCTCTTCTGGTCCACTCAGCAGATCAGCTGAGCTAAATATCTGTTGGGCTGGGCACTGTCGTGAATGATGCTGGGGAAGGAGGTCTGGTCTCTGTGCTCAGAGAGGCTGCCATGCGCCAGGGGAGACGGAGTTTCAACTAATAATAAAAAGATGTACAGAGTGCAAAAGTAGGGGGGAGGTGGGAACGATTCATTCTGTTCTCAGGCACAGGTTAGGAGAAGACGATGCCTGGAATGTGTTTTGAAAGAAAAATAGTTTACCCGATAGGCTGGAGAAAGGGGAGAAAAGAGCAACAGACGATAAAATGGGCAGAAGGAACAACATGTGCAAAGGCGCGGAGGCATAAAATACGTGGTTAATTTTAGTCATGAGCACGGGACTCAGGTCTTCCCAAGTTCCTCTGCGAACACATTCAGGAAACATTTCTTGGGGTGATTTACCTCTGCAGATGGCTCGTTGCATCTATGATGCCTCGATTTCTCACTGTTTTAATTCTGAGGACAGTGTTTCCCTGCGCTGTTTTCTAGACTCAATATCACTATGGCCGAAGTTGTTAATATTATTAGTCTGAAGAAGTGTTCCTCAGTGCCACCTCAAGCCCCCGTTGACTCCCCCTGCAGTGTGTGTGGTCAGGAGCTCTTCCTTCTAAAGGCTCACTCCTTGCTCTGACATTCAGAGCATTTGCAAGACTGCCTTGGAAAAACTTCCTGGTTACTTTGTAGCCATTCATTTCTAGTTAACGGCAGATTTGTCGGTTTCCTACCTTCTGTCTGTAGTACCTAGCCTAGGGGCAATGCTGCATTAATTTGAGTCTCTCTCTCTTTTTGGTTCCAGTAACTTCCTCGCTGAAGAAACTAGACTGTATATATGAAGTTGCCATCTGTGCCTTCATTTCTCTTCTCTAGGACAGAATAAAGGCTCCATATTTCCCTAGGGGTTGACAAATAATGTCGCTTGGCCCAGGAGTTGAATGAGATCCCAGCAGGGGGTTTAACCAGGTGCTCTCTCCCTGGAGGCCCTCGGTAGCTACGACTCCCACAGGGTCCTGAGCCTCGTGTGAGCGCACCGGCCCTCGGCTCCTGGATGGAGCCATAGCACTCCGCCTGGCAATTCCTTTGGAAGTTGGATTGAGTTTTCCACAAGCCTCGAAGGCTGTTCCAGATCCAAGCACCATCTGTAAGCACCTGCCAGGGCAGTTTTCTCCCTGCTTCCACGGTACGTAACACACGTACCCCTGCTGTCACGTGCATGACATGCTGTAGAGTTCCGCTTCCAGTTCTGGTCCATCGGGTGTGGGTAGCCATCAGCCGTCACTGCCATTAGTATGGACCGAAGCCAAAGAACCGAATTACTAACAAGTGAGGGTCCCGTCTTGTGAATGCTCTTTCTCTTCCCGGGAGCCTGCTTACTTGGCTACCGAGTCTTTGGCCGAAAGGCCCGCGTTAGTGGCTAGTTCTCGGCACCTGCCAGCAAACGCACCTGTCCATGGCACTGAGCTCCTCCTAGCTGATGGTTACTGCTCGTCGCACCGAGGTGGTCTTTCCGTTTTCCTTTTCCGCTGCTCTGCTGCAGTGTGATCCTGGCTCCAGGCTCCAGGTGTGGGCTCTAGGTTTGACCCCCTTCCTGGCTTGGCTACCTGGGGCAGAGTTGGAGGTATTCCTCACAAATAACTTTGTGAGACAGGGGCTATTACGATACCCATTTTACATGTGAGGAAACAAAGGATGACAGAGGGAGAGGTGCTTTTGACTCTAAAACTAGATTCAGAAGCAGTGTGAGAATGGGAAGTAACTGGCTCCTGTTAGGACCTCGGGCTTGTATGTAGGAGGCAGCCAAGCCATGGGGCTGAGTGCGGATCCAGACTTGAGATTCTCTGGGGTCAATCCTGGCTGTATTACTCATTACCTCCGTGGGGTTGGAGGGGAAGTTACATAGCTTTCTCTACCTTGACTTCCTCATCTGAAAAAAAATGGGGCAATTAATAGTCCTCACCTTTTAGGTTCTTATAATAATTAAATGAGTTAATACAGGTAAAGCACTTAGGACAGTGCTTCAGACATGAAAAGTGCTCAACGAGTGTTAGCTATTATTATTATTTTTTTTTATCATCAGCATCAGCATCTTTGAAACCAAGAAGCCAGGTAAAGTGAAGTCCAGGGTCATTAGTGTACTCGCATGATGCTTTCCAGTGTTCAGAGAACTTTCACTGTCATTATCCTGCATGACTCCATCATCATAGCATACAGCTGGTGGTACAGCCAGCAGCCAGTTATGTCATCTTCGTTTGATAGATTCACTCGTTTAGCTCTGTTTATTTATTTTTTTTAAAGATTTATTTATTTTATTATTTAAAGATGTATTTATTTATTTTAGAGAGGGCAAGGGGGAGAGGGGCATTGGGAGAGGGAGAAAGAATCTTTTTTTTTTTTTAAAGGTTTTTTATTTATTTATTCAACAGAGATAGAGACAGCCAGCGAGAGAGGGAACACAAGCAGGGGGAGTGGGAGAGGAAGAAGCAGGCTCATAGCGGAGGAGCCTGATGTGGGGCTCGATTTCACAACGCCGGGATCACGCCCTGAGCTGAAGGCAGACGTTTAACCGCTGTGCCACCCAGGCGCCCCAGGGAGAAAGAATCTTAAGCAGACTCCCCACAGAGCATGGAGCCCAACACAGGCTCCATCCCGCAACCCTGAGACCATGACCTGAGCTGAAACCAAGAGTTGGAAGCCCAACCACCCGAGCCTCCCAGGCACCCCGAGTTTTTTTGTTTTTGTTTTTGTTTTAGAAAGAGAGTACGTGGGTGCAGGGGGAGGGACAGAGGGAGAGAATCTTCAAGGAGACTCCCACTGACCATGGAGCCCCAGGCAGGGCTCACTTCCACGACCCATGAGATCGTGACCTGAGCCCAAACCAAGAGTTGGAAGCTCAACTGACTGAGCCACCCAGGTGCCCCCGTTTAGCTCTGTTTATGGAGGCCTCTTATGTACCAGGCACTGCTATGTTCTGAAAATTCAAAGGAAACTTATGGTTTCCTGCTCTGAGTTAATAAGAACTGCCTTTGGGAGTGGGTTTTGAAGGGGCATTTTACTTTCTACACTTTGTTTAAATTTATATGTTAAAAAGGTATCACTTTTATGGTCGTGGGGGAAGAGTATAATGGGAAGGCAGGCATGCAAGTTACAGATTACAATACAATTGTCATTACGGCGGTATAAACAAGGGTCAAGAGGAAAGTCAGAGTAGTGGCACCCAGGCGTGTTGAATAGAAGCCAAATAAAACAAGGGAGAAGAGTGTTTAAGCAGAGAAAGCATGAACGAGTGTAGTTTATCTTGAGGAAATTAACGTATTGTTCAGTACTGCTTGACATGGATTGAGGGGCAAATGATAGAAGTTAAGCTATTTGGGTAAATCGGAGTGAGATAATGAATTTACCAGGCAGAAGTGTTCTGAATTTGCCTCCAGGTGACAGGTACCCATGAAGAATTTTATGTTGGGGAGTAACATGCTCAGCTTTGTATCATTCTTTTGGAAGTATAGGCAATGAAAACTGATAATTTTCTGAAAAGCCAACGTGTTCAAAGCAATACTAGTGTAAGAACTCAAGTCTTTTGACCTTTGTTTAGCATTTTCCAATTAAACCATGCTGTCTTCTCTATTAAGCAATGTATTTTAAAAATCCCACTGTTTACTATATTGCTCTGCTAGTGTGAATTTAAATTCACGACTAAGAGGGCCGCCTGGGTGGCTCAGTCAGTTAAAGTCCGCCTTTGGCTCAGGTCATGATCCCGAGGTTCGGGGATCCAGCCCCACGCCCCGCATCGGGAGCCCTGCTAGACAGGGGAGTCTGCTTCTCCCTTTCCCTCTGCTGCTGCCCCAGCTTGTTCTCTCTCTCTGTTTTCTCTCTCTCTTAAACAAATAAATAAAATCTTCAAAACAATAATAAATTCATGACTAAGAGAATGGGAAAAGATTTCATATAATCACCAAGCAACCTTACCTCGTCTTTTATCTCTTTGGGGGAACATGCCTATTAGAAGATACTTTTCGCTTGAATTCCATCTCCTCATTTGAATGGAAGAGAGCTACAATTCATTCGTTCCTCAGACATGTGCAGAGCATAAATTTCTACTGAATGATTTGTTCTAGGGCTTCTATCCTTTAAAAATGCATGCAATTTTTGTTAGGTCTAGATTTAAGTTTTGCTGATACACTGTAATCCCATCTCCTCCAGTTCCTTTCATACGGTGTATATCAAGTCCAAAGATGTGTGGCCAGCAGCCGTCAGCAGGAGTGCTTGCTCTCTTTATGAGACAATAACTGCCCTCAGTTTGTTTAATCCTCTCTTTGCTCCCACACCCCTGTCCTCATTACAGGGCATCAGTCAGCCTAATACACAGCAAGCTGGCCAGCAGGAAATCTTCCACTTGGTGTGACAATGCTTTTGCTGCCAATGCTCTCTAACCACGGTCCATGCCGTCTGGCAGAAGGGAAGAGAAATACAGTCCTGCACTATTAGCACCCTCTCTTGGCTTTTTCTACCTAGAGCTCTGTGCTATTAATCCAGCAGGACCTTCTTAGAATTCCAAGGGTTTCCCAAGCTCTCCAAATCCTCATGGTTGGTATGATCCTGTGTTACCATCAGAGCTTTAGTCTGAATTATCCTAGAGATAAATTCCTCATTCTGGTAAAATTTTGCCCTTGAATGTCTCTTTGCCATATGCGTTTTACTTCTTGCTTGCTAGAACAAGAAGTGCTGAACTATTCTCTCTTACCAACGACAACACCCATTTTGGGGGATAAGTTCAATTTTTTTGACCATACCCAGCAACATAGGTTTTTATTCATGCACTCATAATTCTTTTTTTTGAATTTTATTAATTTATTTGTCAGATAGAGATTTTTTTAAAGATTTTATTTATTTATTTGAAAGAGCGCTAGCAGGAAGGGCAGAGGGAGCGGGAGAAGTAGGCTCCCAGCCAAGCGGGAAGCTTAATGTGAGGCTGGATCCCAGGACCCTGAGATCATGACCCCAGCCGAAGGCTGAGCCACCCAGGCACCCCCACTCAGTAATTCATTTAACCATTTTTTGAATGCTTATTATATGCCAGCCACTGTGCTAGTTACTTGAGGTGTAGAATTTCATCATGAATCTTCTCATCTAGTGCCCCTAATATAGGGGGTGGGGGGTGGGGTGGCGGTAAAAGTGAAGAAGAGCGTGTTAACTGAGACTGGGAGGAAACGGAAGCATCTACAGTTGCCCAAGTTATAAATGATACATCTTAAGTAAGAAGTTTAAACATATTTTAATGGTTATAGAAAAGCATGATTGCTGTTTTCAATTTAATTAGAGGGAAGGTGATATGCTCTTCTTAACATAATACAGTCGAGTCTTTGAGAATGGGGATATCTGTTTAAAAGTTAACACAGTTCCTCAAAAAATTGAATGCAGAATTATCATATGATCCATCCATCCCATTCTGGGTATATATGCAAAAGAATCAAAAGCAGGATCTCAGAGATATTTGCACATCCATGTTCATTGCAACATTACACAATTGCCAAGAGGTAGAAGCAGCCCAAGTGTCCATTGACAAATGAACAGATAAGGAAAGTGTGGTATATATATATATATAGAGAGAGAGAGAGAGAGAGAGAGAGGACTATTATTCCGCCTTAAAAAAGAGGAAATTCTGACACGTGCTACCATATGGATGAACCTGAGTGAACTAAGCCAGTCACAGAAGGACAAATACTGTACGATTCCGCTTATCTGAGATACCTAGAGTGATCGGTATCATGGAAACAGAAAGTAGCAAGGCGGTTGCCAGGGGCTGGGGGAAGGGAGAAATGGGGAACAGTTGTTCATATCTATAGAACTGCAGTTTTCCAAGATGAAAAAATTCTTGAGAGTCAGCATAGAACGATGTCAATATAGTTAACGTTATTGGGGCGCCTGGGTGGCTCAGTCGTTAAGTGTCTGCCTTCGGCTCAGGGCATGATTCCAGGGTCCTGGGATCAAGTCCCGCATCGGGCTCCCTGCTCCGCTAGGAGCCTGCTTCTTCCTCTCCCACTCCCCCTGCTTGTGTTCCCTCTCTCGCTGGCTGTCTCTCTCTGTCAAATAAATAAATAAAATCTGTAAAGAAACAAATGTATATAGTTAACATTATTAACTGAACACTTAAAAATGGTTGAGGGACATTTCATATTATGTGGGATTTTTTTTTGCCACAAAAATAAAATTAAAAACTTTTGAAGTTAACATGGAAGCATCTGTGAGTTTGAGTGATGAATTGGGGTCATTCATAAGGTTGGAGTTACAGAACTGCCACGGCCAATTCCTAGCTGTGTGACTTTTAACCTCTAATCCTCAGGGACCTCTCTGGTAAAATGGAGATACGTGACCGACTTCAAAGTTTTGCAAGGGTTAAATGAGATGATATGTGTGCAAATTAGCAAGCCCTAAAGTACTATTCAAATGCAAAGCGTTTTGCTGCTGCAGATGCTGGATTTCTCTGTTATCTGGCTTCACTACTGTTTTCTGGTCCTATGAGGGCATGGTGGGATGTTGAGGCACCAGCTTCAGCTTCTCTCTTCCATTTATCCTGCTCTTTTCTCCACTTCGAGGTTACAGATGTTAGAAGTGGAATGCCTAAAGTGGCTGCTGATTTTCTTACCAGCAGCTCCAGGCAAGCTCGTCTTGTCTCCATTGTCTTATTTTAGTTCACTCAATCACAGAATTGGAGAGATTAAATACAGGCATGTCAGAAGATTGAATAGCAATGCAAGATAGTGGGCTAACGGCTGACTAGGACTCTACCCCTAGCTAGGACCCCAGCTGGCCCTTGAAGGAAGGAAAAGGTTTAAATAAACAAAACGAAGGGAACGGAAGAAAGGGTTGGCATTCTTGACTGGAGGGAACTTCATGAGCAAAGTTTGTAGGAAAAAAATAAATAAGGAAAGCTTAGTGGACGAGGAAAACACTGGCCTGCTGGAAGTGATGAGCCTGAAAGATGAAAACAGGTACAAATAATAGGGGATTTTAGTAGCAGGCTAAAGGTACTCAATTTTATGCAGCGAGGAGTTCAGTTATTTCAGTTTGAGAGTAGAGGTACGAGCTGTTGAATGCGAGTTTTAGACCCAAATAATTCATGGGCCTAATGCAATTACAATAAAATCTCAATAGGTTATTTAGGATACTCTACAAAAATGATACTGAAATTCAACCAGATGAATCATCAGATGAGAATAAATAAGACAAAGATTTAAAAGTATAATGAAAAAGGACTTGCCTTGTCAATGAACAACGGTGGGAAAATCGGTTATTTGTTAAAAAAAAAAGTCAATTTAGGTTCCCATTTCACACCTTATAGCAAAATTAATTCAAGCTCAATTAAAGAGTGTACTGTAAGAGGCAAATAAAACAAAAATGAGAAGATAATATATAGAGATAAATGTCTGCTCTCTGAGTGAGTAAGGAGTTTTTAGCACAACAGAATCTCTGATATGTGCTGGTGGGTCTGTACATTGGTACAATCATTAAGGAAAGCAATCTGTCCCTATCTCGTGAGGTTGAGGAAGCACACACCCTACGACCTGATTCCACTGCTAGATACACACGTGAACTTGAGACACCATACACGTGGAGATGGGACTAGGAATGTTCACAGCACCACTGTTCAAAGCAAAATGCTGGAAACCAACCATCACAAAGCAACATGAACAAATGCGGAACATTTATAAATCGAATACTATATAGCAGCGAAAGGGAATGATCTAAAGTATCTGTATTAACATGGTTAAATTAAAAGCACATCATGGGCTTGGGAGGCTCAGTTGGTTAAGCATCTGCCTTCGGCTCAGGTCATGATCCTGGGGTCCCGGGTTCGAGCCCCGCATCAAGCTCCCTACTCAGCGGGGAGTCTGCTTCTCCCTCTGCCCCTCCCCCCTGCTCATGATTTCTCTCTTTCTCTCTCTCAAATAAATAAATAAATACAATCTTAAAAAAATAAAAGCATATCATGTTGAGTGAAAAAATTAGTTACAGAAGATAACATATCAATTATATACATAATGTTAATTATATCCATAATACAAATTATTTACAATCCTAAAATGTGTAAAAAATATTACATGCTATTTAGGAAGATCTACAAAAGTATGACATTATGGGAATAAAAAGCACCTGATTTAGGGGCATAGTAACCTCTGAGGCAGAAGGGATATGATGGAAAAGTTACACAAGCGGCTTCCACTGTGCTGGTATTTATTTCTAGAACTATGTGGTAGGTACGTGGTTATGTTATATTATTCATTCTGGTGGTTTGTAAGTATAAGATGTTTCGTGAAATAAGATTAAAAAAAAAGATTTAATTAATTTATTTTTTTGAAGAGGGGGGAAGGGGCAGAGGGAGAGGCAAGCAGACTCCCTGCTGAGCAGGGACCCTGACCTGGGGCTCGATCTCGGGATCTGAGTTCATGACCTGAGCCAAAGTCAGACACTTAACGGACTGAGCCACCTGGGCACCCCGTGAAATAAAGTTTAAAGGTAATAAATATTCCTTATGAAAAATTAAAACTGAGTGGTGCAGTCCATTAAGTGTCTGACTCTTGGTTTCAGCTCAGGTCATGATCTCAGGGTTGTGAGACTGAGCCCCCCATCTGGCTCCGTACTGAGCATGGTGCCTGCTTGAGATTCTGTCTCCTTCTCCCTCTGCCCCTCCCACTTGTGCTCTCTCTCTAAAAATAAATAAATAAATATTTTTAAAAAATTAAAACAATATCTAAATATGTAATTTAATCATTAACTCCAACCCATGCCCAAAGGAATTCAGCATTCACGATTCCAAGTATATCCTTCCAGACTTTTTCTGGATATTTACCTTCTCTGGATAGCTATATATCTCATACATCATGTTTTTCCTGATATAAACAAGGTACTGTTTTACATAGGATTCTGTAATTCTTGCTTTTTTTCACTTAATATCATAGACACCTCTCCATGTAAATATATATACGTCTCTCTCTTATTTAATGGCTATATAATATTCCATGGAATGAATATGCCATAATTTTACTATCCCTCAACTGATACATACTTAGGTTGTTTCTACTCTTTGTTATTAAAATTCTGCAATAAATACCCCTGGTGAATCTTAGGGGTATTTTTGTCTGAAAGGTTTTCAGGAGGAGAAATTTTTAAGGGAAAGACTTTTTAAAGAATTTTGGTTAGCAACGAAAGAAATCTCTAAGGAATTATGGTATACTTCTCTATGTAAAATCAATATATTAAAAAATGCATGTAAATAACTCACAAAAGCACTAAAACTATGATAGAAGCAAAGAACACCAATAGATAATTTGCAGAAAAATAAATATAAATGACTATCAAATATGTGGAAAATATTTTAGCTATTCTAGCTCTGTGATTGAAAAAGATGAAAGTGAGAATCAGTTTCAAAATTTTGGCCTATAAATTTAGACAAGATGAGAAAGGAAGTAATCGTGTTGGCAAAGTGGCAGAATAATCAAGAACTTAAAAATGAGGGGTGCCTGGGACTCTGCTTCTCCCTCTACCCCTCCCCCTGCTCATGATTTTTCCCTCTTTCTCTCTCTCTCTCTCTCTCTCTCTCGGGGAAAATAAATTAAAAAATCTTTAATAAAATTTTTTTAATTAAAAATAACTTAAAAACGTTTGGGGCACTTGGGTGGCTCAGTTGGTTAAGCTTCCCACTCTTGATTTTGACTCAGGTCATTATGTCAGGGTCTTGGGATCGAGCCCCACGTGGGACTCTGATTTTCTCCCTCTGCCCCTCCCTGCATGCTGGCATGCACATGCTCTCTCTCTCTCAAATAAATAAAATCTTAAAAAAAAAAGAACTTAAAAATGTTAATACTCTTAGTTCATCGATTCTACTATTATAAATTTAGTTTGAAAAATTAAGGTGTTGCAAGTAGACAATCATTGCATGTTATTTTGGGGCAATGGCTCCTTTCCTACTTTCTCTTCCCCAGCACACATGGGAACAGCAGAGAGCCCCCAACACTCATTTTGTGCAACATTACTGATATCCTGACCACGGCTGACTGGACTACCATGGGTACCTGACCTAAGCTGGGCCAGGGCCCCCTTCCAGGGGTCCCCACTGAACTCTTGGCTGCTCTCTGGAATCAAGACAATGCAAACGGGAGCGCTTCATCTGCCATTTTGTACCACATGACCTGGCCCTCAGAAAAAGCCCCACTTTGGCTTGACCAAAAAATTGGAGCACAATGACAGCAAGAGACAGAGACAAAAGAAGACCCCAGAGTTTTCTTGGCATGCTGCGAGTCCCTGCTTGCTGACGTGAAGCGCATCCCTGCCCAGAATTCTGACAATTCCCCTACTTTGCTTACACTTGTTCCCATAAGTCCCTGGTAAGGCTCCTGCTGCTGTGACTCAAGAGAGAGAACCATGGGTTCTGCCCTGTTCCTCAATATCCCAGCTCTAAGAGGAGGAGGGGAATATCCTAATTTCTGACCCTGACTCTGGAGGTATAATGGGGAAGATGAAAAGGGATGGAAGGAAGAATTTTTTTTTTCAAGATTTTTATTTGAGAGAGAGAGAGAGAAAGAGAGTGTGCACAAGAGAGGGAGGGGGCAGAGGGACAGGGAGAAGCAGACTCCCCCACGAAGCAGGGAGCCCAATGCAGGGCTCAGTCCCAGGTCCCTGGGATCACGACCTGAGCTGAAGGCAGATGTTTAAATGACTGAGCCACCCAGGCGCCCCCGGAAGGAAGAATTTAACATTGGTTGAGCACTTATTAATTAAATGAAGATAATCTATGTGACTCACTTTGGATAGTTCCCGGCCCATAGTAAAGAATATCCTGAAACAAACAAAAACAAACAGGGTGCCAAGCAAGGAGTGAATGAGAGTTCTGAGTGTCACAAGGTTCAGCTTAAATATCATCTCCTCTTTTTCCCTTATTTTTTTCTATTTTCCCCTCTTGGTCACAAGATTTTACACTGGGCTCTGGGCTTTCATAACAATTAGCCCTTGATCATAACATCTTATAAATACACCAGGGAGATAGTACTTATGTCTTACTCAGATTTGAATTTCCCCAGGGCACAGGGTAGGTACTTAAATGCTTGGAATGAATGCATGAGGGAACGATTAAATAAAATAATGAAGATTTGGTTAGGAAAGTTCTCCTATATTAAGTGTTTGAAAGGCTTACTGAAATGTGCTGACCATTGCGATGAGGATTTCTCTTGGGTGGAGCACTGGTCACAGTCAGCCTCTGAAACCAGCGACTTGTAGTTCATTATAAGGTTTTTTCCTCGAAAGGTCAAGACAGCTAGAATTTTGTACTTTGACTGAACCTCTTCCAATGCTTGTTTTTCAAAACTCCTTTTTCGTAAGTATTGTGTTCCAGGCGCCCACTGGTTTCTTAACTGGGTCACTAACCTTCCAAATCTGAGACTATAAGCTTTCTTGACTTAGAAGAGCCATCAAACAAAACAGTTTCAAATACTTGAGGTGACTATGGCCGTTATCCTTGTTTTCAAAGCTCTTTAAACCTCAATTCTCAACAACAACAAAATGTCTTTTGAAAAAGAAAGTTGACTTGGACCCATACTGCAACCCAACTCTACCAGCAAAGTGTGCTTCTCACCAAGACGAAATGTGGGTTCTTTGTTATTTTGGAGAGAGACAAATATCAAGGGAAATGAGTGGAGAGCCTTCAGGTTTTCTATACATTCTACACAGCACCATATACAAACCTGATTGTGTAGATTTCCAGTGGGACAGGAAGTAAAATAGTTTAGAATTTCAGTGCCTTCTAGTCTTAACTCCTGCCCAGCTTCTGCCACTTACTAGATGCATAATGCTGGAAAAGAAACTAAACTTTCAGTATCTTGGTTTCTGCACCTGTAAAATGGGACAAAAGTTCTTACACCAATGCGTTATTGTGAGGAGAACACGTACAAAATGTCTGCCATAGTTTCTGGCTCATTGTGTTCAATGAATGGGAGACCATGTTGATGAGGATGGAATCCTTGGCCCCTTGTTTCTACTTTCTTTTCCTTATGACCTTGTATAAGACATTTAACTTCTGTATCTTATTAGTCTCTCCTTCTATGAGATGGGGAAAATAGTAGCTTTATCTTCAACTACTTGGACATATTGTTAGCAAACAAAGATTTAAAGACAGAGACAACTTGGTACAGTGTAAAGATGTCTGGCCCATGGGGTGTCTGGGTGGCTTAGTGGTTTAAGTATCTGCCTTAAGCTCAGCTCATGATCTCAGGGTCCTGGGATCAAGTCCTTCACTAGGCTCCCTGCTCAGCATGGAGTCTCCTTCTACCTCTGCCTCTGCCCCACCCCCCACCCCGCTCATGCTCTCTCTCTCTTTCTCACAAATAAATAAAACCTTAAAAAAAAAAAAAGAGGTCTGGCCTTGGAAGAACTGGGTTCAAATTGTGGTTCTACTAGTTACTAGCTGCGTGACACTGGATGACTTCTCTGATCCTCACGTTTTTTATTTATAAATTAGAAATACTATGTATCTCCAGGGGCACATGGGTGGCTCCGTCAGTTAAGTGTCGGACTCTTGATTTCAGCTCAGGTCATGATTTAGGGGTCATCAGATTGAACTCCGCATTGGGCTCTCAGCTCAGCAGGGAATCTGCTGGAGATTCTCTCTCTTTCCCTCTGCCCTCCCCCTACTCGCTCTTGCGCACGCTCTCTCTCTCTCAAATAAATCAATCTTTTTTTTTAAAGATTGATTGATTGATTTGTCAGAGAGAGAGAGAGGGAGAGAGCACAAGCGGGGCGAGGGGCAGAGGGAGAAGTACGCTCCATGCTGACCAAAGAGCCCGATATGGGACTTGATCCCAGGACACTGGGATCATGACCTGAGCTGAAGACAGACACTTAACCAACTGAGCCACCCAGGTGTCCCAATAAATAAATCCTGAAAAAAAGAAACACTATGTATCTACAGAGTTAAGGTTCCAATTAAATAGTGAATATGAAAGTGAACTAAATTGATATAGAGGTTTGTAGATACTACTGCCAGTCCTAAACAAGATTGTGTATGTTGTCCTTATTGGTTTATTTTGTTTTGTTTTTAAAGATTTTATTTATTTATTTATTTATTTGACAAAGAGAGAGAGACAGCCCCCGAGAGAGGGAACACAAGCAGGGGGAGTGGGAGAGGAAGAAGGCTCCCAGTGGAGGAGCCTGATGCGGGGCTCGATCCCAGAACCCCGGGAGTGAGCTGAAGGCAGATGCTTAATGACTCAGCCACCCAGGTGACCCGGTTTGTCTTGTTTTGATAACAGCATGCTCAGATTTAAGTTTTCACCCTTTTTTGGTTGTCTTGCCCTTTTAGAACATTTTTGCAGTAATTTACCCTACGTTCATAGATTTTACTCTATTGATACCTTAAAAGCAATGTTCTCTCTCTATGATGGAGAGATGAGAATCCTGGATGCAACATTCAACCATAGGCCGCATTTCCGGAAACCTGGCCTTGGTGTTTTAAGCGACACAGTAAACAACCTATTGAACAGCAGCAGTTTGTGAAGAATACAGCTCGTTTTCATGTTTGGTAGATGACTGCGCTGTCTTTCCTCATGTCCGCGTATTCTAGGGACCCTTAATTCTAAAAGTATAATTCTTAAGAATATCTGCTTTGAGTCTTAAAAATAAAAGTCAACAATACATTAGACTTGTTGAATTACATTAGAAAAGAATTCCCGGCAGGGTCACTTTAAATGATTGCTTTTCAGTTTAAGATTAGATTTCATCTAAAGATTTCTTTTAGTGCAACTCCTAGAAAACCCCGGATCCAGGGTCTAAGAGTAAACTGAGGCTTGGTGAGGTTAAGTGACTTGCCTGTGTATTGTAAGTCAGGATTCTCTTGGGCATAAGTTATAGAAATTCAACTCCAAAGTAGCTTAAACAAAAAAGGGAATTTACTGGCTCATATAATTGAAACTACCTTCGAACAGAACTGAATCCAGCAGTTCCAGCTGTGTTGTTAAAACTTGGCATTTGCCAAAGTTACCTCTACGGTGCTGGATTCCTCCAAGATGGAGGAGGAGGAGGGAGATGGTGCCAGGTAGCCTCAATTTATACCCCTTCTGTGGTTTTGTTCTGTGGAAGAGAGGTATCCTTCTCTCAGCATTTGCAGAACAAATCTTGGGGAAGACCCAGTTGATCTCCTTGGGTCCTGTACCCATCTCTCTGTAGGGAGGAAAGAGAGAAGCAGCATGTCCACCAGGATCACACGAAGTAAGGGGTGTGGTCCTCCAAGGAAATGCAGGGGTGCGTGGGAAGCAGATATCTACCACATCAAGTCTAGGCCATTACTAAGGGCAGGGCTAGGACAGAAATCAGGACCTTGTTTCCAGTGCAATTCTGGAGGTTACAGAGAGGAAGAGAAATAGCTAAGTTTAGAGCGAAAATAGTTTGGGCCTCTTTTAAAGGATTGTCAATTAGAAATGAAGATAAAGCTCTGAAATGATGTTAAGTCAAATGACCATTTTTTCACTTTTAGAACTATATGGATATTGTAAGATGCAAATTGTTGTTATTGCTAATGAATACTTTCACACACAGTCTATAATTTAGCATGGAAGTGGATTGAAAGGCGTGCCTGGTTTCCTTGCTTCTTGTTTTCTTCCTATCACAATGGGGCACGCCGGAATAAAATTTCAAGGAAAAAAAAACTTTTTGGAAGTTTCTAGATGGATAAAAACTATGAAAATACAAAGTGGATGATTATGGTCAGAACTAGTGTTTGCTGAGCAGTGAACATGTGCAGACACGTGTCATGTAGTAAATGGTCGACCTCATGTAAGTCTGATGACTACCCTATGAGTTAGGAAGTCTTAGTCTGTCCATTTACATGCCAGGAAACCAAGGCTGTGACTAGTGAATAATTTGCCCCAGCTCCTGACTGTCTGAGCTGGGATTCCACCTCAGGTACCTTGGATTCCAGAGTCTGTGTTATCAGCAATGTGCTTATAATTAATTTTAGCTTTAGTTCATTTAATTGCGTAATTTAACTATTTTAAAAGCAAAATTGTGGCTTGTGGTGCATTCTTTTGTTTTATCCCATGCAAAGCAGAGTGCACTTGAAGCCAGCTTTCTCTCTCCCCATCAGTGACGTAGGGCCGCTCTACCTGTCTTGATTCATCGATGACCCAGGATCTCTCGCTGGTAGGTAGGAAACTGGAATACCTACACGTTTTAAATCTCAAGCAATAGTTATACTCGTTAATCACACGGAAAGCCGTGAATAACCTATAACCCAGACGCACATCTGAAAACGCAACTGTGGTATTTACAGTGTGACCCAAGGGGGGCGCCTGGGTGGTGCAGTCGGTTAAGTGCTGACTCTTGGTTTCAGCTTAGGTCATGATCTTGGGGTTGTGGGATTGAGCCCTGCATCGGCTTCTGTGCCCATCGTGGAGTCTGCTTGAAATTCTCTCTCCCTCTACGTTCTCTCTCTTTAAAAAAAAAAAAAAATCCTTAAACTGTGACCCAAGAAAATGTCACTGCTGAGGGTGTTGCCATTGTAGATAAATGTGGCTCAAAGAAATATAACAGCAGAGTTCCCTGTTTACACTAGCTGAGTAATTTTGTTTTTCCAGAGAGCGGCGCTTGCCTCAGGCTTTTTCACCTTTCTTCCCTCTCAGCCCAAACCCCACTTCCCCAACACACACACACTGGGCTAGTTCACCTCTATGATGATGTCTTATCAGGATAGGTCTTTTCCTCCTCTGCTGGTTGGTAATTGGTTTCATGATGTTTCTGCTTATTATCTGACCCTTCTTAAGTTCACCAGTCAGCCACCATTTGATAGTCTCTGCCTTCTGGTCTCATCATGTGACTAGCCCGCCAGTAGATTCATGATAAGCTCCGCCTTGATATCTGGCAAGTGAGTGCTTTCATCTGATAGCAATGAATAGTGTTTTGTCACTTGATAATGGCTTCCCAGATGACTATAATGTGTTTCTTTTTGTACTATCCAGAGTAAGAAGTCTCCAAACTTTTTTGATCATTCATTCCCATCAGTATATTTTTTGGAAGCAGTTCCTAACCAAAGATATGTATATTTATTTATAAAGTACAAACATATTCTTTCATTTATAACTCAGTCACAAATATATGCTTAGGGTGAAATGCACTGTTAATGACAGTGGATATAAATCTTCAAATAATCTCCTTGATGAATTTGACATTTTTAAAGAAAATTTGGTTAGATTTGTTAGATTGTTATTTTAACTTTGAAATGTGGCTGAAAAGATCTAGTATTAAAAGTGTCAGTTCTGTGGTGTTCGTTTCCTGTGGTTGCTTTGCAAAGGACCCTGGTGAAGTTGCTTGTCTGTTTTCTACAGGTTAGTTTAATTAAGCCTAGACGAAACCATCAGTAAATCCACTTAGCTGGATTTAGCAGTAAGTCACTACCTGTTGACTGGGACTGACTGGGTGGGATTGCCACTGTCCACCCCTGGAAATGGGTAACTGCCACTTTTCCTTTAGGACATCTCCTATGCTGTTCCAGGTCAAGAGAGGATTTCATGGACTGAGTGCAGGGTCACTTATTCTATATATAAAATATTAATTGATCTTAATGACTACTTTTCATTTAGAATTAAGGATAAGCAGATGTCCTCATATTTTATTCTTCTGCATTCCAAATGGATTGGCTTGTACTATTCCTGGAACATATACAACCCTGGCTTGTGTGGACCTCCTTTAGAAAATATTGTCCAAGGAACAATTTCTCACATAGGCAAGGATGTTCCCATTTTAAAAGACCTGCTCATTTCAGTTACTCAGCCATTTTATAGAAAATGGAAGAGTTTTGAAATGAATTCTTTATAGAGATCCATAATTTTCAAGCAAAATCCCCACTCTGCAAAATGTGAAATGTTCTAAGCAACAGCTGTGAGCATTTCAAACGTGCACTACTCTTTGACGGTCCAACTGTTGCCAAGGGAAATGAAGTTGGCTTTAAAATCTTCCTTGGTTTTAATTCTGCATTTCCCTCAATCAGAGATTGAACAAAAAAGTTTTGCATGGCTGGGACACTGAACTTTTCATGAAGACTGGCATATGAAATCAAGATGCAAAAATGTTTTTTGAAGGTAGGAAGGAGAATGGAGAACTCCAGTTTTATAAGGCCTAGTAACGAACTTCGCAGGGCAAAAATGGGCACTACCATACAGTGGCCAACCATCCGGAGTCAGTAGGAGGAGACTGCTTCTACCTAAGAAAGCCATCTTTTCCTGTTTCCCATTTGTTCAAAACCGATTTTTTTTTTTAATCTTTCAGGGCACAAAACTTTTTTTCCACTCAAGGCCCATTTATGGGAGCGTGAATAAAAATTTGCAGCACCTGAATGTTAACACAAACAAGAAATGCATTTCTTTTGTTGTTGTTGTTACTTGTACATATGGTACATAGTTTATTTCTTAACTGCATAGAAAACATGATCGAATGCTGAGGGGGAAAAACTAGGCTACAGAAGAACACATACAAAATTAAAGAAAAAAAATACTGGAGGGAAGTACATCAAAATGCCAACAGGGGTTATCTCTGGGTTGAGGGATTATAAGTTAAAAATTTTTTTTCTGTCTTCCAAGTTTTTAACAACTGGTGATCTGACATTGGTAGTTAGCACTAAGAATTTCTTTCTTCCTCCCCCAAGCCCACCCCATCCCACCCCCCAAAAAAGATGGACCTAGCGTGCATTCAAATGGAACGAGAGTCCTAATAACATCATCTGGAATTGCACCATTTGGCTTTGGGCTCACCAAGGATGGAAACACATCTCTAAATATTTTATTACTTGATCAAGCTAGAGTTGAGTGAAGTCTTCTCCATAAACTCTTTCGGATCCAATTTGCCCATTAAAATCTCGCAAGCCCCTGCAGTCTGGAGCTGGGTTTCCCTGAGCTCTGTGCGGCGGAGGGCCCGTGCAGTTGATCCGGATAAATGATCGCAGAGCACAGGGACAGCGTTCCCACCTGCATGAACTACGCTGGGCTGGCTTCTATCAAGGCTTGCAGGAGTTTCAGGGAGCTGATACTCAAAACAGAGGTTTAGGGAAAAGGAGACGACGAGGTGAGACAGAATTCGAAGCGATACCCAGCCCTTGGCCCAGGCCCAGAGGTTCAGATTTCGGTGCCAGGTCTCCCACAAGGTTCAAGGCAGAGCGACTGCTGGGGGTTTCACATCGTGCTGCAAGGGGCCCATTTACACAGTGGCGCACAGGCGCGGGCGGGAGATCTTATTTCTTTCTGCGCTTATTTCAGCGGGGGTACCCGTCCTGAGTGGGACTCCTCAAGCCCAGAAGGGCCAGCCTAGCCGCTGAAGGGGGCGGATCCAAGGCCCCGGGGGCTCCCGCACCCTTAGCCGACCCTTGCCCTTGGAATTCTTCGGCTGAAGACGACCGCCGCCCAAAGAAGCCGCATTGCGTGGAAACCCACCCATCCCATTGATTTATCGGTCGCACACCTCCCGGGTTTCAGGAGCTCCTCAAAGGCCTAGCGGCTGCGGCGTTCCCCTTCTTCAGCCTACCCACCCGCCTGGCGGAAGCTGCAGTAGCGCGGCCTGAGAGCGCGGCTGCATCCGGGTCCTTCTTGCCTCAGCCCAATCCTCGGCCTTGTCTCTTCCCACCCTCCAGTTTCTCCGCCCCCCCGCCGCCAATCCCTGATCGGCTCTCAGTCGAACCTGCTGGCATGGGAGTGAAGGCGGACGCGGGCCAATGAGGCCTCGCTTCCCGTTTGAAGCCTCCAGTGAGTGGGCGCCGGAGGCGGGCGCTGCTGGCCAGAAGGTTCGGTTGCGCGTGTGCCATGGACTCAGCCGCCCGGTGATATTGACAATAGGAGAGAGAAAGGGGCATTGACGGGGACCCACCGCGGGTACCAAAGGGCGGCTCTGGCAGCGGCGGCTCCAGCTCCAGCGGCTCCTCCTCCTTCTCCTTCCTTCTCCTGCTGCCGCTGCGGATCCAGTCTTCCTCCCTCCCTTCCCCCCCTCCCCACGTCGTCGCCGCCGCCGCCGCCGCCGCCGCCGGGTCCGGGGCAACGAGCAGAGGCGCCGCCCGCCGGGAATGTGAGCGAGGAGCCACCGGCGGAGCCGCAACGGGGTCGGTGCCGATTTGATGGGACGGGCCCGCGGGGGAGGATCGTGAGGCTGCCGCCGCCGTCGCCGCCGCGGGAGCGCTGAGGTTCAGGTCCGGCCGTGAGGCCTAGAGGCGCCGCCGCCGCGGAACCGGAGGGACGCCGCGCCGGACAGCCGTCGCCCCGGGCTCCCTGCCGCTGTCCGGACCTCCCCCCCGCACGTCCCGGTCCCGCCACCCGCCCCCGCTGCGGCCCTCACGCCGGTCTCCCGCCCCTCGAAACCACAGATCATCTTCGGATTCTTCCCCAGAAGCTTCAAGGTAACTTCGTCCCTCCAGTACCTCGGCTCTCCCGCTTGCTTCCCTTCCTCTTCCCCGTCTTCCTCAGGAATCTGCAGGACACCGGCCTCGGAAAGGCCTGGCCGGGGCAGGCGAGGGGTGCGGTGGGGTGGGGTGTGGGAGAGGGAGCGCCCGTCCCACTTGTCTGATTTACCTGCAAACGCTTCTGACGATGCCTTCCATTTACTCTGCCCCCCTCCCTCCTTTTCCCCCCACCTTCCGGCATTGGAGGCATATTCTTGTCCCCCTTTATCCACTGACGTGGGGCGGGGGGAAACCGGGGGGGATTGGTGTAGTGAGGAGGATTCTGTAACAGCTTATCTTCTCCAGGGCTTGTGGAGGGGGAGGTGGGAGCAAAGGGAGTATGTCAGCATCCCTACAGACCAGCCCCTTCCCTGTCTTTCTCCTCCACCCCAGCACCCCCCCTTGGATTATCCTGAACCTTGGAAATGCCCCGTGCCCGCTGCTTAGACGATGATAAAGCTTCGGGCGTCCTGGTTCTGGGCGAAACCTGTTTCCTTGGGCTTTGCACGGACCCACTGCTACTGCAAGTTCAGTTCTGCAGCGCTTTAGGGTTGAGATCCTTGACGTTTATTCTGGGCCGCGGGCAGAAGGGGCAAATGATTAAAAAAAAAAATGCTAGCAATAAATTATCTTTAGAGATGGGAGATGAGGAATAAAGAAGAGACAAAAAGAGTAATGGAGGAACAGGATTTACCGAAATCTTTCATTGTTATCTAAATAATTCACATACCACGTTGGAAAAGCTGCCCCTAAATTTACAACATACAAATGAGATGTGAATCTTAAGAGCTGATGCAGTCATTGTGAAAAATTTTAACTGATCTTACTTCTTCCGTAGTCATTCATAGTTTGCAATTCCATTTTGAATCTGTCACATTTTATTTAAGGCTAAATTAGGTAGATTTCTAAAAACTTTTTTTTTTTTTTTTTAAGAGAACCAAACAAAGCTTCAAAATTGCAAACCTCAAGATCCTGGGTTTTGTTTGTTTTTTGTTTATATATTTGTTATTTTTTTACTTTGTTAAAATCCAGATAATCCAGGTAACTTTTTATTGCATGTTCAGGAAGGAACTCCCTTAACTTTTAATTTAGAGGTTAAAAAACACTTATCTTATGTATTGGAATGACCTGTATTTGTAAGTGCATTTCAGTATTTGTGAGTGAGTAATTGCATTTCGGTATTGCCCCCATATGCATTATTTTTATTCAGGTCTGCCATTAATCTTGCATGGAGCCTCAGTGCCATGGAAATGATGGCATCTGTTTAAATTGGAGAATGAAATTGAGCTTAAGTCTTGTTACTTTTAGGAACTAACCTTCATTTTAATAATTTGAGAAGCTTAAAAAAAATCTAAAAGAACTGTTCCATCAGTTTGATGGAATGAAAATTAATATCTGATGATGAACTTAAAGGGAATTCAACTTGGTTTTCTAAGTAGGGTGTGAATTTATGTTTTCAATTTTGGTGCACGATTTCATCATAATTTTGTTTATTAAGCTTTAATAACTTAAGATGGCTTCATTCAAAAAGAAGACTTCTTTGAAATGCTTTTAATTATGCCTCTTATGTGTTCTGTGTAAAGTAATCTAACCTGTCCTCATACAGTTTATCATAGCTAACCCAGCACATTGAATTAAGTCATGCCTAGATAGTTTCAGTAGTTGTAAATTTCACCTTGCTGTGATACCTTGGTGGAGATTCTTGAAGTACAATCAGGGTTTTAACTCCAGAGCCCATTTATAATATTAAATATCTTGAGAAAATGTATCGATGGAAGTTTTCCAGTGGCAGAATAGCTCCAAAATTACTTCAGGAATCTCAAGATGAGAAGAGCTGTGCAGTTAGAAAATGAGTAGATGGCTTAGAAGACTTCTTCAGGTGTCAGTGAACATCTTTAATGCTTACCGGAGTGGGGGCAGCCCGTGCATTAGAACTACAATATTGTTGGGGCGCCTGGGTGGCTCAGTCGTTAAGCGTCTGCCTTTGGCTCAGGGTGTGATCCCAGAGTCCTGGGATCGAGCCCCGCATCGGGCTCTTCCGCTGGGAGGCCTGCTTCTTCCTCTCCCACTCCCCCTGCCTGTGTTCCCTCTCTCGCTGGCTGTCTCTCTCTCTGTCAAATAAATAAATAAAATCTTAAAAAAAAAAAAAAAAACTACAATATTGCTTATATGGTATTTAAATTCCTTCTGCTTACCATCAAATTTTCATGTTGCCCCATTGAGCATACGACTTTTCTGAGTTGATTTTATTTGCTTTCTTCATCACATTCCAACTTTCATGCATATTATGGATGGGAATTTTAGAATTTGTGTGATTCACGTGTATGCTCCCACCTTGGGAATATGTTTATGATACCTCTTTCTCTTCAGTAGGGATATGTCCTCAGCACCAACTACTCCTCCATCAGTGGATAAAGTAGACGGATTTTCTCGGAAGTCCGTCAGAAAAGCCAGACAGAAGAGGTCGCAAAGTTCCTCACAGTTTAGGTCTCAAGGCAAGCCTATTGAGCTAACACCTCTGCCGCTGCTGAAAGGTAAGGCTCATGACCAGGTGATGGAGTCCTTGCCAGTTGATCTTTTTATATCTATATATAATTTTCTTTTTGTAGAATTTCTGTGTTGCACACTGAAGGGATGGGAGATTTCAGACGTGTTGAAGTTACTGCTATGTGGGCAGATATACCCACTTTCCTTTTTAAAGGGCTCAATTTAATATAAATAGCTGTGGACAAATGAAAAGAAACCTTATCAGGAATATCTCTCACATTGATAAAGAGAAGAACTGAATGCCAGAGGAACTTTAAGATGCCTAGGTCTGTGTTTTTCATTTTTTCTTCTGTTGACATTTAGAGATACCCATCGTATGTGATAACAGCTACACATTGTACGGTTTTAGTCACAGGAAGTAGACCTGGGAGAGGAGATGGTACCATTAACTTACATATAGAAAATGATGTTTGAAAGAATTCATTTTTAAAAATCAAGAAAAAATGGTCAGGTAGTAATTGCGTTTTCAGATAATACGTGTAGAAAACATGATGATCATACTTGTTAATACTACTTTTCTCTTTCCTTTGGAATGAATTAAGGACAAGTTTTTCATATGAGATTTGCTTTTTCTAAAGTAGACCTTTCAACTTTTGTTTGGGTGTATGTGGATACTTCCTGTTCCTTTTAATTTTCATTTGTTTGCTCTATGTTTATGAACAGACATGGTTGAAATACGTCAGAATATACCATTTATAGCATGGAAACGATCAGAATTTGCCTTTGAAAGTAGATTTTCATCTGCTGAACACTTAAGAGTGAAGAGAAAGGGAACATGCACAAAACAGTGCCCTTCCGTAGCTCAGAGGACGTCAGAAAACCTGACTCGTTAATGAACATTTACTTCTGTAACAGTTTGTGAAATTAGAAGGTATTATATGAAAAACTGGAGTTTGACCAGAAAAGATCCTCAAAATTTAGCCTCGGATATTTCAGGCTTCTATTTTTCCCCTGTGAGCCTTTTTTTTTTTTTTTTTTTAGGGAGTTAGAGTCATAAATGAGTCTCTGAGGTTTATACTTGAAATTGTGGAAACTAAATGGATTCTGATTACTATTAAGCTGATATATCTGTTGGTAAAGATGAGCTCTTATGAGTTTGTGGGGGAGAAAATTTTAGCTAAAGGTTTTGCTGATAAAAAGGAAAAAGCCTTTGTGAGGCTTTAGAAGAGAAGTGAAGGAAAAACTCTAGGGATAAAGCTAATCATGCTTGAAATACAAAGTTGAGCAGTGTATGGATTCTTCGGTAACTTTTCAGATTGGAGCTAGATGTGTAATAGTTTTAGCGTGTTTATCTGGCAAAGGACTCTCTTTTGAGGAAACCGATTAAACTTTTTTTAGGTTTAGAAAGAATTTTAAACTTTATCGTTATATTCATTTCTTGGGGGTCACAGTAAACATTTAAATTAGAACTGAACTGACCACTCTTTGGTTTTGTGGGTAGTGAAGGGGCATGGGTGAGAAGAATTTGGCACATTTTAAGATTTTGTTGTTCCTTATCTCATTTTTTTTTATCATGGTAAAATATACCTAACAGAAAGTTGACCATTTTAACTGTTTTTAAGTATGCGTTAAGTGTGACGTTAGATACGTTTACGTTGTTGTGCATGTCACCGCCATCCATCTCCAGAACGTCTTCATCTCCCCCAAATGAAACTGTATCCATTAAATACTAACTCTCCATTCTCCCCTCCCCTTAGCCCCTTGGTAAGTAACCACCATTCTACTTTCTGTCTTTATGAATTTGACTACTCTTAGGTCTTTCCGTGACCGGATTCTTTCCCTTAGCATAATGTCCTCAAGGTTCATCCATGTTGTAGCGTGTGTTAGAATTTCCTGCCTTTTAAGCCTGAATAATATTCTGCTTTATGTATATACCATATATTATTTGTCCATCTGTCAGTGAGCACTTGGGTCGTTTCCACCTTTTGGTTATTGTGAATGCTGCTATGAACACGGGTGTACAAGTATCTCTTTGAGCCCCTGCTTTCACTTCTTTTGGATACATGCCCAGAAGTGCAATTGCTAGATCATATATTTAATTTTTTGAGGAATTGCCAGACTGTTTTCCACAGCAGCTGTACCATTTTACATACTTAACCATCAGTGCGCAAGGGTTCCAATTTTTCCACATCCTCACCAACACTTGTTATTTTTTGTTCTTTTTTTTTTGATAATAGCCATCATAATGTGTGTGAAGTGGTATTTCACTGTGGTTTTGATTTGCATTTCCCTTGTGACTAATGAATGATGTTAAGCATCTTTTCATGTGCTTATTGGCTAATTTGTATATCCTTTTCTTATTTTTTAAGTGAAGTCTGATAATATTGAAAAATTTCCAAGAACTCTGCTCTCCAGGAATATGATTTTTGTGAACTTGTGTGTTTTGCCAGCGTGGGAGAATTGGAGAGTAACAGGACCATGTAGTACTAGATATAGCCACAGCTTAATTCCAGACAGACTGAAAGTGATTCTTGTGTAGTAAGCATGTCCTGGGAAAATATTCCAGAAAGCAGTCCATAAATTGGATTTCCCTATCTGTAGAATAACAAAGAAGTACAGTCAGATGTAGATTTCAGAAATGTTTATTTGCTCTTGATTTTTATGGGGAATATAAAACATTTGTTAAATGGCATTTGTTTTTCTTACAGTGGATTGAATTTTATTTGTGTGTTGTCTTTTCACTAACTATAGGAACTATAGAATTATTGGAGGAATTTCTTTATTTTATTTTATTTTTTACCGTATCCTTGGGAGAAACCAGAATACATTATGTGTGCATGCCAAAGGATAGTTATTGATGCAGTTTTCTGTAGTATTGCTTTGACCAGGTTGGTAAGTTTGAGTTAACTTTATTTGGCAGTATAATATAAGTGGCAGTTGAATTTTGTGATTGCATTAAAGAATAAAGTAAAATTGATGTCCTCAAGATTTTTAATTTTAGGGGAATTTGAAAACGGAAATTGTATAATTTTGCAACTCATCTTTTTAATATGTAATTTTTGGAAAATTCAAACATAAGGTATTCATTAATGATCACTTGTTTTGTATTTATGCATTATCAGAATGTTTATCATATGACTCATGATAGTTGACTGACTTATATGTAATAGGGCCATTAGCATTTTAAAAGTCTCTTCACTTGTAGAACTTAACGAAGTGAAAGGAAAGTTTCATCTTTTTTGCCTCTTTTCTAATAGGCGGGGTTTTGAAATTTCTATGAACTATGTTATTTTCTGCAGAAAGCAATGCCAGCGGGTCGTTCAGCGTCCATAGCTGGCTTTTCCTCAGCTACTTATAATGAAATAGAGACATTTGAATTTTCTCCGTCTTTATGCACTTTTGAAAATGTTTTCAGAGAGTCCTAAGTTTTTGAGCTTGAAGGACTGTTACTCAAGGGGAATTTAGTAGAGGTTTGAGTGCTCGATGTGAAGACTTGGGTGTTTTCCGTGTGCCTGTGCACGGCATGACACGATCCAAGCTTTGACAGTTACCTATCTCGGTAAGGACAGTTAAACTAAACATTTAGGGAATAGACGCACACATCTTTGTCATCCTCGTCATCCTCGTCATCATAGTAATAATAACTAGTAGTAGCAGTAGTAGTACTACCAGGTTAGGTGACTAGTTCTCTCCCCACCCCATCCTCCCCTGCCCTGTTTCCTTCTTTCTTTGACTTTAAAAGCTTATGTAAGTTTAGATCTGAGTGAAGTGTTTTTGAAAAGTACCACCTCTTTGAAGATGGGATTATAATGAGAGCAGCATCATTATTTCTAGCCTCATAATTCATTATGTAAGTTTTTGAGGCATTTTGCTAATAGTTCGGACATTCAGTATTAAACATTCCAAAAACTGTGATGAGTGGAGGTACTCTTCAGCAGAAACCCTGCCCCTTGGTGTTAAAGCTTTTAGATCAGTAACACTGTGTTTCTATAAATTCCTTCTTTAATGAAAACTATTTTTTTTTAAGCTCTAAGCTTGTGATTCAGCTTACATTTTTATTTTTTAGGGTGATAGTTTGTGAGGATTTTAAAAATCCCAATTGAAAACTAGCGTTTATGTGTTTCTTTTTTATTTTTTTAAGATTTTATTTATTTATTTGACAGAGAGAGAGACAGCCAGCGAGAAAAGGAACACAAGCAGGGGGAGTGGGAGAGGAAGAAGCAGGCTCCCAGCGGAGGAGCCTGATGTGGGACTCGATCCCAGGACTCTGGGATCACGCCCTGGGCCGAAGGCAGACGCCTAACGACTGAGCCACCCAGGCACCCCTGTTTATGTGTTTCTAATTTGTGGATGGGATCATTCTTTTTCATCCATAACTGCTTTGTGTAGTGTGTAAAGAAGGAATATGCAGAAGTAATTCCCAATTTTTATAATGGGATAGTGCCCTAAAGTATATTTATAATGAGATTAGTTTCTTAAGGAATAATGTCCTTTATTTTAGTGTTTACCATCTTTCTTGTATGGTGCAGTGTCACATGGGGGGAAGCACATGGGCCTTGTTGCTTACAAGAGTCCTGGCTTACTAGTTGTGTTGTCTGGGTAAGAATGTTAACTTCTGACAGCCTTGGTTTTCTTGTCTATCAAATGGGGATGATAGTCAATAGATGTGGCAGTGCCACATTCGATAAATACTAGCTACTGTTATTTAACTGGGATTTGAGAAGTTAAAATATGAATAATGTGGAATTATTTCACTTTTTATATCTTTTCAGGAAAAAGGTGAAATTGGAAATTTCTCAAAAAACTATGTAACAAGACCATAGTTTTGGTAGGAATGAATCTTTTTCAACCAAAAAATTGGAAGAAACAGTTTGCAAATATATTGAATTTAGTAGACTAGTTATTTTAAAAACTGTTATTTGCAGATTTTCACCAAATACGTTGGTATCCTGCTACATTTTTTAGTGTATTTTATTTTTAAATTTATTTATTTTTTGAATAGATAATGTAGTTATATGGTTCAGATCTCAAAAAATACAAAAGGATGTATAGTGAAAAATCTTCTTCCTGACTTGGTTCTCTTACTTCCCCTTCCCAGAAGCAACCAGTTATGATACTCTTCTGTAGAAGATAAAAACTTCTTAAACCCTTCATTGAATTGGAAATTCATTTTGCAGCCTGAAATTATATGCACATTTTGTATGTGTATGTCCTTTTTTTAATTGGAAGAATTACATAGTATTTTTCAGATTCTCAAAGGGGTTTTGAATCAAAAAAGGTTAAGAACCATTGTTTTAGTTTGTACCGTAGATTAATGATGCATATTCTTTTTTTTTCTTTTTTTTTTAAAGATTATATTTATTTATGTGACAGAGAGAGACAGCCAGCGAGAGAGGGGACACAAGCAGGGGGAGTGGGAGAGGAAGAAGCAGGCTCCCAGCGGAAGAGCCTGATGTGGGGCTCGATCCCAGAACGCGGGGATCACGCCCTGAGCCGAAGGCAGACGCTTAACGACTGAGCCACCTAGGCGCCCCATGATGCATATTCTTTTGACAGTTAAATTGGCGTGTGTGTGTGGGGGGGGTTAAGAAATAATCATAAGTTTTCCTTCTGAACTAGAAGAATATCTATAAGTTAATAGGTGTTAACATTCAGCTTTGCACCCTTTGCGACAATGTGGCAATATTTTTCTTTTTGGGAAGAAATTATAAGATCTTGCACAAAACCAAATGTCAGTTGCATTGTTTACATGTGTGAAAGATCATAGTTAGTTGTAGCGAGGAGGTATTTCATTTACTTTTAGGGGGAAATATTTTTTCTTTATATATCCTTACAGTTTATAGCATAGAGAAAATTCCCATACAGAGTCGTATGTGGGCCAAAGGTTATTGAGAGTAAGCATACCTGATTTATGGATCATTTAAAAGTAGGATAGCAACTTGCATTCATTTCCCATTCCATCTGAGTATGATAATTACTGCATAGTTCTTAACCTTGGGTTCATGGATTTCTGATTGGGAATAGGATATGGGCATTGTGGTTGGGCTTTCAGGTTCTAAGACCCTCCTAAAATTATATGTAAAGTTTCTGTGAGTGGGCATTTTTGTTTTGGAGAACAGAGTTCACCGCTTACCTCAGATTTGGGAAGGTTTTTGCCCTACCATTCTTGCTCTTTCTCCGCAGTTAAGAGCTTTTGGATTAGACCAAAAGATGGGGAATTGTATTCTTATTTCTGAGTATCATGTTAGCTGTATGTATTCATGTAAGCATTGGACACTTAACAGTAAACATGGTAAGCTATAAACAGAATTCATCATAATGTGGGTCTCTCCAGGGTATGACTCAGCCCAGGCATAAAATATTGAGGTGCCAAATGAATCTTCTCAGAAGGCGAGGTGTCCTTTTCTACCTAGAACTTTCTTCCTCTGACTTAGTGTCATTTTTCAAGTTTCATCTCACCATGGGACTTTCTTAGGAACTGCCCCTCCTGACTTTTTTTAAAAAAATTATTTATTTATTTATTTATTTGACAGAGAGAGAGAGACAGAGACAGCCAGTGAGAGAGGGAACACAGCAGGGGGAGCGGGAGAGGAAGAAGCAGGCTCCCAGCGGAGCAGGGAGCCTGATGCCGGGCTCGATCCCAGAACCCTGGGATCACGCCCTGACCCGAAGACAGATGCTTAACGACTGAGCCACTCAGGCACCCCCACCCCTCCTGACTTTTAAAAATAGTCTTCGTTGAAGTTACTATCAGTCTGTTGTTTCTTGCATAATATTTGTGATCTGAAATTATTTACTCTTTGTTAGTCACTCGGGTGTTATCTGTTTCTCTTTCCCCATTAGAATATAATCTTCAGTGTAGAAACCTTTTTTTCTACCTCTAGGGCTTTGGTCAGTGCTTAGTACATAGTTGGCAATCAATCAATATTTGTTAGGCAATTAATTAACATTGTTAGTTGACATCTAAATTATTAGTAATAGTATTCTTCCTAAGTACTTAAATTTTTTCCCCAAAAGCGAGGTCATGCAAGTTTTATTTTAATTTATATTTTACACAAAGTTACAAACTTGTTTAATGAAGACTTTTTATTTTTAAAGGATCAGATTGCTGAGTGTTCACTTAAAATCCTGAGTGAGGCCTTATGCTTTGGTAATTCTGCATGTTTCAGGTTAAGAACAGAGGAGAGAGGATGGAGTGGGTTTTATGTGTTATACACTAAGTGATTCCTGTTACTTAGGGACTCATCACGTGGCGTTTTGCAGCAGATGTTAAATACAGTGAAACACCTTTTATCTGCTGATGTTTGAGGCCTGAATTGTGGGCTAATCAAATCACCAGACTTTCTTTCTTTACATAGTTTAAGAGGGAACAGCATATCTGAAAATTACAATGGGCTTTCAGAGCAGGGTTTTATGGTTAAGCTTTCTCATCTTTAAAACTTCTATTTTATAATGTTAGTTCTTAATACTAATTAGATTTTCTAGTGCTTGCAAAAGAACAGTGAAGTTTCTAGATATTTCTAAAATGCTGGGTAAGGTAGTTCTTTGGTTTGTTTGCAAATGATGGCATAACATCCTTTTTTACTACTTAAAAATACTTTTCTACCCTTCGTATTTGAAGATTTTCTGAAAGCAAATATGGGATCTTATTTGTATGTTGCAGCAGAATTAAACATATGATGAACATACTGATAGGACAATATGATAATATTATGTTATTATATTTTTGCCTGATATATAACAGTATATAGCTAATATATATAACATGTGTTATCTAAGTGAGGCAGGTGGCCTCCCTGAGGTAAGAATGGAGGCCCTGGAGTCAGACATCCTTAGCTTTGAATTTTGAGTCTATTCACAGCTGTGTGACTTCTAAGCAATGTTTTCTTTTATCTCCCAATTGGTAGAGTATTAGAACCCACCTCATATAGTCAGATTAAATGCCAAAAAGCAGACAAAACATTTATCTCAGTGTTGGATACATAGTAGGGGTTGAAGAATATTAACTGTTACAATTTCAGGAAAAACTGTATAATAGAAAAATGCTTACCTGTGTTTTTCATTTGATTTCTATTCTCTTAATACTTTACGTGGATTATTTCCATTTAAGGAAAAAAAACATGGAGCATGTAGAATGGTGCGAACCAGACTTTTAAAGCAAAAAGGAGAACTAGTTCTTACGGAACAGTCTCAGCGTTACTATTCAGTTAACATCATTTTCAGACTGGCTTCTCATTTCAGGAATTAGAACATAAAGTAGCTAATGTAATTATTTCCAAGGGAAGTTCCATTCGTGGAAGGTTACCAAGTAAAATTATGGTTTGATAAGCTTATTTTGGAAGTCATCTACTAGGACAGGATCTTAAATCTTTTTTTGTCATTGCTTACTCATAGTAGTAAAAATAACGCATGTAGTTGTTTATACGAATTGTATACATGTGCTGTTATACAAGTATAACGCATGTTAGGAAAGTACACAAATATAGAAAGTTAAAAAAGATGATATTGAAATGTAAAATGTATGGATGATCTAATATTTAATTTTGGTACCTCCTTTTCCTTTACCCGTCCCCCCTAACATGTTACATGCACTGGCCCTGAGCACATCTTTGTTTTGAGATTTTGCTTGGAAGAGAGAACCTCTTCAGCTTAGAGGCTTATTTCGTAGCATTTTGTTTTAAGCCAGAGAGATGTGAAGAGTGGAATGAGAAAACTTTTCTTTACGTTCTTGAAGTTATTGTCCAGGTTTTTAAATTTGTTGCACCTTAAAGAAACAAAATCTGAATGGAAGATTTTGCCAGTTTAAGAAGTATCATAGATGGTTCTTTGTAGAGGGCTCTTATCTTGCTGTTGACGGGTGGGTTTCAGAGGGCCCTTGACTCTCTTGAAATTCCAGGCAATATTTTGTGTCTCTGGGCAGATTGTCATTTTTCTGGGGAATGGGTTCAGAGCTTTCATCAGGTTCTTAAAGGAGTTTCCCCGAAGGCTAGGAGCTACTGCTGTGGGTGGTGGTGTTGGATTCCTCACTTGAGAGAATTTGTCATAGAGTCCCTTTCTGTGGAAGAGAGATCTCTTGACGAAAAACTTCCGCATGTTTCTCCTGACTTTCAGTTCTTTTTGATAACAGAATTTTTTTTTTTTTGGTGGGGAGCAAAGCAAGGTTTATTGAGCGATAGCAAAGTGATAGTACACAGCTCCTGAGGAGGGAGGGGACCCGAGAGGGTTGCCCCCAGGCAGAATTTTTAAAGGTGTTTGAAGATAGAAGTTATTACATGACTCCAGTGTGGTTGTTTGGAACTTTTTTTATCAGTATCATTTGAAAAATTAAGCTGAGTAAATACTACCAATGATAAACTTAAATGTACCTGTAAAAAAGCATTTATTCTGGAATAGCTGTGGGCCTGGAAGAAGCCAGAAGGAGAAACAGGTTATCTTTACTGGTGAAGAAATAATTTAGCAACCAACGAAGGAGAAGAGAAGCAGCGTCTGTAGGCTCCACTGTGTACCCGCTGATGTGCTACGTGATGTCACATTGAAGCTTCCCAACAAAACCAAGAACAAGGGATGTTTGTGCTTAACTGAGGGCTGTGTAACTTGCTCATCCCTTCAGAGAGAGCCGGGATGGGAACCCCAGGCCTGTCTGGTTCCAAAGCAAGTGCCTTCTCTATTTATGTACATGAACGTAGGTGACACTGGAGCTAACCACCATCTTGCTCGTGCTGTGCTAGGATGATTTACCAAGGGAACCATTTTACTACCTCTTGTAAGAACCTTGAAAACTGTGAGGAGACTGAAGTGATGAGAAGAGAAGTGGAGAAGAGAAGAGGGCTAGCAGCCAGGCCGGTAGCAGCACTGTGGGTGGTGGGTGGTGGTGGAGAGTCCTGGAGAGCAGCAGGCCTCAGAGATGGCTCCTTAGAAAGGCCAGATAGCCAGTACTTCATGATGGGAAGGGAGGGGGGCGGGGGGTGAGGGGGGGAAGAAGCCACTCTGTATCCTGTGGGACTCTTGTGCTGTCATGATAAAGTCATGTCAGTCATGGAATGGTTTGGGTTTGGTAAACTGGTAGCAGTGTGGCAGTGGTTTTCTTTACCATTTATCTTTATATCTCTGGGAACTAGCTTAAAGAGGAAAGGGTGTGGGTTCAAGTCTAGGTGATAAGTCCTGGCTTTGTGAACTGAGCTTAGTTATTTAACATCTTTGGAGCTTTAATTTCTACTTTCGTTAAATGGGACTCACAATTCCCAAGGTGGTTGTGAGGAGTGAGATAATGTGGGTAGGTTGCCTAATGTATGATTGGTTGTGTAATAAATATTCCTTCCCTTATCTTTCTGTTTGTCATCGATCTTTCTTTGAGTCACTCCTAAGGACCTAGATCTTGTTTCAGATCTTGTGAGGGAAGATATCTGGCAAAAGTTCATCCATTTATGTAGGCATCATGAAAGACTTACCTTACGGTGATGTTACTTTTTAATTTAATTAATTCATGGTTGCTCATGCCTGGAACACTATTCAAAGTAAAATGGTAAAACATTAAAAAACATGGAGAAAATTGGGACTTGGCAGCATTTCAGGAAAAGTACTATCTTCTAATAAGGAAGATGTAGGCTTTGGAATTAGCCTTTTACCGGAGTGCTTCCAGAAGACAGTATCTGGAAATGGAAGGAGATATCTCCTTTGCCATGTGTTATAAGGAATTCAGAGTGAGTTCAACCTCCTAAGGAGCTAGCTGTCTTATATTGGCAGTTTGGAAATCATAGCAAAAAACACTTTTCTTTTCAAATGAATGAGTATTTTGAAATCAAGGACATTGGTAGCAAAAAGGAAGTTCCTTTTGAGAGTCAGAAGCCTACTTTGTCTCATCAAGTTAATTTTTCAGAAAGACCGTGATGCATCTGAAGGACTGGTGTTTTTCCCTAATTTGTGAGCCAAAGTCAAATGAAAGCAGATTTACACAAAGAACTTTTTAAAAGTAAAAGGAAGTGTTGGTACTCCGTTCTGCACTGTCTTCCATGCATCCTTCTAGCTTTGCCTCTTCAACTCCATCTACAACTGTTGTAACTAACTAGTATCCTTGATGGTAACCAGTCATCTAGAAATAATATTCATTTCACTTTAAGAAAACTTAAACACATCATTTTTATCAAAAACAGTTGAGTTGAAGTTCTGAAACTCAGTAGATGTAAAATTTATCAGGCATGTGGCTGGATCTACAGGGAGATCTGTCTCTAAGATTTCAGGTATAAGTAACTTTGACGTAACCTTTAGCTGCTGAGGAAGCTTGTGCCTTAATATCTAGATTTAGTTATTCCATAAAGATGTTGGAGTTATATTTTGTGGTATTTAGATTTCTATCTTAGCATTGTTAAAGGCATTTCAACTAATGGTGGAATTTATTTAGGCTTTCCCAGTTCAGTGGGATGTTCTAGAACTGGTATATACTGTAGACAGCTTTGGGCTTAGGAGTGGTAGACCCTGTGCTCATACTCTCGAATTCTGATGAGGCTTCAGTGAAATGAATTGTGTGCAGATGTTTTTCAAAGTGTGTATGAAGCAAACAGCTCTAAAAGGAGTCTATATGTGACCTGGCTAAATAGTCTCCTCCAAGGGCCTTATATTCTCATTTTTGTAATTGTTCTGTGGGCTGTGTGATTCAGTTCATTCACTCATCAGATTTCTACGGAGCAGTATGATGCACCAGGCACTGCCCTGGCAACACAGTGGTGAGCAAAACAAGAAGGTTGATGTGGTTCTTCTTCTCAAAAGGCCGTTGTAGCTGGAGGTCAGAGATTGATGGGGCTGCTTAGGTTGTTGGAGCCAAATCATTCTGGCTGGGTTGAAGTTTGTCCTTGAGCCTAAGAACATTTGTACATATCTGTAAATATATGATCGCGGAATATATAAATCACCCTTAAATCCCTTACCCAGTCGTGGGGAATAGTATTTTCCCCTCATGTTTATATATTCTTGTGTTAAGCTTAAAATTGTTTTTGTTCTATAGGATACTTAATAGCGTTATAATTGCTTCTTATTGTTGGAGTTGGAATTTTAGGAAGTTCTCTTGTTACAGTAACATTGTGCTTGTTAAAATACTGAGGTTTCTTTGAAAACAACTTAATCATTGCTTGCTTAAAAAAGCATTACTAGTTTACTTTCAGGCTATAAACATGAAATATACAAAATGTAAAAAACATACCAAGTCCCTTTAAAACTAAGTAAAATCCATCTGTGGGTCCACCCATTTGCTCTGTAGATGGCACTCTGTTATTAAGTACATGATCTTAAGTTTTCATGTGTTTTAATTCACTGTTTTATGAACTGCTGGTTGGAATAGTGGGGGACATAATACAATAGATTTAATTCATTAAGAGAATAAAAGTTTAGAAGATTAGAGCTGGAATTACTGTCAGCAGCAATTGATGTTCATTAAATGAGAATTCAGGCAACAGTAAAACCACAGTTAGGCAAAGCAATTAACATTGGTGGTGTGATGGTTTCTGTGAAGATTGGAAAAATAAATAATTGAAAGTATTTTAAATTTGGCAAATTGAATGAAGTTAAAAATTGAATCCACCTCCTTGTCACTTGCTAATTTTAAGTTTTCCTGAGCTATTATGATTTAAATTATTGAGCGTTATCTGTGCTGCATTCTGTGGGTGGTAAAAATTGAGTGGAGTGTGTGCTTTCAGAACCAGTGCTTGAAGCAGAACTGGATTTGTGATGGTTTACATAAAGAGGAAAGCTTCATCTAGGATTATCTCAAACTCTGACCTGTGGGAGAGTCCAACAAAATAAATAAAAGGACAATGCAGTCTGGAATTTTTGATAGTACTTAGAAGATCACTCTTCTACCTCAATGGTTAACGGATTTCAAAATGATTGTAGAATCATTTCATGGTTAGTCAAACAATGTGCATTCTTGTGAATGCAAATCTGTATTTAATATTAACAAAATCTTGGTAAAATCATCTTTCTTTACAGTTTTACTTAATGGAATATTATTTTTCTTTCTTTTTTTTTTTTTAAAGATTTTATTTTATTATTTGACAGAGATGGAGACAGCCAGCGAGAGAGGGAACACAAGCAGGGGGAGTGGGAGAGGAAGAAGCAGGCTCATAGCGGAAGAGCCTGATGTGGGGCTCGATCCCATAACGCCGGGATCACGCCCTGAGCCGAAGGCAGACGCTTAACTGCTGTGCCACCCAGGCGCCCCTAGGAATATTATTTTTCTTTCGTGTGTTAATGTAGATAGAGTGAAGTCATCCCTCCCCCCCCCCCCGCCATTTTTGAGCAAGGCTGTTTATAGTATTGTACTGTCTGTTAAGAGAATAATTTCTTCACATTAGGATATCATAGTTCATGAGTGATATTCTCTCCATAAATGCCAGGATAATTGAGCTGTTATTTGCCTGTTTGTTGGTGAGATAGTCATGAAGTTTTGCTTGATTCATTTGGAGAAGAGAGATCAAGAACCTCTCAATAGGGTGGTTTTGAGGATTGAACAAGTTAATATAGCTAATGCTTAGAGAGGGACCTAGATCATGGTAAGTGTTATGTAAATGTTAGCTATCTTTGTCATTGCTGTTGCTGTTGTTATTATTTATAAATACTACTTAATCTGTATTTTATGACTTGGATTTCAAGTGGATCCTGTAAAGATGATCTATTTTTGTGTACTGTGTTTAGGAAAGTGGGTGTTTGTTTTTTAAAACCCATTAAGCTTATCCATAAACTAAATCTTTTAAGTAAAAGAACATATCACTATTTATTACATTTGCTAATGAATTTTAAAAAGCATTTAGAAAGAATTTTTGAGTGAAGAAACATTTGGAAGCTGTCAAAGTCAGTACATTGTTGAACCCAAGGACTAGTCTAGGCAAGTGTGATCTGTGTTGCTTTATGACAGATGTTAAAGCATTTCGCTCGCCTGTCTTCCCTGGCTGGTGTGTGTGGTGCATTGGGGAGATTGGGGAGTTGAATGTGTGTGAGGACATTGAGCATTGTCACTATGAAAATTGAGAAGGACTGTTGGTGGTTGCTAAATGTAGTTAAGAGGTTGGACAGGTAGGACATAGCCATTAACCTAACATCTTTGATTAAGTGGGAGCATTGAAAAATCTTTAAAAAAGAAAAAAAATTAGAGAGGTTGCTAGGAGTTTGCAAGAGTGTCTTTGGTGCACCTGGCTTATAATACGAATTTCATGCGTTAGAAATTTTTTCTTCATTTGTGATTTTTTTTTTTTACCTAAAACTGTTTTTTATGAACTGAAATTATGGATTTGTTGTATACATGTAATTTTTGATGAGTAATGCAACCTGTATTTAGTCTTTTTCAGACCTAGAAAGGTTTTTTTTTTTCCTTCTTTTTCTCTCTCACAGGAAGTTAACAGTTATCACAGTGTCAAGCCACTCATTCTCATAGTTATCTCAAGATAATGAGTGTTGTCTTTGACACGTCTTCAGTTTCTATTGAGATGAAAAAATGTATTCAGCCCTCGTGCATTTTTTTCTTTCATGATGAATTCAGATAAAATAACTCACCGTGAGTTAATATGTTCACAAAAGCAACGTGTACATATATTTGATGTAGGTGTGTAACAAGGGAAACCCAAGTGCCAAGAAACCACTGGCAGGTCAGATTCAGTAAGTGCAGTTGAATTGGAATGTCAATCAGAATCCTTTCTTCCAAGGGATCTTCTTGAGCCGGTAGATGCTCATGTTTCTGTTCTACCTTGAGTTCTTACTTTTTATCCGAAAGATTTTAAATAAAGACTCAAAGATTGGACAGTGAAAGCTTCAGTCAGGGCAAGTCACTTCAGAGCGCATGAGTGGGGGGAGTGGTAGAGGGAGAGAATCTCCAGCAGTCCCCCACCCCCCCCAAATCCAGTGGGTCTCAGGGCTTGATCCCAGGACCTTGTGATCATAACTTGAGCCGAAACCAAGAGTCAGATGCTCAACCAACTGAGCCACCCAGGTGCTCCTCCCCTCCCATCTATTTAACATTTTTTAAAAAATAAATTTTTGACATTTGTTTTTTCTTCTTTCTGTCTAATAGCTCCCTTATCTGTGGGGGTTCCAGGACTCTCAGTGTTTGCCTGAAATGCAGATAGTACCTAATCCTCCATATACTATGGTTTCTCTTATACCTACATACCTGTGATAAAGTTTAATTCATAAATTAGGCACAATAAGAGATTACCAACAATGACAGTTACAATATTCTGTAATGAAAGTTACGTGACTGTGGTCTCTCTCTCAAAATATCTTTGTTCTGTACTCTCCCTTGCTATGATGATGTGAGATGATAAAATGCCTATGTAATGAGATGAAGTGAAGTGAATGATGTAGGCCTCGTGACCTAGGGTTAGGCTACTATAGATGTTCTGATGATAAGTCAGGAGGAGGGTCATCTGCTTCTGGCCCAGGGTTGACGGTGGGTGACTGTGGGTAACCACGGCAAGGGAGACCGTGGGTAAGTGGGGACTACTGTATTTTCCCTTCCCTTAGTTGTTTTGCAGGTAGGTTTGCTTAAGGCCATGTAGAGCTGTGGGCAGGTCAGAAATACAGAGGTAGCATGGGAAGCTAGGGAGACTGATGATTACAGTTCAAAGATGTTGCCTGTCCAGCAAGGTAAAGTTATAGAAAGAAGATAGATTTGTCAGCCAGCCAGCCAGTCTTAGAATTCCAGTCAATTTTCCTTGCAAGCTGGGTGACTTTGGACAAATGACTGTCTTAGAGCCTCAGTTTGCTCATCTGTAAAGTGATGATAATATCTGCCTTGCAGGATTAGTTTGAGAGATGATGTATGTGAAATGCCTAGACCAGTACCAACATGGCAGACACTGGGAAATTGATAGTCATCATAATATTTCTGTTCTTGAAGTCAGAGACCGTGTCCATTCATAACTGGATTCCCATTGTCCAGGATAGTGCCCCCCTCACATCTTGCTGCTCAGTGGGTACCTGTTGAGTACAACTGTCCTTTCAGGTAGAAAGGGAATTCTTCATGTATATGAAGCAGTGCTGACTCGTAATATTGCTTCTTACTCATTCCTTTCTCTTTTCTCATTTGTGTCTTAAATATTCTTTTAAGGAATGTATTTTTTTAAATGAGAGTTTTGTGTAATAAACTGAACGTAGCTTTAGAGACAAAGGTTTATGATTATGGCCTATACTGCTTAGGGGAAAAGGTGCTGCTTTGGACAGAGCACAGTCTCTGAAAGGCCCATGATTATCGAAGGTCGCCAAGTCCTTTGAAAGGCTCTGGGTGTAGGTTTTTGTTTCTGGCATTAGCCTGGGTTTCTTCAGCAGTGATTGAGAGTTGTTAGAGCCTGGAGTGTAGGAGACATGGAATGAGTGTTTATTGAATGAATGAATGAATGAATATGGTGATTATTCAGACATCAAAATTTAGTGAGGTCTTTATTGGAGAGCAGAAATAGTGTACAAACACTAAGTGAATTTTAGTGCAGACTAGACAGTGAAAACAAGTTGGTTTCCTGTCCCATCTTGGGTTTAGACAAGAGACTTGCTGGTTCGCAAAAATTTCTGCTGGCACTAACCTGGCACTTTGCTGTTCTCCTCGAGGTACATCATAGAAAGTCTTTCACTGGGCTGGAACCCAGGACTTGAAAATCAGCATTAACTTTGTGTTAAGTCTCCTTTGGGGGGGGCGGAGGTTGTGTGGAGGGGATGTAAGTAAGCTGCGGGAGAGAGTGTGATAGTCTAGTCCTTTCGCTCTGGCCCCCCTTGCCTTATAGGGATTTATGTCAACTCAGAGGCTCATCATGATAATGAAAGATAAGTGCTATAAAAGTTACTGCTCTGGTCCTCTGTGTAGTTTCTCTTTCTTCTTAGGTGGACTTTTCACTCAGTCTGTCTTTACTTTTTTGTTTGATGTATATTCAGGAAATTTAAAAAAAAACTTATTTTAATTCTAGCCTTCAGCAAACATAATTAAAAAGGAAAAGTTTCTGTTTGCTGTTACAGGAAGTCTGCTCCCCTACTCCACCCCCCCACATATTGGTACATTTTTTTAATACTCAGGAAGTAAGTGAATTTTAGGTTATCCACATTTCTATCCCTTCATTAGTGAGTAGTAGTATAATTAAGAGGTGCAAGGATTTGATGTGGTTTGCTAAATTTTTAGGGAACACAAAAAGCACACTTAGTGGTTCATATTTTTGAAAATCTTTGTGCAGTATTTGGGAAGATTTTCTTTTACTAGAAACCTTATTTTCTGGGCTCTTTTGCTGTGCATATTTCAGTAAGACTGTATCTGTCTTTCCTTGTCCTGTCCTTGGTCCTTGAAGGATATGCAGTGTATATTCTGCATAGGCCAGTCATGACCCTGGAAGGCCTTTCTTTGGTGAGCATATCTTTGGAAACAGAGGCAATCAAGATCTGTCTCCAGGAATTTTCTTTCTTCCCGAAGCCTCATTCCCGGATGTCAAATGTAACATAGGCCCATAGACTCTGGCGAGTGCTTTCATCAACCATCCAAACAGTTTCTGTTTCAGTTCCAAAAAAGGTAATTCACCTCCCTTCCCCTCATTAAATACCTAGGTTCGTTTCTTTCTTCCTTTCTTTTTTTTTTCTTTTCTTTTCTTTTCTTTTCTTTTTTCCTTCTTTCTTTCTTTCTCACTTTCTTTCTCCCCCCTTTTTTTTTTCTTTTTGGAGGGAGACTGGAGTTATTCACTGGTGTTGAGTTCTCTTTGGTGTTTAATAGATGGGGTGTTTCAGAAACCAGTCCATTCATCGTATACAATAAATACCAATGTTAGATTTTTATGGAATTTGGAAAGCTGTGATAGAAAACGTATAGGTAGGAGTCTACTTGATTTATAGGGGTGGCTTGAAAGAATTATAAATGTTTTGGTTTTAAAAGTTACAGTGTCAAGACATACGACTTTTAAAAGACTAGAAAGAGATGCAAAGAAGCTGTTAATAGTGGTTATCTTTAGGGAACAGAAATAGAGGGTTTCACTTTCTACCTTGACATTAAAGAAATTTAATTAAAAAACAGAAGGGTAGTCATGTGTCTGTTTCCCAAACTAATGAAAGTAAGCAAACTACTGGGAATAAAAGGAGCCATCGACCATTGGTGGTCATTAGATTAAGCCTTTGTGTGATCATTTGTAACATGAGGAAATATATACAGGATTCTTTTCGTAGAGCATAAATGCTTAAATAATTAATAATCAAAGTATTATTTGATGGATGTATGTTTGTCCTCTCCTTCTATCTTCCATCCACCCATCATCCATCTCCCCATTTGTCTGTAATAGTCAAGAGAAGTTCAGCTTGTCATCTCTGTAATATTATTGGTTTCTTTGCTCATCTCTTTGGAAAACCTTGAAAAACATTATTTTTGATGTTCAGCAGGAGGGTAAAGTACTCAGTAATTTTCAGAAACGGTGTGTGGGGCACTGAAAAGATAAATGCTGTTGGTGTGAAATCTTTTATTCTCACTGTTTTCTGAGATACTTACGTTGGTGATTTTACTGCACAAAGAACTCTGCTTCTTGGCTGTCCTACACCACACTTTAATGAGGTAGAGCTACACCGTGATTTGTGACTTGTGCCCTCTCCTTTTCTAATCAGCTCATCAACATCATGCCTATTCTGCATCAGTTTACTTTAGAATTTAATCAATCAGTTAATTAATTACTTTTGGTAATGCCATAAGAGAAACCAAGAGAGCTTACTGGCTTGCATTTGATTTGGGGGATAAAAAGATACTGAATTGGCTTTTGCTGCTTAACAAACCACTCCAAAACTTGGTGGCTTAAAACAGCAGCCATTTATTTAGCTCATCATCTTGTGGTTTGGCAGTTTGGACGGAGTTCAGCTGTGTGATTGTCCTGGTCTCTGCTGGATTCACTCACACACCTGCAGTCAGCTGGCAGCCGATGGTCTCATTCACATGTCTGATGGTTGGCTGATGGTTGGTTGGTTGTGGCTACATGGGGTGTCTGGGCTGTGTGAGCCTCAGCATCCAGCCGGTTAGCCTGCACTTCTTTACGTGGTGGGTTGTGGTATTCTCTAGAGCAATAAGAAAGGACCAGCTCAAATGCTTAAGTACCTTTCAGTTCTCTCCTGCATTGTGTGCAGTTATCCCATGGGCCAAAGCAAGTTACAAGCCCACTGAAATTTCAGGGGTGGAGAAAGACTCCATCTCTTTGTGGGTGGAGCTCCGGAAGTGTACTGCATGGCATGAATACAAGAAGGGGAAGAGTTTGTGGCCAGTTTTGCAACAGAATATCTGCCGCAGATGTTCTGAGGACTTCATATACCTTGGCTGAGTAGATATTGTCTCGATTTTGAAATGCATCTAGACCCCTGACTACTTCTCTAAGTCCAGACCGCTCAGCGTTTGCCTCCTGCTCACAGGCACCCTCTCCCTCCGTGCTCTACACAGCAGCCAGAGCAGACTTTTCAAAAGGGAAGTCAGAGCATGTTCAAACCCTTCCCCTGGCTTCCCATTTCATTCAGAATAAAATGTAAATTCCCTCCTGGGGCTGCAAGACTTTACCTCATGTGGCCCTTTCTCCGACCTCGTCTCACCCTGCCCCTCACTCCTCCTCCCGGCTGCGCTTGCCTCCGTGCTGCCAGTCGGACACACCGGAACATGCTCCGCCTCGGGGCTTTGCATTTGCCGTTCCCTCTGCCGGATGCTCGGTGGCTGCTTCCTTCGCTTCCTTCGCTTCCTTTGGGCCTCTTTATAAGTCACCTTCTCAGAAAGGCCTTCATTGATATCCCTACATAAAATAACATTCTTTCCGACCAATTTCTGGCTTGCTTTACTGTATCCAGGACACTTACCCACCACCTGACATTTGTTTATTTTCTGTCTCTTCCACGGGAGGCCACGACTTTGAGTGTTTATCCCCAGTGCCTACAGCAGGGCCTGGTGCAGGGTTTAGGCTCCCTGAGCTTCGGTAGAATGGCTCTAAAGTGAATTTTATCATCTGGTCTTCGTGGTGGCTCTTCTCTTCTCGAGCTGCTGAGGCCTGTGCTCCATCAATCCTGGGCTGGAGGCAACCTCTTTTCCCCTTGCCTGATGCTCGGCTGGACTGGTGTGATGATAATTAATGAAATGTTCATTCTATTCCCCTTTAAAAAATTTAAGGCAGTTTTAATGTGATGATTTGGGGATCATTTTCCTTTATAAATACCTATCTTCCTGGACTTAGGAATACAGGATTCTGTTCTGTGCTGATGGTTTCTGTAAATGCACGGATAGACATATGCAGGTTGTTTGCAGAGCGTGGCGCACAGCAAGCCCTTCGGGCTGGGCATGGAGGCTCGCGCAGTTGTGGTTTTAATACCCTCTTCGTGTGCTCTTGAAATTCCTTCAGTCCCCCAAGCCCCTTTTACTCAGACCCGTATACCAAATACCACCGGGCCAGACTTTCTCTGAGCTTTAACTAACCCAGGCAGAGAGCTGCTGTCCTTCAAGTGTAATTTGTCTCTCAGATGGCTTTCCTATAGCTGCTTCTCGGTCTTTGAATCTGAGTTCTGTTCGTCCACAGGAGTTTACCATTTGCAGGTATATGTTTGTAACAGATAGCCAAACCTCTAATTTGGAATAATGAGATGGGACGGAAATGAGTAGAGGAAGGGCAGTCTAGCTTAGTGAAACCTCTGAATCACAGAATATTTAAAAATAAAGACAATTATATGATATTTAAATTATAGTGCACATGATAGACTAATATATAACTGGGACGTAATGAGCCATGTAAGCGGCAGTAATGGAAATACAATTCACAACAGGCATACAGAAGAAGCGAAGAAGTTAGAGCAGCAAAGTCTGGGTAAGGGCTATTTGACTCAGAATTCAAGGGCTAATCCAAAGAATGGGAGGAATCACTAATTTCTTGAACCCTTTGATTTGAAAATGTTAACTGATTTTTAGATTACATTTTCCCATTTGGTAAGGACCTAAAAATATGCAGGTATAGACTGACTTGTGCTTGATTAGAACCACATTCTTCAGGATTAAAATGGAAACAGGGAAGAGCTGAGACCTAAGGTTTCACTGCCTCGGCTTTCATCCTCTGGCTGTCCATCTTATCATTTTAGAAACATCTTCTCCCATCTTAGCAAATGGGTGCATATGTGTTCATTTTTGTTGGCCCAATGCTGGTTGAGTTAGAAAGCTGGGAGACGAAACGACAGGGTTTCAAAGAATTTAGTGGCGAGAGAATGCTAATAAGTGACAGCAGGGATTGTGGGACCATTCTGGACTCTGGCTTCATGTGACGGGAAGGACCAGGGTTAAGAACATGCACTTTGTGGAGGCAGAGAGGCTAGGGTTTTAGTCTAGTTTTTGCCATTTACTATTTGAGTGAACTCAGATAAGTTATTTAACATCTCAGCTTCCTTTGTGATTAAAAAAAAAAAAAAAAGAGGGTGGTGGGGGTGCCTGGCTGGCTCAGTCCATGGAGTGTGCGACTCTTGATCTCAGGGTTGTGAGTTCAAGTCCCATGTTGGGCATGGAGCCTCCTTAATTTAAAAAAAAAAATAGATTGGGGGGATGCTGACAGAGCCTGTATCTTAGATTTTTTGTGAGGAATAAAGTTATGTAAGAGGGTTAGTACTAGAAAAGGCACATAGTTCATGCTCAGGAAATGTTAGCTAGTATGTTGGAGAAGGCATACCTTCCCAAGACTCTGGAAGAATGTTGATACCAGACGGGCTTACAGTCTTGTGTGGTGTTTTGGCCCCTATGAAAATAAATACATGCAGTTTGTGAGAGGAATGGGATGAAGGGTGACAGGCAGAGGGAAGGGGTTGCCATGGCATTCATAAGGATGGTAGCTGGGGTGGGTAGTGAGTGGGGTGGTTTGGTGAGGAATGGACTGGGCCTTTCACGTGTGCACAGTGGCTCCAAAGAGAGGAGTGTGAGGTGTGTGAGGAAGGAAAAGCACATCCCTGGTAGTGAGGGCAGAGAGCTACTGGAGCAGGAGGAGGACACTGGTGTGTATAGGAGTGTGTTGGGGACAGGGACGTGGGTGGGAGGGTGGAGTGAGGGCTTGCAAGTTTCAATCTGGCAATTACATTTGATTCCAGAGGCAATTAGGAGCCACTCAAGCTACAGTCTGCAAAGGTGAAGAATAGGGTTCTTCCTGTTGGTGTTCGGCAGATCCCTAAGATGAGGCTCAAGTTTATCCGCTCTGGTGTCCCTACAAACAAGAGAATTGCTGAAATCCTGCAGTTTCTTTGAAGCTTGTTTTTTTTACTTTAAAAATTCACAGATTTTTGCATTTCATAATTTATTAGCTTCTTTTCATTCTAAAAATTGGGTGTTTTTAGTAAACTTAATGGCTCCATGGTTATCCTGTGGCGTCCAGAAGGTACTTGCACTTCTGTTCTCTGGTTAATCCAAGCGCAAGGTAATTAGCAAGCTGGGTGTTTGGACTGCCAGGACTGAAGGGCTTTAGAAGGTGCTTCCTCCTCACAGCTGGCAGACAGGCAGAAGGTGCCCCTCATTACTCTTCTCCCAGGCCTTGTCGAGCCCACAGCCTTTCTTTCTACAAGGCATCTCGGGAGTCCGTGAAAGCTCCATTAACAGTCCTTTAGTGCTCACAACTTCTCCATCTTATGTTCTCTCTTCCCATGGCCTGAAATACCCAACTTCTTTCTTCCTTTTTGTTGAAACAACTTCATTGAGATATATTTTACATACCATACCATTCTCCCTTTTCAAGTGTTTGGTACATTCACAGGGTTGTGCAACCATGACTGCTCTCTAATTTTAGAACATTTTTGTTCCTCCTACAAGAAACTCTACCCATTATTGGTTATTTCTCATTCTCTACCTCCACCCGTGTCACTCCTAGCCCTAGGCAACCGTAATCTGCTTTCTGTGTACTGATATGCCTATTCTGGACATTTCATATAAGTGGAATCCTATAATAAGTGACCCTTTGTGACTGACTTCTTTCACTTAATATGTTGTTTTCCAGGTTCATCAGTGGTGTAGCTTGTATCAGTACTTCGTCCTCTTCATGGTTGAATAATACTGCCTCGTACCACATTTTGTTTCTCCATTCATCAGTTGATGAACAGTCAGGTTGTTTCTATTTTTTGGCTATTATGAATAGTGCTACTTTATTTTTGTGTGGACATGTTCTCAGGTATTTTGGGTGATACTTTAGGAGTGGAATGGCTGGGTCATATGGTAACTACATGTTTAACTTTTTGAGGAACTGCCTAGCTGTTTTTTTCCAAAGTGGCTACACTACTTTGCATTCCCACTGGCAATATAAGGGATCCAGTTTCTCTACATCCTTGCCAACACTTGTTATTTTTTGTCTTTTTGATTATAGCCATCCTGTTGGGTGTGATTTGCATTTCCCTCGTGGCTCATAGTGCTGAACATCTTTTCATGTGTTTATTGGCCATTTGGGTATATTCTTTGGAGAAAAGTCTGTTCAAATCATTTGCCCATTTTTGGTTTGTTTTTTTTGTTATCAAGTTGTAAGTGTTCTTTTTTATATTCCAAGTACAAGTCCCTTATCAGATATATGATTTATAAATATTTTCTCCCATTCAGTGCTTTGTCTTTTTACTTTCTCGATGGTGTTCTTAGAAGCAGAAATGTTTTTGATCTCGATGAAATTCTGTTTATTTTTTTCTTTTATTGCTCGTGGTTTTATTCCTGTTTTTTAATCCCTAGCTATTCTGTAGAATGTTGGGCTAAGAACCAGAGCCTCTGGGTTTTAGTGAGTTTTGCCACTAATGAGCTGGTTGACAGTGGGCAAGTAACTGTTTGCCATGCCTACACCAGCCTGTCCTCCACAAAAGCGACCTTTTCCTCAAAAAATCCAAGCTGGTTATATCGCTTCCCTCTTCCTAAATGTTCATTGGTTTCCTGTTGTCCATAACTGATAGAATCTAAACACTGTTTGGCACTGAAAGCTCTCCTACAAGCTGGCCTGCTCTGTTTCTGTAGCATTCCTCTCTGGACTCCATCCATCTAAATCTCTCATACCCCTTTCTTAGTTCATGGTTCTGTATGTGCTTTCTTCTTGACTAAGAATGCCTTCCCTACCCCCTACTCCTGTTTATTTAGTAAGCTCCCCACTTGGTCTTTCAGAATCTAGGGCACATGTTCATTGTTGTGTCCATGCAGTGCCTGGTGGATAGTATGTGCACAGTAAATATTTGTTAAGTGATTGAAAGAAACACTACCTTTTCTTGATAGCCTTGCTGGACCTTTTATTATTACAAAGTTGTCATTTCTTCTCTTAGATTCCTACAGTGTATACTTTCTCATACCTGTTATAATACTCCTACCCTGTTTTGTAATTTATTTGTAATATCTTCCCCCCTGCCCCAGTAATACCTTGGGAGGCAGGTGCTATGTCCGTTATGTTCCAAGTGTGGTAGGATGGTATAAGGACGTCAGTAAATGTTGCCTGCGAATGGATGAGTTTCTTTGGGGAGCTCTTTAAAGTGAAAGAGGGGATGCATCTGGTCTAGATTATTGGTTCTCAGCTTTCATGAACCAGTTTAGATAAGAGTGTAGAGTATATGCAGAAGGATGTGGGGAGTTAAATCCTCAGAAAAATATATTTTCCAGCTTGCAGTCCCAGCTCTGACAGAGACTGGATAGGCTGGCTCCAAGAACACTGCCACCCTTGCCTGATGTTTTGAGTGTAGGACAGAGTAGGGAGAGCAGAGTGCATGGTGAAGGGTTGAGTGTGTGACCCGGTTGTTATTACTGTTTCATAATACCCACTGTCCATGTGGATTTCCTCCATGTTAAAGTAGTTACTACCAAGTTTAATTATCTTCTTAACCTCAACGGTGCAAAGCTGCTTTTGGCATCTTTGGAAATGTCCTTGGGAGTTAGCAGATTACATGATCCTACTGATTCTGTAGGATTTCTTTCAGCTCTAAGATTTCATGGTTCATGATTTTTGTCTTCCCCATGAAATATTTCTTGATTACTTTACCTAAGTGATTTCTGTTTTCTTAACTGAAGTTATGCAAGACATATTCATGTGTACTGCACCATTTCATTCATTCATTCAGCAAACTTTGTACTGGGAACCTGCGAATGCTGGAGTGACAAAGGCGATTACACCGGCATTTATTTAAGTGTTTAATGAACACATATTTTATGTTATGCCCTGAGGGTTAAAATGTGAAGAAGACAGGCAAGCCTCTTGCATTTTAATGGTTGTTGCTATTCGTGGGTTTTGGTTTTCTGTCCCTAATTAGACTGTCAGCTATGTTTTTTCTATCTTATTCCCCTGATCATCTTAATACTCCACATAAAGAGTTCTCAAGAATTACTGGATTGACTTCTTGGATGGGGTTTTTTTGATTGCCAAGGAAACATGAGGCCTATTTGGTGAAATCAGAACTCCAAAGTTTATAATCTATGCAGTGTACTCTCACAAGTGGTCACGCAAGGAAAGTGGTAGTGTGGCTGATTTTTTTTTTTTTGGAAGTAGTTGGGAGAGTTATTTAGAACTTCTCATACTCCCTCTTCGTTTCTGAATAATGAACTTAACATTTTCCAATTTTGGACTCAGGACACTGGCGTGTGATGGTGGTACTGCCTGCTCAGTCAGAACTTCAAAGAGGTTTTCTGTTTTGTTTTGCTTTGCTTTTGAAACCAGGGCTGTGCCCTCCCTAGTAGAGCAGAATTTTGTTTGTTTCAGTTGATAGGAGTTTTTTCCAAGGGGTTTTCTTCACATTCTGCCTTCTGAACCTTCTTAATAAAGGCGTTCAAAGCCCTCATACAATTCTCCTAGTTTCATTTTACCTAAGAAGAGTCAGACTATGATTTTTAGATGTGAAACCCATTAAAATACATAACACTTTAACGTGATTGGGGGAAGGAGAGTGGTAGGGAGTATTAAAACATCTTTGAAAACAGCTGTCTTCCTTGCCACATTTACAGTACGAATTAAAGGTACTGGTTTTTGCGCTTGCTGCTTTCATTACGTCACCTTCTTGCTGGGGAACAGTTGTTTTCAGACTTCAGTGTGCATAAGAATCACCTGAGGAGTTGGTTCCCGTTGTCAGGTCTCCCCAGGTCTCCCCAGTGGTTCTGATCAGTAGATCTTGTCTGGGGCCCTGCAGGCCAGATGGCTGGGGGGCTGCCGGCCACAGACTGGACAGTGATTTGGAAGTTTCACAAGGTTACTTTCTAACCTCTTTGCTTAGTACTTCCTCCACATAGGCCAGCTGGCCTGTCCCCAGCCTGCCGTCCCATACCCCATGTTCTTCAACAGCCTCAGTGCCATTGCTCTGTCATTGCTACTCAAGATGGAACTGCATATCCTGCCTCTCCGTCACCCTTTTTTTTGGGAGAGCATGTGCACAAGAGTGGGGGCGGGGCAGAGGGAGAAGGAGAGAGGGAATCTTTTTTCTTTTTTTTAAAGATTTTATTTATTTATTTGACAGAGATAGAGACAGCCAGCGAGAGAGGGAACACAAGCAGGGGGAGTGGGAGAGGAAGAAGCAGGCTCATAGCGGAAGAGCCTGATGTGGGGCTCGATCCCATAACGCTGGGATCACGCCCTGAGCCGAAGGCAGACGCTTAACCGCTGTGCTACCCAGGCGCCCCGGAGAGAGAGAATCTTAAGCAGGCTTCACTCCCAGTGCAGAGCCCAGTGCCGGGCTTGTGATCTCATGACTCTGAGATTATGACCTGAGCTGAAATCAAGAATCAGACGCTTAATTGACTGAGCCACCCAGGTATCCCTCTTTTTTTTTTTTTTTTAAAGATTTTATCTTAAGTAATCTCTGCACCCAGTGTGGGACTCGAACTCACAGCCTCAAGATCAAGAGTTGCGTGCCCCCTCCTGTCTCTTTAGAGCTCAACTCAAGAGGTGGGCTTCCCGAGAAGCTGTCTCTCCTAGTCTAGCCGACCTTGATAGTGCCTTCCTCCAGACTCCTCTGTGTATATGGTGGTTTTCAAAAATTTACCAGCATTTTGGGACACCTGGGTGGCTCAGTTGGTTAAGCATCCAACTGTTGATTTTAGCTCAGGTCGTGATCTTAGGGTCATGAGATTGAGCCCTGGGGTGGGCTCCATGTTAAGCGTGGAGCATGCTTAAGATTCTCTCTCACGGGGCACCTGGGTGGCTCAGTCAGTTAAGCATCTGACTTTGGCTCTGGCCATGATCTCAGGGTCCTGGGATCGAGCCCCATCGGGCTCCGCACTCAGTGGGGGCCCGCTTCTCCCTCTCCCCCTGCCTTCCCTCTCTTTCTTCCTCTCATGCTCGCTCTCTCAAATAAATAAATAATATCTTAAAAAAAAAAAAGATTCTCTCTCCCTTTGCCCCTCCCTGCCTCTCTCCCTCTCTAAAAAAAGTAAATAAATAAAAAATAAAAACATAAAATAAAAAAAAATTGCCGACATTTAGACTTCAGGAGCTACTTACAGAAGTCTGGATTTTTAACTCCCGTGGGAACTACTGGTTGGAGCCGATCTGCAGCATTTGTTAGTTTACAATTTGCAAGTCTCACTTGTTCCTGTTACCTCCTAAATTTTGGACAAGGGTCATTTGTTGTTTATCTTCACATTTGTGCTTCTACCTTATTTTCATTGAGCTAGTTTTACTCATAATCTTTCCTTATTTGGCTCTTGTGAATATTGAGTGTGTAATTTCTGATTTATGGTCTGTATTGCTCATTGCACCATTCTTGGGTATTTGCCTGCCTAACTTAGTATATCTTTCAGGGCTCCCATCGACAGCTTTACAGGTTGTACCCTGTGTAATATTGTGTGCTGACCCTTTGTCTTCCAGTGTAAAAATAGTCCAGTTCTCTCAAGGTTTTAAAGGCCTCAAAATAGTAATAATCTTAGGTTTTCATATTCTCTGTAGCACACAGTAACTATATTCAACTCATTTCTTCTAAATTTTTTGTATTAATTTCATATAACAGAATATGATGGTACTATTTTGTCTTTTATTTAGAAAGGAACTGTACTAACAGAAATGATATGATTAGCTACAGTCTTAAATTTAATGAATGTTCTTTTTTAATTTTTAGAGTTCTTTTTCCACCAGTGCTTTACTTTATAATTTAGTAAGTTTATGATAAGTAATTTTTTAAAAAAGATTATTTATTTCTTTGAGAGTGAGAGAGCACACATGAGCAGGGGGGAGAGGCAAAAGGAGCGGGAGAAGCAGATTCCCCACTGAGCAGGGATCCTGACATGGAGCTTGTTCCTGGGATCATGGGGCTTGATCATGTCCTGAGCAGAAGGCAGACGCTTAACTGACTGAGCCACCCCGGCGCCGTATAAATAGTATTTTAATAACCAATGAAATTAAAGCGCTATTGACTATTGTCTTATGGAATATACAGTTGCTAAAGGAGATTTTGATGTAAAGATTCCAGCTAGAAGCCTTGAGCTAAGTATTTTCTGAATGTTGCAAAAAAAAAAAAACACACAACAAATTGCTCATATGTGAATGAGGGAATGTGTTTTTTTGGGTCTTTTTCTGAAAAAGAGAAAAGGAAAATTTTTCGAAGTCATAAAAGTCATGCATGTATTATTGTAGAAAATATAGATGAACATTACAAAAAATCATGCCTACTCTCAGTTCCAGAGATGATTACCATTTTAAACATTTTGGTGTATATTATTTAAGCTTTTTTTTTTTTTTTTTTTTTTTTGGGGGGGGGGGTGTGGGGGGGGGGGTTGGGGGGTGCTCTTAGTTTTGAAAATAATTCTGAATTTATTTGCAAATAGTCCAAAGAATTTTTTTGGAAGGGCTTACTTAGTTCTTTCCTATCTGAGTATTATAACTAACCTGGTAAAAGTTTGACAAGTCATCACTGTGAATAATTTATATTAATTTGCCTTTTTTTTTTTTTTTTTTTACCAAGTCAGTTGTCTTGTCCAATTGTTATTACATTGCATACTTGTCAAACCACAAGACTGAAATATAAAGAATGCAAAGCAGTGCTATTAGAGAATTAGGTAATATGTGCTTCTGCTTCAGTAAACTATGTACCTATTTGATTTGGGGAAACACTGATTTTTGTTGTTGTTGTTGTTGTTTTGTGGTGAAAACTGAGCCAGAATGTATTTGCTTATAATTTGAGAAGGGAGAGTATTCGTGTTCAGCTTCTCTGTATTTTGAAGAATGATGATTTATGACACAATGTGTATGTTTCTCCAATTCTCTTCTTATCCTTTACAGCTTCTAGGCAGAAGGAATCCAAATTATTGCTGGCTAGTGCCAGTAAAAAGATTTGTGTTCATAGAAGAAGTACGGTGTAGTGGAAGAGAACAAGCTCTTGAGATTTGCTGTTTTCTGCCTGTGTGACCTTTAGCAAGAATTAACCACTTTGAGTTACAGTTAGCTCATCTGTAAAATGGGAATAAACCCAAACTCAAAAGATTAATTTGGCGGAAAAGTCTCCAGTCTTACCCTGTTCCATTCCCCAATTCTTCTCCATACTCCACCATGAACATATTCCTTTGTGATGGCCATCAGACATGAATTGACCTGAACTTCCTGAACATTCTCCCCGGTCTCTCATCTTGTATGTGTCCAAATGTGTCCATCTTATTTCAGTGGAGAAGGTGTTCTTCCTGCTGCTCAGTAAATTCATTTTTCCATCTGTGCCCTGGATTTATCTCCCCTCTTCTAGTCCTTGCTCCATTGGTCATTCCTTCTGTTATCCTGGCTCTCTTCTTCCTCCTGCTTTTCTTCTTGGACGCCTCTCGATCTGACAAGGTGTAGCTCAGGTATCACCTGCAGGAGGCCTGTGACTTCCTGGCCTCATGGGGGTGCTCCCACTCTGTACTCTCACAGAGTCCCCAACATTCTTAGAGCACTTGGCATTTGGGTGTGTGTGCCTTGGTTTCCCCACTACAGGGTAAGTGCCCTGAGGGTCCCAGCTCTATCTTATTTGTCTGGGGTAGGAGTCCGCATGAATGAGTTGAATGTATAGGTGGTGAATGACTAGCTTTCAAAAACTGTTAATCCTGTTCATTTTAGGAGCAGTGGTCCGTATTGGATTAGATCATGGACTTTGGGGCCAGTGTGCCTAAGTTCATAGCACGGCTCAGCCTCTTGTTAAGTCTGTGCGCTTGGGTGAGTGCCTCAGTAGCTGCTTCTCTCAAATGGGGCTTAATAATTTTACAGGCTTGTTGTGGAAATTAAGTGACCTGACAGATGAGTAGTGCTCCCAGCATTGTGGCATGAGTGCTTACTAAGAATTAACTGTTTATTGTTGTTACTATTACTATATTTCTTGAGCTTTCATCTGCCTTCTTTGGATAATTTTCTGATAATCTTCTGTGATAATTTTGATTTTATAAAATCTCAACATGGTAACATTTATCCTTCCTACAGATGGTACTTGAGTATTTTAGAAGCATTTTCATTGCATCATGTTTCATTTGGTCCTCTTGGCAAGTGAGGGAGTGAGGAGGATGAGTATTATCAACCTCATTATTTACATAATTTATAGAAGGGAAGTTATGGGTGGTAGGGCCAGTACTTCCTGCCTCTAAATCCAGTGCCCTCTACTTCTTGCTGTGTTGATGGTTCCATTAAAAAAACCCTGAAACTTCAAAAAAAATTTTTAGATTTAAAGTGGCAAAAATAGAAAATTCAGACTGCTTCCCCTAATACTGGCAAGTTACATAACCGTCATCTCCATTTTTTTTCTATTGAGTATGGTTCAGTTTTTGAGTATATCTCACCACTGTCTTTTTTTTTAAAACAACTTTTTTGAGATAGAATTCATATACCATGCAGTTTACCCATTTAAAGTGTACAATTCATTAGTTTCTAGTATATATCCACAGATTTGTGTAACCATAACTAGTCTAACTTAAAACATTTTTATCACCTCAGAAAGAAACCCCATACTCATTAATAGTCACTGCCCATTTCTCTCTCTGCTCCCCCGCCCCACTTCAGGCAACCACTAATCTACTTCCTCACTCTCTGGGTTTGCCTGTTCTGGACAGTCATGTAAAATTTCCACCATCTTTGTGTCTTGTTAGCATTTTCTATGTGGACTCTGGAGCTCCACCGTCTGGGTTTAGATCGTAGCTCTCTGGTGGTGCGCTTGTCATGTAATTTGTCTCTTTCTTAGTTTCCTGGATCGCAAAGTGGGGGATAATAATAGTATCTGCATGGGGGGTTGTAAGAATTAAATTGTCATGTGGATAGCACTTAAAACTGTGTCTTTCCCCAGTAAGTCCTCTGTAAATTTTAGCTGTTGTTATTACGCTAAGATCATATTTTTAATTAATTCATTTTGTAGTTTTCCACATTGGTATTTATTATTTCTGCATTGTTCACAGCTAACCTTGTAAGTGTATAAAAATTATTTAGGTCAGTTTTAGTATTGTGTCCTGAATTCTGGGTTTAGAACTTAGTCATTATAAACTTTTTCCTCTCATAAAGACTTAGTTGGTGAAAAAAACTGCGGCATTTGGCAGTGTAATTATGCATCTCATTTGGCACCTTGGTGTGTATATTTGAATGAGAGATAATGCACCCATCTGATATAAAGTAAAAGTAAATCTAGGGCATTGGCTTCTGAAAACCAAGCTGTACTTTCGTTAAAGTAAGTGTGTGTCTTGAAAAGTTGCATTTGAAATTGATTTTTTAAAACACATTTATTTCTCATAGACTTCCAAGATCAAAGAAGAGATATATTCCTATAAGAAAAAAATCATAGTACTCAAAATATATCCACCACCACCACCGCCTCCATAGATGGGAAAACTCTGAGGATCTGTTTAAATGATCTGCAGGATAGTAAAATGAGGCGGGAGAAATGTCTGTTTAAAATAGTTGTGACTGTCAAAATAATTTTCAACAGAAACGCAGACCGCATCTAGATGAGGGCATATGAGAGGCGTTGTGAAATAGCAGGTAAGACGCTGGAGATGCCGGCTGGGACCCGGCAGTTCAGGACCCGGACTCTCGGTCAGCCGCATGACCAAATCATCAGCAGCACGCCGCTCAGCTTCTTGGGGCTACAGTCTCCTCACCTGTAAAATGAGACAGCGGGACTCGAACGGGTAGATGGTCTCTTGGGGCTTTTCCAGAGTGAAAATTGTTCGGTTTATTTCTTATAACAACCAACAAGATGCTAACAAACATTGGCTGATTCTCTGTGCTTTAGTAAAGGAAGGTTGTGGAAGAGAAAAATCTTAAATTTGTCTTTCTGCTGCTCTTTTTCCTATTGTTGCATTACTGCCATGGCCCTTCTAGTTTCACAGTGAGGTGGCTATTTTACTATTTGTATTTTTGCATTTCTGCCGTGTGTATTCGTCTCTTGAAGGCAGCTCTGACCTGTGATGCCTTCAAAATCATACTAAGATTTGAGTGCCAGACGCTCTGGCTGAGCTCAAGACTAAAATCAGCCTTCCCTCTGTGGTGGAAATGGAAGCTGGCATGTCCCGTGATCCAGTGTGTCTTGAGGCCTTTTTATGAGTAATTGCATTTCTTCAAAATTGCCTGTGAAGTGAATGTTTATATATAAATGATTTTTGTGACTAATTTTGATTTTAAATTTGGTATTGTAGTTCATAGGGGAAAACATACTGGCACCTGACACACAATAAATTTTCACTTGAGATTCCAAATATTTACTTTAAAGAGCCATTCTGTGTGTTAACTAGGCAGTTTTATAGTTCATCTTCTTTGCCAGTAGTTTACAACTGTGGGCTCTGAAAATTGGAGAGGTATATGAAGTTATTGTAAGGTGTTTACTCAACTATATGAACCCCTAAGTCGTGGACTAGATAAATAATAGACCTTGGGCATAAATATACTAGTGTTTTTCGAATGTATGTAGATGCTTGGGGTTAATAAAGCACAGATTTATTTAAACACATTTACTAAATTCATAAAAATCTTTCGTCATTGTATTTTCTTTAATGATATCAATGATAACAGTTACTAGCATGTAATCCAGGAACACTTAAAAACCTTCCAAAGATTCGTATATATGAAGCCTAGAAACATTCTTTCCTACAACCATGTCAAGAAGGTAGATTTCACTATCAGGTCAGGGGGGCTACCTGATATTATACTTTTGTTTAGATATATTAAGTACTTTCTGTTTTCAGTGAAACGTAAGGAATTTAAGCAATCTTTGCCTCTTCACTGAATAAAAACCACATTGTTTGCTTCTTTAATGAATTTAGGGCATTGGATCTCAAGGCAAAATATCAAACACCTCCCCCTCCCCCCAAAAAACCCTCAAGATTTGGTTGATCGTAACTTAAGCGATTGAATTTATAAGGAAAAGACATTAACTTTATTTCTGAGAAGATGATTAGTTTTATTCACTAACTTGTCATCACGCTTAAAATAAGACTGAAGGTACAGAAACTGAATTCAGTTATTGCCAAAAGTTCACCTAATATATTATCTTCTCCTGTGAATAAGAAAATGAGCTTTATTGATATTTGTGACGAAAGAAATACTGAATGATAGAGGTGTGATACCAGGTGATGCCACTAGCATGAGTGTGCTTCTGGCCAGGACCAGAGTAGTGTTCTGTGATGGCTTGCGGCGGCCATTGATTCACCTTTTAGGTTTCTGGGTAAACTTGGAGCAGGCTCATGTGTTTACACCCAGTTCCTTACTCTGTACACTACTAGTTGGGCAGTTTGGAAAAGGCAGGGGGTGTGGTTTATTCAGAGGTGGTGCTTGTCAAGTGAAGGATTGTGGCTTTTTGATGTGTAGCCAAGTTTTATGAAATCCCATGGAGCCAGGCTTCAGATCCAGGGTTCTAATTGAATAAAGACCTTCAAGGTTCCTTTGTTGTATTGTTTCTTCAAAGGAAAGGAAATACTATCACATTCGCATTTATGCATCCTTATATAAAATGTTTAGAAATTGTATCGTATGGATATTGTTTATTTGTGATGACTGCCTGTATAACGGTTAAAATGTCATTGAAAAATGGGGAAACTGAAGCAGGAGGAAATAGATACGGTTTATTTTAGTAATTTGAAGTGTTCTGTTTAAAAGCAGTTCAACAGGCTAGAGCTGTGGGCAGGGGGAGGGGTGCTAGGGTGGTTTAAAGGCCATAGCTATTATGGTGAGTGTCTGACATTTTGTTTTGAAGTATGTCTGCTCATTTATTTAAGAACCAGAAAAATTTCTTGGAAAATTGCTTTATTCACTGTGCACCCAGATAAGATAGTTATTCCAAATCTAGAATTGAGATTTTAATTTTTATTAATTGTCAGGTCTGTCAGTCTTTCAGATGTTTGACTTCTTTGGTTATTCATGCAAGATTTAAGTAGGAGGGGAGAAGCCACATCAATAAGTTTTGATCATTTAGATCATTAAATTGAAAAGAAAAATTAGAATCATTTAAATTTGACTGTATATGATCAGATCCTGCTAAATTAAATAATTAAATATATTAAATATTTATTAAAAATAAATATTCTACTGGGTCGCCTGGGTGGCTCAGATGGTTGGTTGTCTGCCTTTGGCTCGGTCTTGATCCCAGGTCCAGGGATCGAGCTCCTTGTCGGGCTCCCAGCTCAGCTGGGAGTTTGCTTCCCCCCCCCCCCTCACCCCCCCCCCCCCCCCCGTGCTCTCGCTCTCAAATGAATAAAAAAAAAACAAAAACACCAACAACATTCTACTAACTTAAACTACTTCTCTCTGGATATGTTCTTAGTGGTTAATTGGTTATGGTTCCAGAGGCCAGCTGGGTCAGGTTTCCTACTTTGAAGTTTTTTGGCAAATTGAATTAATTAAGTCTTTTTATGTGACTCATTTGTAGGCTCACTAGTGTCAGTGTAGTGTTGGTGAACAAGTGGTAAGCACCAATACATCCCAGTGTGTGGTATAGAGATATCCACAAAACTGGATTTATAGAAGAGTGATATTTACAAAAGAAAGTTTTTAAGCCTTAAATTTGAGAAATGAAGATAGCTAAGTCTAATTTAAAATCCATGTCTTGAAAAATATTGTTAATTGGGTTAAAAAAAACCCATATACTTGTCAAAATAATGAAAATAAATCTATATATATTCCTTCAGACTTTTTTCTTTTTCTGTATCTACTTGTTTTATATATATATATATATATATATATATATATATATATG
>NW_024425008.1:35089008-35149860 GCF_017311325.1 Ursus maritimus
ATATGTATTTTTTTTTTTTTTTACAAAAATGGGACTATACTCTCACTATATATCTTTGAGCATTTATTTCTTACTTTTTTTGGGTATACCTTTGCTTTTTTAATGACTGTACGGTCTTCCAAGGTGGGAATGTACAATAACTTATTTAAAAACATTTCTTTACTAATAACATTTGAAGTATTTCCAGTTTGTTGGTGTTACACATGTGCTGTGGGAACTATTTAATACATATCTCTCCTTATGCATAGGCGAGTATATTTGTAGAATATATTCCTCCAAGTGGAATTCTGAGTAAAAAATTAAAAGTTTGGTAGATGCTACCAAATTGCTTTACAAGGACCAGTTTACATTCCTAGCAAGGGTATCTGAGAATACCTGTTTACTTGCAGTCTGTGAAAGTTCTCAGTCTTGCTAATTTTTGCTAATTATATAGGTCAGAAGATGGTATTTTATTTTTACTTTAAAACTATATTTCTTAAAAATAACAATCTGAGGGCATCCGGGTGGCTCAGTGTGTTAAGCGTCTGCCTTTGGCTCTGGTCACGATTCCAGGGTCCTTGAATTGAGTCCCGCATTGGGCTCCCTGCTTTCTGCTTCTCCCTCTCCCTCTGCCCCTCCCCCTCTGCTTGTGCTCTGTCTCTCACTTTCTCTCTCTCTCAAATAAATAAATAAAATTAAAAAAAAAATCTGAGTTTAGGAGTTGTAACCTCCTGTCTTCTGAGCAGTTGGCCATCATTATTGGTTAATCTGTTGAAAAAAAAAAAAAGTTAAACTGTTAGTACCGAGCCAAGAAGTCTTGGCTTCCGCTATAGTTGAAGAACCTTGTATCGTAAGAAGTTTGGCTGGTTCAGTATCCCTAGAGTACTTCATTATATTGTTACCTTTATTGTTTGATAATATCAGAAACTTAGTGAGAAGTATTTCTACCTTAGGTGTGCGAGGCCAACTGCTTGAATACAGCTTGCCACCCTGCATGTAGAGTGCCTCTGACTTGGCTGCTGCTGCAACTCTTTTCGGGTGCTTTTGCTCTGATTCTCAATCTGGAGCATTTTTGCCCCCTCCAAGGGGCATTTGGCAACATCTGGAGACCTATTTGGTTGTCAGAACGCTGGGGGTGGAAGTGGGGGACAGGAAGGGAGGGTGTTACTACTAGCATCTGGTGGGTAGAGAGGCCCAGGGTGCTGCTAGGGATCCTATAATTCACAGAACATCCTCCAATAATGGAGAATTATCTGGGCCAAAGTATCAGTAGTGCTGAGGTTGAGAAACCCAGCTCTATATAAAGAAAATTAGGGTGTTCAGCCTACAACTCTTTGATTCCTTTACTTAAACTTACTCTTCCCCATTTCTTGGAGCTACATGCCAGGCATATCCTTAGTATATCAAGATTCCTTACCTAAAATGATTGGCAGGTGACTGTGGCTACCCTCGGTTACCTTTGGGGGACTTTGTTGTTAGAATGTCTAGCTTTTCTCACGTTTTGCTCAGAGGTAGAGATAGGCAGAGTCTGGCAAGGAAAGCCTGGTATAGAGATTCAACTTCTGAGATCTGGTAAGGATTCTGGTAATCTTTGGACCAGAAGTGGCTATCATTATTTTGCTAGTAAGTACCTTTCCACTCAAATGGAGAAGTGATGCAAACACTTAACCTCCTTTCCCCCAAAACAAACAAACAGCCACTCACCCACTCACCCACCAAAACAAAAAAACCTCCCAACAAACAGAAACAAAACACCTGGTGAACAGGAAGAACCTAAAGTAATTTGCCTGGTTCCACGCTTCAAGTTTGTACTTGACCTGGGCTAGCATAAGAGAACTAACTGGTATGACTGTCCTGAGTGCATTTCCAGTGAAGAGGCTGGGAGAGTCCAAAAGAATGTTTTGAGTCATCAGATCCTTTTAAAATGCCGGATTCTTTCCATGGGGTTAATTTAAACCTGTTGTAACCCTTTAAAAATCTCCACAAGAGGCTTTGAGAGCCTTAATGACAGGGAATACTGCGTGTTTAGTGGAAGTCTTTCTAAAGGGCACCTTTGTATTTGGCCATAATTCTTGTGTCATCAACTATCATGTAAGAGAAAAAAACAGATAGGAATTTTTGGGTCCTTAGCAGGAAAGAATAGCTGCTTGGGGCAGAGATTCTCATGAAGTAAGTTTCCTTTTGAATTAAGAAAAAACTCTTCATTGAAAGAGAAGGTATTATTCTTCTTTCTTTTCTTGACAATTTAGTAAGATTAGGCTAAACGTATGAATTGTATATTAAGCTGTAAGACTTCAGTGTGCTATTTAGTTAAGATATACCTATAATTCTTGTTCAGAGGTAGTAAGATGTAAGTCAGGTTTTTGAAGACTAGAGAATGACTGGGTTTCTTTTCTGACCACAGAGTAGAATGGTTCTGAACTATTCCAGGTATGAGGGAACCGGAGCTTCCTCCTTTGTTTTTGTTGTCTTCCTTCTTTTTGTTGTCCCCTTTGCTTCTTTTGTTGTCTTAGTTTAGTGCTCATGCTCCGAAATATAATGCAGACCACAGTGTAAGCCACATACGTAAAGTTTTCTAAATAACTAAATAAAGTTTTCCAGTAGCCAGATTTTTAAAAAAGTAAGAAGAAACAGATGAAATTAATTTTAATGTTTTCCTTAACTCAGTATATCTAAAATATAATTTCAATATGTAACCAATATAAAAATGAGTTATTTTATATTCTGTTTTCATACTAAGTCTTTGAAATCTTACATGTGTATTTTATATTTATAGCAAGTCTCAATTAGGACTAGTCATATTTCAGGTGCTAATAGTCACATGTGTGCTGGTGGCTACCATATTGACAGCACAGTCTTTTTTTTTTCACCTTTATTGAAGTATGATTGACAAGTAAAAAATGTGTATATTTAAAGATTACAATACAATATTTTAATATATGTATGCATTGTGAAATTACCGCAGTCAAGCTAATTAATGTATCCATCGTCTCACATTGTTACCATTTTGTGTGTATGTGCATGTGTGTGTGTGTGTGTGTGTGTGTGGTGAGAACACTTGAGATGTACTTTCTTAGTACATTTCAAGTATGTAATACATTTTTTAAAAAGATGTATTTATTTGAGAGAGAGATTGTGAACGGGGTAGGGGTGGTGGTGAGGGGCAGAGGGAGAGGGAGAGAGAAACTCAAGCGAACTGTGCACTGAGCATGGAGCCCAACGCAGGGTCTCAATCTTACGACCCTGAAATCATGTTGTGAATCAAAACCAAGAGTCCGATGTTCAACCAACTTCACCACCCAGGCACCCCTTTCATACATTATTTTTAAACTATAGTCACCATACTCTATATCAGGTCTTCAGAGCTTACTCATTTTACAGCTGAAAGTTGGTTATCTTTGACCAACATCTCCCTATTTCCTCCACCCCTCTGGACATCACAGTCTTAATTGGTCTGTTTCAATTCTGCAGTACTTTTTATTACTTACTAGTTACAGGACAATCAGACAAAGATGTTCATATACTGGCACATATAATTTAAGAAAAAAACTTTCGTGGTTGGTAACCTCAACCAGTCTTGTTTAAAATCAAAATATGTCATGTTTCGGGGCGCCTGGGTGGCACAGCGGTTAAGCGTCTGCCTTCGGCTCAGGGCGTGATCCCGGCGTTATGGGATCGAGCCCCACATCAGGCTCCTCTGCTGGGAGCCTGCTTCTTCCTCTCCCACTCCCCCTGCTTGTGTTCCCTCTCTCTCTGGCTGTCTCTATGTCTGTCAAATAAATAAATAAAATCTTTAAAAAAAAATGTCATGTTTCAGTGTAGATTGGCCCAAACTTCATTGTGTTTGAGGCTATGCATATGCCAATTTTCCAGTGACATATACATATACATTCATATATATATATATATATATATATATATATATATATATATATATTATTTATTTATTTGACAGAGAGACAGCCAGCGAGAGAGGGAATGCAAGCAGGGGGAGTGGGAGAGGAAGAAGCAGGCTTTCTGCAGAGGAGCCTGACATGGGGCTCACGCCCTGAGCTGAAGGCAGACCCTTAACGACTGAGCCACCCAGGCGCCCCTCCAGTGACATATATTTTTTAAAAACAGGCATATAGCTGAGAGAAGCGTCATCCAAGGAAAAAGAAAAGAACTTTGCTTACATTAAATTGTAATCTATTCTGATAGAAATATTCTAAACCTAAGTGTCATCAGGACTCTTACTGATAATTGAAGTGGAAAATTTTGGTACTTGGTGATCAACATTGAATGTGGCTCTGTATAAGTCCACAAAGAAGAAAATGGGCTCTCTCTTCATTAAACTTTACAAATTGAGGAGGACTAAATGGGATTTAAATTTAAACTTAAGTAAATGAAACTCTGAGTTTTGAGACAAATATGTTTGTCTTGGGTGAGGGTATGTGAGAGACAGTGACACTTTAAAAATAATCAACAGGGGCGCCTGGGTGGCACAGCGGTTAAGCGTCTGCCTTCGGCTCAGGGCGTGATCCCGGCGTTATGGGATCGAGCCCCACATCAGGCTCCTCTGCTGGGAGCCTGCTTCTTCCTCTCCCACTCCCCCTGCTTGTGTTCCCTCTCTCTCTGGCTGTCTCTATGTCTGTCAAATAAATAAATAAAATCTTTAAAAAAAAAAATCAACAGGTAATCGCCTGGCTGGCTCAGTTAATGGGACTTTTGCTCTTGGGGTTGGGTATAGAGATCACTTAAAAATAAAATCTTAAAAAAAAAAAAAAAGACACCACTATTTCTTAAAAAAAAAAAAAAAAACCCCAAAACAAAAGTGAATCAACAATGTTTTATACTCACTTTTTACTTTACAAATATCTTGCAGTGACCCAGTACTATTTTTGTAATCAGAAATAAACTCCCCCAAAAGATTAAAGGAAAAAAACTAAAAGAAAAGAGCAGAAAACCAACAAGCCAAACTCACAGTAGTATACAAAGGCCTGGATTCTAATCCTGGTCTGTCATTAACCATCTTTATGATTTTGGGCAAGTCTGGGTCCCCATTTCTTCATCTGTAGAACCAGAGATTATAGTTGATTAGGCTCTTTGGGTCTTTTGGTCATATGGTAATACGGTTTCATGATAGCATTCCGCATAAAACTTTTGGAGAAGCTTTTAGAAGGAATATATAGCTTGCAGAGAGTCTAGGAGCTTCTCCTGAAATCACACGCTGATTATTTATTAGATGCCTGCTGAGTGTCAAGCAGTGTCCCCTAGCTCTAAATAATTTGGAAGAAATTGTCCTAAGAAAGGGTAGAGGTTGAAATGAGGATAGAAAAAAGGAATGAAGCACAAAGATGAGAGTGAATAATAGCAACACAGTGAGTCTGTACATAGTACTGTACGATTTAAAAGTGCTTTCCTGTTCAGTGTCTCATTTAACACCATTTAATATTTGGAGATACGAGTGAGTATGTAAGAAAATAGTTGGGATGACGTGAAAGATAAATAAGAAGAGGAAGTTAACAAAACATTGAGAGTACTGTAGTAAAGCAGTATTTAGGAGAAAAGGATATTTGGACTAAATCTGAGAGAATAATTAAAATGTGATTGTGTTGAGGTGACTGTGAGTATGGCACCCTGAAATTAAACTCGAGTGTTAGAAACAGCAGGAAGGATTCTCTGACATAGTAAATTTATAGAGGGCATACAGTTGAATTTATTGCTGGGTTTAAAGTCATTTTGAAAGCAGAGTGACCAGTCTGTAAAGTAGAAAAGATTATAAATTTGTGAAGACCCTCAAAACATAGATATTCTCCTAGGTTTATATAGTAGTCTCTGAAATGTTTTTCAGAAACTATCGGATTGATTTCCAAATGCTCACGTCATTGGCCTGGACCCTGTCTGTTTCTCCATACTTACTCCTGTCCTTCCCTTCTGCTTTTGAACAATTTTCAAGCTCCTTTTCTTCTGCAAATGACTAAGCTGAAGAAGAAAAACATCTGTTGCCTCTGGAGAAAGACCAAACAGAGGAATTTAAAAGAGAGACAGGATAAATTGTTGTAATTGTTCAGTTCTTTTAATTTTTAAATCTGATTTCCTAGTGGAATATACTTTTCTGTTGTTTTAAAATATCTTGACAACTTGAGCTAATGCTTGTTTTCATTTTCAAGTAATTTGTTTAGTTGGTGGCATTATGGAAACCCAGGCAACATGTTAAAATACTAGGAGACTGGTTTTGTATTCCTTTTCTGGACTAGTAACTTCCTCTGATTCTTTCTGAGGTAAAAACTGTGCTTGTTAAAGGGCTTGAGTACAGGTGGGCAGCTGTATTTATTTATATTAAATTATTTGTTAGAGAAATGTCGGTTTGAGACAGCTCAGCTCTATTCATGTTAGGTGCTGGTCTCTTAGGTGCTGCAGGAACACAAATATAATTAAATAAAATTCCAAGAGGGCAGATATTATGGGGTTAGGAAGTCTAGTTAAGTGTAGTGAGCGAGGTATAAGCAAGGGACGCTTGCAGCCCACAGGTAGGGAGAGCTATCAGGTTGAGAGGATCACCAGGAAAGGCTTCATGGAAGAATTGCCATTTGAGAGGGAACTCTAAGAATGGAAGGGGAAGGGGTATTTGAGGTGGCCAGAATGGGGAGAGGAAAGGTGTGCATAGCTTTGTTTGTTTTGAGAGAGAAAGGAGAGAGAGAGTGTGAGTGGGTGTGCACACAGGGGAGGGGGAGGGGCAGAAGGAGGGGGGGCAAGAGAATCTCAAGCTGTGTGTAGAGCCTGATGTGGGGCTCGATCTCATGACCCTGAGATCATGCCCTGAGCTGAAATCAAGAGTTGGAGGCTAAACCGACCCAGCCACCAAGGTGCCCCATTGCATAGATCTTTTTTAGCTGAACTACAGGTACCAGTTTGGATGGGGCTTAGAGTATATATGGGGTGGTGGGGAGGGAGGAGGCAAGAAAGCAGAAATAGGTAGGAAAGAAAATGGACAGGGAGGGAAATGGTGGAGTACTCTGGATCTCATGCTTTTTTGCAGTTTTATATTCTGATATGACCCAAGTGGTGGTGTTGGGAAGGACTCTATGATGAGAACCTGCAGTGTGCAATACAGTATACATCTCAACATAAGAATAGTGGGTACGTACATAATAGGTCTTTATGTATGAGTGCAGGTGTGTCTGTAACTTACTCTGGAAAAGAGTGTTTCTTTGGGGATTTGTAGAGAACCTGTCATTTGTGCAAATGTTTCCACTTAGGAGCATCATGGAAAAAAACAGCTTCGTGGCGGAAGAATCATTGTGCGCATGTGCGTGCACGTGTGTGTATGAAACAGGGAAATAGAGGGGAGGAGAGGAGAGAAGTGAAAAGCAGTGGGAAGAGCAGAGCTACAACTAAATGTAATTAGGGCTCATGGTTTAGAGGAAATGCCTTTGGGGGGGTGGTTCTCCATCACAAATGTTTGTCAGTATGTGTACACACAACCACTCAGACTGCAACAAATTAATTCCAAGTTACATTTTACTAAAAATGAAAATGCCTGTAGATTTTTATGTCTTTTTTCCCTACCTTAAAAAAAGAAAAACATGGAAGAGGGCATACATATTTCATTGTTCATCTTGTTGCCAGTATGTTTTTATTTGAATACCTGGCGGAACTAGCTCTCCTGTGAATCAGAGCGGTATCAGGCCAGAAATCTACAAAAGGAATTGATGCTTCATTTGTATAGAACATTTACTTTTGTAAAAACAAAGCAGGTGAGAAAGCTATTTAAAGACATGAACTGTTGAGTTATGATATAATAATTGCTTCAGGAGAAAGTTTTTCTTTTCCCTTTTCTTTAAATGCTGAAAAGTTATTTATTTTTAAAATAAGAAGTATTATTCCTTCATGTTGTGAGTATTGTCAAAAGTGCACCCTGTGAGAAGAGATGAGCAAACTTGCTTGGTTGGCTGTGAACAGCTTTTCTTTGCTGCCTCGGTCTTCTACGGATTTAAAAGGAATCATTGGTTTATATGTTTTCATTGTGAATTATTGAAATATGAGGCTGTAAAAGTTGAACTTTGTGGGGCCCTGGTAGTGTTTTTAAACTTCTCTTGTATCTTTTACTACCCTGAGAAAACTGTGAAGGACTTAACAAATATGCTTGGCCTCCGTTTAGAACCTTACTGTGTCTGGCCTTCCAGATCTTTTGAGTAGGTTCTGAATAACTTCTCTTTGGTTTGAATTATAACATTGTTGCTCGTGGCTCTGAAAACTATCTGTAATTGCTTCATTCTTATCATTGTCTCACTCTTAAGAAGCTGCTTTTTGCTTTTGGGTAATTGTGGGCATTTGGTGCAGTACCTGCTTGGGACATAGGAAAGATATTAATAGTAGTGTTGATGCAGGCTAGTTCTTTCTGGAAAGGAGAATGATTAGAAGTTCTCAGTGCCTGCCTGCCTGCCTGCCTGCCTTTCTCTCTTTCTCTTCCTTTCTGTTTTCTCTCCCTCTTTTCTTTTCTTTTTCTTTCTTTCTCTTTCTTTGTCCGTCCATCCTTCCTCTTATTTAAAGATTTTATTTATTGGGGTGCCTGGGTGGCTCAGTCATTAAGCATCTGCCTTCGGCTTGGGGCATGATCCCAGAGTCCTGGGATCGAGCCCCACATCAGGCTCCTCTGCTGGGAGCCTGCTTCTTCCTCTCCCACTCCCCTGCTTGTGTTCCCTCTCTCAATGGCTCTCTCTCTCTCTCTCTGTCAAAGAAATAAATAAAAATCTTAAAAAAAAAAAAAAAAAGATTTTATTTATTTATTTATTTATTTGTCAGAGAGAGAGAGACAGAGATCCCAGACCCTGGGATCATGACCTGAGCCGAAAGCAGACACTTAAGTGACTGAGCCACCCAGGCGTCCCAGTGCTGTTCTTCATACTTCATGTCATCGTGTGTGTGTGTGTGTATGTGTGTGGGTGGGTGGGTGTCTCAGAGAGAGAGAGAGAAATCTTATCCATTCTGATGCCTTTTGCCGTCTCTCTTCAGACTTTTTTTTTTTTTTTAAGATTTATTTATTTATTTGACAGAGAGAGAGCACAAGCAGGGGGAGCAGGAGAGGGAGAAGCAGGCTCCCCGCTGAGCAGGGAGCCCCATGCGGGGCTTGATCCCAGGACCCTGGGATCATGACCTGAGCTGAAGGCAGACGCTTAACCGACTGAGCCATTCAGGCACCCCAACATCTCCCTCTCAGACTCTTCAGTCTATATTTTCAGGCTAGAATTTTCTCCAATCCATACCTGCATTTCTAGCTATTCCTTCATTGCTCTCACAAGCACTTCAAATTCAGCATGCCCCAAATCTCTCTAGGATCTCTTCTTTTTGAGTTTCCCCATTTTAGTGAGTGGCACCAGCATCTCCTTTGCAGCCCGAGCCCTGTCTGTTGGAGCTCTGAGTCTTTCTGCCTCTAGCCACATGATAGCATTTTCAGTCTGTCTTGCCTTCTCTTTTCCCCATCACTGTTCTGGTCTTTTATTTCTTGCCTGTCAAGAAATAAAATATGTTTATTTCAGAGCTGCCTGTGTGAGCTTTCTGTTTCACAGCTCTGTGGTAGAAAGCTCCATTGGGTCCCCCCGCACCCCCACAGAAAATGGAAACCCTCTGCTCTGACCCCTGTCTGCCTCTCTCCTGGCTGCCTCCTCCCCTCACATATCTAGGTTCTAGCCTGTTCCCAGTGCCCTGGGCTCTTGCTCCTCTCCATGCCCACAGATGCGCTCTTCTCTGGACATGGAAAGCCCTTAGTTGTCTTATGCTTCTGGCCAGCTTCTCTTGCTCTCTCAGCCATTGGCTCAGACATCACTTCCTCCAAGAGGCAGAATTAAGTGCCTCCTCCTCCACATTCTCAGTAGCCTTGATCAAATCTGAGGTAGTGCTTATCACCTTGAAGTCATAATCAGGTAAATGGCTATCTCCCACTCCCTCCCCATTTCCCTTTCCTTGCTTTGCTTTTTCTTTTTCCTATTGCTACCTATCCCGTTTTAACATACTGTAATGTTCTTATTTATAATATTAACCGTGCCCCCATGCTGGAGTGGAAACTCCACTAGGGCAGGGATCTTTGTCTCTATCATTCACCTCTGTGCCATCACTGCCTAGAATAGTGTCAGGTACATAGAAAATACTGAGAAATATTTGTTGAAGAAATGTGTACTTGCATGTCAGGGCCCAGCTCACAGCAGGCATTGGATAAATTAAACTGTTGATGAGCAATTTATTCTGTGAGACTTTCTAGGGGGTGTATGCCTGTGCCTTCATCTGGTACTTAGAAGTAAATTTAACTAAATACGTTTTAGGATTTTCATGTGTTCAAATAAATTTGTCCTTTCGTGAAAGGTTGGTTTACTCTATTAGTTTCAGATGTCCTAGTCGGCTAGATGTGTTTTGTGCCCACTTATATTACTCCCCTTTCTTAGATAAGCCAATGCTCAACAACTGAATAATTTAGAAAATATTTCACCATGAAATAAGCAGAGAAAGACAAATATCATATGATTTCTCTCATCTATGGAACATAAGAAATAGGATGATTGGTAGGGGAAGAAAGGGATAAAGAAAGGGGGGGTAATCAGAAGGCGGAATGAAACATGAGAGACTATGGACTATGAGAAACAAACTGAGGGCTTCAGAGGGGAGGGGGGTGGGGGAATGGGATAGACCGGTGATGGGTAGTAAGGAGGGCACGTATTGCATGGTGCACTGGGTGTTATACGCAACTAATGAATCATCGAACTTTATATCGGAAACCGGGGATGTACTGTATGGTGACTAACATAATATAATAAAAAATCATTAAAAAAAAAAGAAAATATTTCACCAAAGTTCAAGCTTTCGGAATACCATTCATATAGGGTCCAAAGTCATACATGTCCTAAGCAGCAGTTTTCAAACATTTTTTGGTTGTATAGGCTTGAAAGAACTTTGTAAGATAATGAATTTTTGCACTGATTCAAGGAAGTTTTTCTTGTATGTTTAGATAATTACACAGCATGTAACTTCAGGATATTGTAGATATTGACATTTAGAGAATGTCAGGAGCTGGGTGATGGGTACATGGGGGTTCATTATACTGTTCTTTCTACTTTTTAGTGTATTTTAATATTTACACAACAAAAAGTAAAACAAGACAGCAAAAATTCTTTGTGGAAAGTGTTCCCATGTGTGTATTCTGGTTTGAGACCACCGTCCTTTGATGTTACTAATACCATTACTCTTGGTGTTATTAGCAAAATAAGGCATTCTCTTAGGTTGAACCAAGTGACTTTGCCAATATTTGACCATCTTTGACCTGTAAAAATGACATTCTCATATGATTTACCCTAACAATATTTGATTGGATGTATTTCGTTTCCCCTGCACATCAGTTTCATTTCACTAAGTGTAACAGAGCTTGATGGCTCAAGGAGAATTTTTTTCAGGCTGTTAATCCTCAAACACTATCTTTTTTAGGTAAGATTTGTCAAAAAGCATTTTTATTTGCTGTCAGTACAGTGTCAGGTGCTATTTAGACTGTGTTAAACATGCGGCCACTTCTTCCTTTATTGCACCAAAGACTTAAGTTTCGGTTTGTTCAGTTCTTTATTCTTAAGTGTGGGCAAACAGACTGGTCAGTTAATTTAGTGAGGTGTTGCGTGAACAGAAGAGAATGTTCGGGCCAGACAGATGAAGCTGTCACCTGAATAGTACCTGACAAGTTGACTTTAGAGAGAAATTAATCTTCTAAAGAGCTCAGAGTGTGTCTCTGTGTTTTTGTCTTTGTTGTGAAGTACGGGAATAACAGCCTGGAGACAGATACTGTTCTTAATGTTTTCTTTAGCAGAAGGAGATTGGGATCTAGAGAAGTGAAGTGATTTAATCTGCCATCGTAGCAAGTCAGAGTACAGTCGGGTTCTCATGGATTCTCATTGCATGCCACATACCCTAAAGTAGTTGGTCTCAAAAGGTGCTGCCCTGGCCACTTTGGCTTTTGTCACCCAGAGTTTCCTGTCCCTCTAGTTACATGTGTTACTTTTATATTTTTAAAAATTTAACAGAGGATATTAAGCATTTAATGTACTTTTTGCCAAGTTAGTCATCACGTGTCATAAATTACAAAAAAACTCTGGCTTTTGTGTTAAATAGATCTAACCTCTGCGTTTTCTTTTTGGAGAACACAATGAAGAGCTTTGTCTGGGGTACAATTTGCTCTGATACTTCAGCCTCAGTATAGAGAGTCTCATATATATCATATGATTATTTTGTGGTAACTCACAAAAGAATTAGGATGCTCAGAAATGACCTTGAAATGATAGTAATTTCTATGTTTTGAATGGGGGGAAAAGCTGCCGTGGTTTATAACTACTAAGCTATGTGATTTTAGTTTCACCTGAGTTTGGTAGGATGACTTCCTTGGTGCAGTTCTGGATCTATGTTTCAGGCTATGGGTTTCATAGAGGTACCATACCAATAGATGCAGCTTAGGGCTGGGCAAAGTTGTTTTTTCCATGATTTTCGATACACACATTTTCTCTTTTCTCTTTTCTTTTTTTTTTTTTTTTGAAGATTTTATTTACTATTTATTAGAGAGAGAGAGAGAGCACATGAGAGAGTACAAGCAGGTGGTGTGGCAGAGGGAGAGAGAGGGAGAAGCAGACTCCTTGCTGAGCAGGGAGCTCACTGTGGGGCTCCATCCCTCATGATCTGAGCCAAAGGCAGGTGCTTAACCGACTGAGCCATCCAAGCTCTCTTCTATTTTTGATATACCTGTGTAAATCTCAGATCCCACTTAATATACTTCATTTCATGTTTATCAAAAAATGCAAGATCACCTAAAGGTAGAATTGACCTGGATATTCTAGGATGGCATTTTTCTGACTTTGGTGCTACCTGTAGCAGTAAATAATTCATTTTACATCCTGACCCCAGTACACCACACACACATTAATGCAAGAGTGTACATGTGGGGCACCTGGGTGGCACAATTGGTTAAGCATCCAGCTCTTGAGTTCGGCTCAGGTCATGATATCAGGGGCATGAGATCAAGCCTCACATTGGGCTCCATGCTGAGTGCACAGTTGGTTTAAGACTCTCTCAGGGTGCCTGGGTGGCTCAGTCAGTTAAGCAGTTGACTCTTGATTTCAGCCCAGGTCATGATCTTGGGGCCCTGGGATCTAGCCCCATGTCAGGCTCCATGCTCAGCACGGAGTCTGCTTCAGGATTCTCTCTCTTCCTCTGCCTCTCCCCCATCAAATAAATAACTAAATCTTAAAAAAAAAAAAAGTCTCTCTCCCCCTCTCTCTCTGCCCCCAATGCATGTGTACACATGCTCTCTCAAACAAACCTAAAAAAAAAAAGTGTACATGTAACCAGTATTAAAGTTAAATGAAGAAAAAGAACTTACACTTACTATGTTAGATCCACTTGTTTCTATTATGTTGTATTCTGTCCTACCTCATTTAAAAAAATATGGTGTTAGAGCTCCTAAATGAGTTTGAAAAAACAATAAAATAGAACATATTGTTAGTCTGCATATGGTGTAAGTGCCTTCTAAAAGAAATTTTGGAGAACTGTGTTGAATATCAATTCTTCTGCTGATTTCTTGTGTAATTTTTCTTTTGCTCTTCCCTGTCTCCTGTATTTCAGGGCTACTCCGTGCCAGGCCCTATACTCACTGCCTGAGGCAGATAGTCCTTGTTCCCTAGAAGGTTGTATTCATAATAGTAACAGTGATAAATGTCACCCACTGAGCCACCCACAAGGAGATTATGGTAACATTAATACCAATAGCTGCCACTTACTAAGTGCCTATTACTTGCTAAATGTTGAACATTCTGGGTTTTTGTTTTTGATTTTGTTCTTTTAAGTATGCTCCACGGCCCACCACCGGGCTTGAACTCACGACCCTGAGATCAAGAGTCAGATGCTTAACCGACCGAGCCACCTAGGCGCCCCCGTACATTGTTTTATTTCTCACCACAGCTTGCTGGGAGAGTGGTGTAATTCTCCCATTGGTGGGGAAATGGAGGCCACATTTAGTCAGTGAGGGAACCAAGATTCTATTCCAAGTATGTCTGAGTTCAGTATGCATTCACTTTCCACTGGACTGTTCTGCTTCCATGTTGAACTTGACCTCTGTGGGTTTCAGTTTTGTCATTCTTAAAAAAAGAGAGATTGGGTGTTGGATATTAGGTTGCCAAGGACCAGAAGTTTTCATTTGATGTGTAACAAGTTGTTTGAAAACAGTAGTCTCAGCGTACTCTCAGCACTACAGGGTAGGTATCCACATCTTTGGTTTCCTATTAGTAGTTTCAACAGAGGGCGAAGTATAAATGAACCAAGTATTAAATGAAACTGAGCTGTGTCTTTTTTTGGTCGCTATTATTTTCACGTTTGAGGGAGGAAAACAGCCTAAAGTGAATATTTGAAGGATCCCACAGTTAAATCGTATTGATTCGTTTGACGTTGTTTTGCTTAAGAGCAATACTAATTGGAATTCATTGTTTCTCTTACATAGATTTTTAGGTTTTTAACTGTAATGTATGTGTTTATGAAGCACTTTTTCAGAAGGATCTAGTCGTGGATAGATTAGAGACTCATAACCTATGGCTGTCCTGCATTTATACTTTGGAAGGGCCTGCCTTAAAATGAGGATTTACATTTATTTGGCAGTTGATTTTTACAGAGAATGTGTTAACTTCTCTTTCTCTTTCTTCCCTTATTCTTCTCCTTTCCCATCTTCTTTTCCTGTCACTCTATTTTTTATTAAAACATAAACGAATCAGTAAAATGATAGAAAAAGAAACACGAAGACTGTAAGACAAACCTTTGGGTAGACATCATTTAAGTTGCTCATTTCTGAAAGCTTTGGCTTTCTTCTTCTTTTGGAAGTATTGTCTGTTGATCTATTTCCTGCTGTCTTCCCAGTTTCCTTTTGCTTTCTTCATTCCATTTTCCGCTATTTTCATTTTACTGGATTGTTGTGAAGATTGAATAATACTGTCAGTATTACTAGTACTGGTACTTATGTAGTGTCTGTCATGTGTCAGCCATTGTTCTGAGCGGTTTACTTAAATTAGCCCATTCCACCAGCAAGCGGTGAAGAAAGCCTGGTGCTGGGTTTCTCCCTAACTGCCACTGTGACTTTGGGCAGAATACTTAGGCTTGGTGTATCTTAGTTCCTTCACTTGTAAAGTGTGGTGCTATGGGATAACTTCTGTAAACCACATAAAACATTGCCTGGCACACCGTACAGGCTCAATAAATGTTAGCAGCCATTATGTGTTTTGTTGTTGTTACCATTGAAGCAGATTGGCAGTTCCTGGAATGTATTGAGTGCTCAGTAAGTGGTAGTTATTCATATTATTTAATAATACTGCATTGCGTATTTGCTTTTAGGTGGTGCATTGAGTTTGGCTGAGAAAGATGTGAAGTAGTGATATTCTTATAGCTGTCTTAATTTCTAATGATGATGGTTTTCTTTTTTATGAAGTGATACTAGTGCTGATATTCCATGGCTCTGACCCAGATATGTAGTAGATATTGTGGACTTTCATAAAGGATACTCTGAGAATAGCCCATTGAATTACTTGGGGAGTGGGGAGAAGATTTGGTGCTTGTAAATAAGCATTCTATGTATTTATTTTTAAAACATTTAAAAAAAATTTTAAAAAGATTTTATTTGTTTATTTGATGGAGAGAGAAAGAGAGCACAAGCAGGGGGAGTGGCAGGCAGAGGGAACAGGAGAAACAGGCTCCCCGCTGAGCAGGGAGCCTGATGCGGGGCTCGATCCCAGGACCCTGGGATCAGGACCTGAGCCAAAGGCAGACTCTTAACCGACTGAGCCATCCAGGCGCCCCTAAAAGTTTTTATTTTTAATCTCTACACTAAATGTGGGGCTTGAACTCACAATCCTGAGATCAGGAGTCTTGTGTTTTACCTACTGAGCCAACATTGGTGCCCCTAAGTAAGCATTTTAAAAAGGAGCTGTATTGGAGTCATTTTTGGTGTATGTAGTAAAGTCAAAACTGTTTAATACTTTGCAGTCTAGATCCATTCACCTTGTACTTTACTTTTTAGCTCTTAGTGGAAAATGGTCAAGTATAGTAAAGTTCCTTTTTATTCATTTAGGTTAATGTTAAATACATGATCTTATGAATGTCATGAGTAAGTAAATTATGGTTTGCTTTATGGCTGCTAATTGTTAATAGGTTTGACATCAGTGGAATTTCTGAGAAAGGATGGAAACACAGTGACCACTAGCAGTCTTATAACAGGTTCTGTGTACTCATTAAGGAAAATAAAAACAGTAACGTAATGAATGAACTGTCAAAATTGGTTTTCTAGTAATACATCAGTATAATAGGGCATCAGATGCCTTAGAACTGATAATCATAATGCTTAATATATTGAGTGAGTAGTTGAGTCTATTTTAGAAGTCCAAATATGATATGTGATATTTGAACCAATTCCAGCAGGGACTTGAAGCCCTTATTAAAGGCTTCATTAATATAAATGTTAGTGGAAGGAGCAGTGGGCTTCTTGTAGTCTATGAAACATAGATTTGAATGTGGTCCCTGTTACTTACTGTATGTGTGATTTTGAGGAACTCGTGTATCAGTTGCAAAATGAGTATCAGACCTAGCCAGCCTCGCTCATAGGTTTGTTTGAAATAATACCTTGGAGAATGCCTTGAAAAACTTTCGAGTACTCTACAAATGTAAATTAGAATCAGTTCTACTTTCAAATGTAAGGGCATTGTTCGTGGAGTGTTCTGGCTCCGGCTCGTGTTATGGTTTTAATTTTTTGTTTAGGTTCATCAGTGGTAAGTACAAGCTTTAAGAATCCTAATCCTCAATGTTTTTGACCACTAACTAAAATGAATAATTTATGTATTTGTGTCTAGCTGTGTAGTCATATGCATATGATAGCAGTGCTGTTCTTGACACTATGCTCGAGCATTTGTCAGAGTTTCCACTGTAAACATCCTTTTGGATGTTTTTTCATTTTAGCTTGGTTTTCCTGTGGGATAAAATTATAGGGCCTGAATGGTTTTGGATGGAAACTTTTTTCTTTTTTTAATAGGGAATGAATGCATGTTATTCAAAACTGTGTGTGTTTTCTTGTATTTTATAACATTTTATCATAAAAGTTTTAAAAATACTTATATGTATTTTTCTTTCTTTAATGATTAAAAAATAGATACTGTGACTCCATACTTATAAAGTTTTTCTTTGCTGTTGTGGTAGTTTTTTCTCTGAAAACTGTCATCAGTGTATTTATCCAAGGTCAAAGAATGTAAATCGTCTTTATAAGCTATTAGAAGATACAAAGAGCAATGATATCTTGACTGAACACCTGGATACCTATTCCAAGTAAAGAAAGAATTAACTGCTTATAATTTATAAACTTAACCTTTAGACCTTCATCAGTAAATGTATTCATTGGTATTTGTTATAAATTTTAGTAAAGTGAGTTTAGACACAGGCCAAGACTTAGAATACCCCCTTATATCCACTGACCGCCTTCTAATGGATGACTGGTCTCTTGTGCTGTGGTCTCAGATGACTGGATTGAGTGGCTACTTGACCCAAGACCATCTAATCAGTAGGCAGGCCTTTGGTCTAGGCAGTAATCTAGCCCAGAGGTTCTGCTCACCAGAGATGAGGGTGACTTGGTACACCAATCAAAACCTTTAAATTTGAACTTGGCATGGAGCAGTCGAAGGCAGGAATAGAAGCTGAAGACACAAGAAAAAGAGGTGTGTTAATGGTGGGGCCATAACTTAAGATTCCATAAATCCTCGCTGTTACGTGGTTCTGCCTTTATCAGTGCTTCATTGAAGTTACCCTCATCAGGGTCACCTCCAAATCTGATGGACTCATGTCTGTCAGTGGCATTTGATACTTGTCTACATTCTCTTTGTGGAAACATATTCTTTGGCTTCTGTGACACCACTCAGGTTTTCTTTCTACCTCTGTTTCTTCTCATTTTCTTTGCTGGGTCTTCCTCCTCTACTCAACTTGTATGTGTCGGATTTTTTCAGGGCTCTTTGAGCTTCACTTTCTCCTGTTGGCTCGTTTCTGTCTCTAGTTCAGACTTTGGTCTTGTATACGCAGTTGCTGACTGGACATCTCCAGGTATATGTTTTCCAAACTTCTCCAACTTAACACATTCTCAGTGGAATACTTGATTTCCCCACCAAACTATTTCTTCTTTCTTTCACTTAATAACTCTTGTATTTACCCAGTTGTTAAAACCAGACAAAGATAACCAGATAATTATCTTTGATTCTTTTCTGTTTCTTGCCTTCTATTCACTTTCACATTTCTCCCCCAGAATAGTTACTATCAGTAGGTACTCCTGTATCTGCCTCCAGTATTTCTCTCTAATTTGTCCACTTTGTCATTGTCATGACTCTAACAGTAGTCTCCTTACTGGTTTCCCTACTTCTTCTCTTGCGTCTTTTCCATTCGTTGAACTCATACTGAGCAGAGTGATCTTCTTAAAAATACAAATCATATGCTGTCTCTCCTTCAAGCTTTAACATTGCAGTGGTTTTTCACTATCTCTGGAATTAAATCCAAACTCCTTACCTTTGCCTTTTGATATTCTCTTCACTTGGACTTTTTTTTTCCACCCAATTTTCCTGACATTGCTAATTAAACTTTAATATTAAAATCAAATGCGTGTGGGTTAAAACTCTTGAGTTTCTAAAAGCTAGAATGGACTTGATTCCCCCCCCCTTATCTTATCCCCTTTTCCTCTTATTCTTTCTCTTAATTTGATAAAATCACACCAGATTCAAATCACAACTAGCCTTGTCTCAGTCCCCCAGGTCTCTGATTTGATTTGGTATCTCTTAGGCCCCTTTGAGAACTGTTTGGGTTGTTTCATTAGCATCAGGGGAATTTCTTTAAGGCTACCAGAGAAGTTTTTCCGCTTATTTATCTGTCATACACTGTTACCATTGGAAGAAGCTTGGAACTTTACTTCTTGTTTTTGGTGACACTTCATCTTCTCGGTTCTCTGTTCCATCCCACACTGAGCTTTCTGCTTCATTGTCAGGTTTTCTTTATTTTGTTTCTAGCTGCCCTATGGTTCCATTTTTAACCTCTGTTCACCGTTCTCCATTTGCTCTGTTATTGAGCTCATCTCTTACTCTGACTTTCACCTTTATGGGAGAACTCTAAAACCTCTGTTCTCTAGGGTAGCCCCATGTTTCCAAAACTCTCTTGAATCTTTCTTCCCTTGGATGGCTGGGAGTTACTCCATTGTCCCCAACACTAACCTGCATGAACTTCCTTGATAAACCAGCTTCTTGTCTTGTGATTCCATTTTTACCAGTGGCATTATCATTCTCTAAACCTGGAAACATTAATAATTTTTGACTGTCTTTCCTTTTCATTACATCTGATATGACAAAAAAATCCTTTTGTTTTCATCTTCTAAATGTCTCTCGGACTGCCTTTTCTTCTGTTCTTCCACTGACATCGGCTTAGGATAGGCCCTTTTAACTCTTCATGCTTGGTTTCGGTGATTGTGCTTTGGTTGATGTGACTGCCTCCCTCTGAACCCCTAAAGCACATATTTATTGTGTTTGCTGTAGGCCAACATGTCTTTGTGGTCAGTACACGACACCCAGATTACCCTGCATTTTTTCAAGTCCTTCACAGCCAGGTTTCTTCCCATTCTTCACTCTCATCTCCGGTTCCTCCCAGGCCACTGTCTCCTCTGCCTCGTCATGTGTATCTTCTCACATTTCACCATGCAGTGTGCTCACTCTTAACCTCCAAGCTCTTCCTGCCTAAGATGTCTTCTTACCGATCCTGTGTTTCTCTGTTGCCCTTTTCATGCTTCCCTTTGTTCCCATTGCCATCTGGGAGCAGTTCAGCCTACCGCATGTCTTCTTGACCTTAAGCTGTGCCAGTGATAACACTGGGTTGAACACTCGATTTGACTCATGCTATCTAAACGTAGCCGGGATCAACAAATGTCAGGTGTTCCAAAACACTGAAACAGCTAAACCTCTGTGTCATTACATTTCCTTAAATTAAATTTGAACAGAAAGAATGTTGAAGTCTTTAAAGTATGGCAGCTTAGGTACAAAGAAAAATGTTGGAAGGCCACAGAAGACTTGAAATCATCTTTTGAGAGACTTACCACCACCAGAAAGGGTCCCTTTAAATATTCACAGAAATAACAAGCCAGATAGAGAACCCGTATAACCCATGCAGGTTGCATTTACTTGGTACAAAGTGGAGGGAGATGACTGAACTCATGTCTGCTTCTGTTTGTGTTGAAGAATCTATTAGGAAGATTAACCCTTCCAGGGGTCCCGCCTAGGGTATGTTGTAGGCATTAAATGAGAAAATAACAGTGGTCTAGTGGTAAGGAAACTCATGTTACTCTTGAGCAGAAGTGATATATGTAGTGTACAGGTTCCAGATTGCCTGGGTCTGAGGCTCAGCAAGGCCCCTTTCTAGCTATGTGAAAGTCGCTAAATACCTCTGGGCCTCAGTTTACCATATGTAAAATAAGGATGATAATATCCACTTCATGGCATTGTGGAGAGGGTTAAATGAGTTAATACACATAAACTGCTTAGAACAGTGACTGCCTCAGAGTATGTGCTTACTAAGTTTTTACTATTATTATGTATACATGATATGATTGGGAAAAGATGACTCACTCCAGATTTTCAGAAAGAACTATTTATTGTGAAACAGGAAACGGCTCTTCAGAATGTGTATCTTCTTTTTTTTTTTTAATACCTGATCTGTCCTGGGTGACCCTTGTTTAATTTGGCTTATTCATTCGTTAACAAATATCTTTTAACATTGTTTATAGTGTTGCAGATCCTTCGAAGGGCAGGTTGTAGGAGATCATGATGTTTTCAGTAGTTTCCGAAAAAGACTCCAGTGAGGGTTGTGTGAATAAGGGTCTCGTGGTCCCGATCAAGTGGGATTCATACCTGGGATGCAAGCGTGGTTCAATATTCGCAAATCAATCAGCGTGATACATCATATCAACAAGAAAAGACTCAGGAACCATATGATCCTCTCAATCGATGCCGAAAAAGCATTTGACAAAATACAGCATCCTTTCCTGATTAAAACCCTTCAGAGTGTAGGAATAGAAGGTACATTTCTCAATCTCATAAAAGCCATCTATGAAAAGCCTACTGCAAATATTATTCTCAATGGGGAAAAGCTGGAAGCCTTTCCCTTAAGATCAGGAACTCGACAAGGATGCCCACTCTCGCCACTATTATTCAACATAGTACTAGAAGTCCTTGCAACAGCAATCAGACGACAAAAAGGGATCAAAGGTATTCAAATTGGCAAAGAAGAAGTCAAAATGTCTCTCTTTGCAGATGACATGATACTCTATATGGAAAACCCAAAAAAAGCCACTCCCAAACTATTAGAAGTTATAGAGCAATTCAGTAACGTGGCAGGATACAAAATAAATGCTCAGAAATCAGTTGCATTTCTATACACGAATAACGAGACCGAAGAAAGAGAAATTAGGGAATCCATCCCATTTACAATAGCACCAAAAACCATACGTTACCTTGGAATTAACTTAACCAGAGACGTAAAGGACCTATATTCTAGAAACTATAAATCACTCTTAAAAGACATTGAGGAAGACATAAAAAGATGGAAAGATATTCCATGCTCATGGATTGGAAGAATTAACATAGTTAAAATGTCCATGCTACCCAGAGCAATCTACACTTTCAATGCTATCCCGATCAAAATACCAAGGACATTTTTCAAAGAACTGGAACAAACAGTCCTTAAATTTGTATGGAAACAGAAAAGGCCCCGAATCTCCAAGGAACTGTTGAAAAGGAAAAACAAAGCTGGGGGCATCACAATGCCGGATTTCGAGCTGTACTACAAAGCTGTGATCACAAAGACAGCATGGTACTGGCACAAAAACAGACACATAGACCAATGGAACAGAATAGAGAGCCCAGAAATGGACCCTCGGCTCTTTGGGCAACTAATATTTGATAAAGCAGGAAAAAACATCCGGTGGGAAAAAGACAGTCTCTTCAATAAATGGTGCTGGGAAAATTGGACAGCTACATGCAAAAGAATGAAACTTGACCACTCTCTCACACCATACACAAAAATAAACTCCAAATGGATGAAAGACCTCAATGTGAGACAGGAATCCATCAAAATTCTAGAGGAGAACATAGGCAGCAACCTCTACGACATTGGCCAAAGCAACCTTTTTCATGACACATCCCCAAAGGCAAGAGAAACAAAAGATAAAATGAATTTATGGGACTTCATCAAGATTAAAAGTTTCTGCACATCCAAGGAAACAGTCAGAAAAACTAAGAGGCAGCCCACGGAATGGGAGAAGATATTTGCAAATGACACTACAGATAAAGGACTGGTATCCAAGATCTACAAAGAACTTCTCAAACTCAATACACGAGAAACAAATAAACAAATCAAAAAATGGGCAGAAGATATGAACAGACACTTTTCCAATGAAGACATACAAATGGCTAACAGACACATGAAAAAATGTTCAAAATCATTAGCCATCAAGGAAATTCAAATCAAAACCACACTGAGATACCACCTTACGCCAGTTAGAATGGCAAAAATAGACAAGGCAAGAAACAACAATTGTTGGAGAGGATGTGGAGAAAGGGGATCCCTCCTACATTGTTGGTGGGAATGCAAGTTGGTACAGCCATTCTGGAAAACAGTGTGGAGGTCCCTTAAAAAGTTAAAAATTGAGCTACCCTATGATCCAGCCATTGCACTACTGGGTATTTACCCCAAAGATACAGACGTAGTGAAGAGAAGGGCCATATGCACCCCAATGTTCATAGCAGCAATGTCCACAATAGCTAAATCGTGGAAGGAGCCGAGATGCCCTTCAACAGATGACTGGATTAAGAAGTTGTGGTCCATATATACAATGGAATATTACTCAGCTATCAGAAAGAACGAGTTCTCAACATTTGCTACAACATGGACAGCACTGGAGGAGATAATGCTAAGTGAAATAAGTCAAGCAGAGAAAGACAACTATCATATGATTTCTCTCATCTATGGAACATAAGAACTAGGATGATCGGTAGGGGAAGAAAGGGATAAAGAAAGGGGGGGTAATCAGAAGGGGGAATGAAACATGAGAGACTATGGACTATGAGAAACAAACTGAGGACTTCAGAGGGGAGGAGGGTGGGGGAATGGGATAGACCGGTGATGGGTGGTAAGGAGGGCACGTATTGCATGGTGCACTGGGCGTTATACACAACTAATGAATCATCGAGCCTTACATTGGAAACCGGGGATGTACTGTATGGTGACTAACATAATATAATAAAAAATCATTTAAAAAAAAAAAAAAAAAAGCTGTGGGTGACCACAAAAAAAAAAAAAAAAAAAAAGGGTCTCGTGGTCCATCTGGATCTCTGAAGAATCTGCAGATAAAGCATCTCATTTCTTCAGAAGGTTGAAGCATACACATTTTTGTATGTGTCTTCCATTTCCACAGAGAGCCTGGTGAATATTTTTCTAGATTTATGTAATATGAGCATTTCTGAGACCTAGATGAATGTCATTCAAAACAATTTCTGTTGAGCTTGCTGCACTTGGCCCTTTTCAAAGAGACATTGTTATATATTTGCATGCGATACTTGGGAACTCTCAAGTCTTTGGATTTAAGGGAATGGCAAGAAGTGGCCCAGAAGCTGCTGCTTGGTCAGCTTTGTGGTATCAGCATGCACTAATTGTACAAGCAAGCAGTGCAAATTGTTAAAACTTCAGAATAAGATATTTTTTCTTTTTATCAAGATTTTGTTTTTCTGTGATCTGTTGATAAAGGTTGCCTTCTGATTCTGTGAAAGTAGAGTAGTTGTGGCTTGAGGGGCTCTCAGTAGTTTGCCCATTTGTGTCTGAAATTCTCATTGTTAAATTTGGCCACTGGATGAAGCTGTTTTGTTATTGTTCCTATGAAGTTTTAGCAATAATGTACATGTTTCTTTGCAGGTTTCTTCGTTGTCCCTTTAGCAGCATAGTCTCAGAGGACAAAGGCAGATTTTTGTAGGTGTGGAAAGGTCATGAGCACAGGGTGTGATTGTGGTGAAAATACTGTGTGCCGTGACAGGTGGGGGTGGGGGGTTGGAGGTGGGCTGTAAAAAGGGAGGTAGAGGATGAGGGGGATGTCCATATTCCTGCTGCCACCTACATCTGTCCAAATTAATGTCAAAGAATTGTTCTATTGGTATTAAATTTATCATACTTTCTGGTTCTATGTAATGAAGCCGTTTCTACAACTGAATGTCGTACAGCCTCAGTTTTCTTACCTGTAAAATGAGAATATTAATGCCTACTTTGCAGGATTTTTATAGGGCTTCAGTGGGAGAACACATGGGAAGACCCTAGCTGGAATATTGTAGGCCCTCGCCAAGTGCTTTTTCCTTTCCTCTCACCTTGGTCCATGACATTTACTTAATAGCATTTTCTTGCTCTTATTTATATATGTTAGTCTAACTGCCCACCAGACTGTAAATTGTTTTGTGGATAAATACCATTTTTTTCATTCTCTGCATTATAGTATCTTGTACCTTTCCCTTCATAGTGTAACCTGTTTTACATTTGTTTATATGACCATTTAATTAAGTATTTCTTCACTTTTGGTCTGTAAGCTTCATGAAGGCTAGGACCTTATTTGATTTTGCTGAGAAATGTAAATTTAAGGCCTAGACTAGTGCCTGGCATGCAAGAAGTATTCTGTAAATATTTGTGGAATAAATGAATGGATGATTGATTAGTAAGTTAAACATAGTAGGTTCTAAGCAAATACTTGTTCTGGGAAGGTTGAAACTACCTATCATATTTCTTCCAGACATAACCTAAAGCCTTGTAGGGGGCTATAAAAAGATTTGCAGAATTTTAGTTAATGCCTTAGATCTTTAAATAACAGGGTGTGTGGAAAAGAGAAAAGGTTTACAAAATACTTTGAAGTGGTTCAGTACTTAATGTTATTTTAGTGGGAGGTCAGTAATGTTTGTTACGAATATGTTATTATGAAGAGCTCTTTAGGTATAAATTACTGTTATTGCTTTTAGCTAATATTTGTAAGTATTAACATCTGTGAATACTAATATTAACTTAAAAATATAGATGGGAAGGGCAAAGCTGTCAAACACTGCTTGTTTTCTTTCCTTTGCCAACTTTGCATAAACCTGATCATACCTGAGGGGAGCTTTGAGGCCGTGTGAGAACTGGGCGTGTCCTGGTCTTGGCAGAGTGCTTCTCCAGATTGTTGAATTCTTCATAAATTCTTGCTTTTCTGTCCCAAAAGCTCTGTTAGTGCGTCATTCATTCATCCAAATGCCAACTCCCTTCCTCCTCCAGGATTTGGGCACTTTGCTGATGCCTGGCCTGCTAGCTGAATCATTTCACACATCAGACTGAGTCAGCTTCTTTACCTTTCCTCTAATCAAATTACGATTTTACTTTGAAGTAATCTCACTGGGTATTAGTAGGTTGAGCTCAATACTGTTGCACAACTGGATACACGCGGAAGAAGGGAAGAAGCCCTGTGCGTTTCAGCAATTTGTGTTATTCGTTTGAGAAGTGTTTTTTTTTTTTTTTTAAAGCTGACATTTATTGAACTTTTTTCACGTACCAGGCACTACGTGAAGCTTTTTATGTATTCTCTCATGAAGTTCTCAGGCTATCACTGTGACAGAGCTGCTATTCTTAGACTCATTTTGCAAAGGACACAAAGGCCCAGCAGTACTTTTGAACAGTAATTAGCAGCTGAAGTTTGTTGAGCACTTACTGTGTTCTGGACATTGTTCTGTGCGTTTTTATTTTTATTCACTCACATGACCTTTAAGTCAGCCATATGAGGCAGGTATTATGCCCTCATTTGTATATGAGGAAACTGAGGCACAGACACACTCACCTCTGGCTTCCCAGGTACGGAGTGGCAAAGCCAGGCTTGGAATCCAGGCAGTCAGATTTTGTAGCCCATCATCTTAACTGCCACACCACACACCCCAAATTGTCTAGCTGGTGCGTGGTAGAGAGTGATTAGAGCCTAGGCTCCCTGACTTTAAAGTGTGGGTGTATGTGGCCCAAAGAACAACCTCAACCATCTGGAAGAATGCAGAATGAGTTTACTTTTTTTTTTTTTCCCAGTTCCCAGTTGTGCCAAAAGAAATTGACTTAATTTGTAGATGTTTCTAAGATGTTCGTCCAGAATAAAAACTGGCAGACTTTTGAGATAGTGGACTTAGTTGCCCAGCTTAGTTTTCATTTTATTACTTCTTAATAATGCCAGATCCTATTTCTTATATTTGGCCTGGCTCCTTAAGTGGCAGATACAGTTATGGAATATGTTTTCTGAAAGGGAAAGTCATTATAGTATAACTGAAGAGAAAATGTTTGTACTACCTGATGGCATGTTTAGCCAAGCTCTAGGGTACCACATTGGGCGTAGAATGCTGAATTATATCAAGATTCAGAAAAAAGGCATGTGCTTAGAATTGCATCATCAGCATGTGTATCTTTAGGTTTCAGTGACTTTTTCTACCCTTGCTGACAACCGTTTGTGGCTAGGAAGTCATTAGCAAAGGGACTTAAGTTGTAAATATCCTGGCTTATACTGGTATCCTGTCTTACCAGTCAGTGTTTTATTTATTTATTTTTTTAAAAAAGATTTTATTTATTTATTTGACAGAGAGAGAGAGAGAGAGAGAGAGAGAAACAGAGTAAGCACTCCCCAGCACGAGCAGGGGGATTGGCTGGCAGAGGGAAAGGGAGAAGCCAGGCTCCCCGCTGAGCCCTGTGCCAGGCTCCATCCCAGACCCTGGGATTATGACCTGAGCTAAAAAGACAGATGCTTAACCGACTGAGTCCCCCAGGCGCCCCCCCCATTCAGTTTTTTAAAATGCTTCTATGCTCTGAAAGTGTTAAGCTTTCAGACATAATCTTTGTGTTTTATAAAATCTTTGTGTTACTGTTCTTGAAGCTTTAATTTTGGAGTCATGCACTCACAATTATGCATACCTGTATATAGACATCCATAAATACATACCTGTAAGTTTCTCTGTATTGTTCTGTGCTTGACAGCACTATTTTCATACAGCCTAAAAAATAAGGTTTTAAAATGGATTTCATTTTTCTTAGTATGATGTTTCAAATGTGAATTGTGGATTTCCTCAGTGATTATAGTATAAATAAATGTGCACTCTTTATTACCCTTGGGATTTGAGGCCATTCTACCACTGTATTCACTCAGTCCTGTCCCTCTCAGGAGCTTAAGGTCTCATATTTAAAACTCCCAACTGAGGTTCAGAAATAGCATCTCTAAGCTGGCATTGCAGCATTGGATTGACTCTTTTTTATACTTTAAATCTTTTTTTAAAAGAAGTTTGAAGATACCTTTGGTGTCAGCTGTAAGTTGTGAAATAACAGTGGGCTTAATTGATGTTAATGTGGTATCTATCTGTGTATGTATGTATCTAATTTGTTTTTAAACCTTATATCATACTGTTAAAATAGCAGCAGATTCATCCCATCCTGAGCTGATTCACATCGATGTTGATCCTCAAAACAAATGGAAAATAGGCCATTTTTTATCCCTTGTAGAAGTAATCTCTGGGGGAGGGGAAACCCTCAATTAACTGAAATACTTGAAAGTAATGTGATCTTTTATTGTTGGGTTTTTTTTTTTTTTGATGGAGGATCAAATGAAGGGGAAGTGCTTGCTAAAAGTTTGTAATTCCATTAATTTACTTCTTTACCTTATAACTGCAACGTAAGTAAAAGTAGTCTTTTTGAAGGTTTTTGTTTCTTATACGTTTGAACCCAGCTAAAAATTGGGCTTCGACAATGTTGACCCTCAAACACATCTTGGAACTTTGTCTTATGAATTCCTTTTTATCAGATTATGATTTTATGGTTTGCTCTGTGTTTTATTTTTATTCTTTATTTTTTTTAAGGATTTTATTTATTTATTTATTTGACAGACAGAAAGACAGCCAGCGAGAGAGGGAACACAAGCAGGGGGAGTGGGAGAGCAAGAAGCAGGCTCCCAGCGGAGGAGCCTGATGCGGGGCTCGATCCCAGAACTCCGCGATCACGCCCTGAGCCGAAGGCAGATACTTAATGACTGAGCCACCCAGGCACCCCTGCTTTGTGTTTTAAAAGCCAAGTACAGAAGAGAAGAGAAATTATGGTATTTGAGGGTTTTAAATACTGTAGATGGCCTCAGTTTAATTGAAGTTTGATATTATTAGAATAAAATTTCAACAAAAATTTAATATTTCTAGGAATGCTTTAGAATTTATTTTTTTGGTTGAATGTCCAACTTTTGATTTCAGCTTGGGTCCTTATCCCAGGGTCATGGGATCAAGCCCTGCCTCTGGCTCCGTGCTGCCTGCGGAGCTTGCTTGGGATTCTCTTTCTCCCTGTCCCTCTGCCCCACCCCACCTTCTGTAAATAAATAAACAGATAGATAGATAGATAGTTTTAAAATAACTTTGAAGCTATGCCGAAGTCAAGCCCCAGGTTTGGGAGCCTGCTTCTCCCTCTGCCTGCCGTTCCTCCTGCTTGTGCGCTCTCTCTCTGACAAATAATAAAATCTTAAAAAGAAAAGAAAATAGTTTTAATGGGAACTGTAAAATAAGGAATTGAATCCATGCTGTATGTTTAGATACTTGATAGATGTTTGTCAAATGAATGATAACTTTGTGAAAAGCACTTTCCATCTTACAAACGGCTTTTTCACTGAATCCTCACTCAACCCTGTGAAGTATTTTCTCGGTTTTATAGATGAGGAGACTAATGCCCAGAGAAGTAGGGGGCTTGTCTGGTGTCTCCTAGTAAACAATAAAGGTGTGATTCCAGTTCAGAACCAGAGTCAAGGCCAAAGTCAAAGTGTTTCACAAGGCCCAAGATGATCTCCTACAGCTCCTCACACCTTACTCTTCTGATCCACCTCCCCCACTTTCCATTCAGACTCCAGCCTCGTTTTCTTCTTTGCTGATGCTCAGATTCACCAGCACACTCCCTGCTGCATAGGACCTTTGTACTTAACTATCCCTGTGCTTGGGCCACTTTTCCCCCAGACGCCTCTTGGCTAACTACCTCACTTCCTGCAAGCGTTTGCTCAGCTGCTGTCTTCTAGGTAGAGTACTCTGTTGAAAACGTTACCCTCCAACCCAGCATACTACTGCTCTGCATACTATTTTCCCCTTATATGTATACCATGTAATGTATTTATTTATTATTTTTAGTTGCAGTTATTTGTCTTCTTATGCTAGAATGTAAAGCTCTGTGAGGGAAAGGATTTTGTGTCTTCCATGTTGTGGTATCCCAGTAGTGCTGGGCTCTCAGTGGGAGTTCAGTGAATATTTGGCGAATGACTGACTGACAGACTGACTGAATGAGTGTAAAGCCGATGCCATTTGCACTAAACCTTCTGACTTTTCACTTATTAATGGCACACTTGGCAAAATCATCAGGTTATTTTGACTGTGGAGGGCATTCCAAATTATAGTACTTCATTAATGTACATTCATCTTCATTTTGACTCTTTGTCTCTGCTGTATTTTTCTCTCATCCTTGAAGATAAACCATTTTGTTTATTTAAGAAATCTAAACTAGATTTTTTCAATGAAGTTTTAGAAAATAAGGCATTATTTTATTAGATATTAGTAGGGGAAGGTGATACTTCAAGAAACTAAGGAGCTGCATTTTTTTAGTTAGGTTTTTGTCAAGTAAGGTGGCCTTTTCTTTTTACATTAATAAATACTGTTATCATTAAAACCATCTGTGTCTGTCTGTCTTCCCTCCCCTCCCCTCCCCCTCCCCTTCCTTCCTCCCTCCCTTCCTTCCTCCCTCCCTCCCTTCCTTCCTTCCTTCCTTCCTTCCTTCCATCCATCTTTTTTGAAATATAACTGACATATAGTTGTGTAAGAAGTACAACATGTTGCTAAGACCTCCATCTGGTCACATAATTACCATTTCTTTTTTGTGGTGAGAACATTTAAGGTCTACTCTCTAAGTAACTTTCAAGTCTGTATTATTAACTATAATCACCATGCTGTACATTAGGTCCCTGAAACTTACTCATTTTATATCTGGAAGTTTGTACTGGATGTTTGACCAACATCTCTCCATTTCTCCCACCCTTGAGAACCCTGATAGCCATCATTCTAGTCTCTGTTTCTGTGGGTTTGGCTTTTTCAGATTTCACATATAAGTGAAATAATATAATATCTGTCTTTTACTGTCTGACTTATTTTGGTTAGCCCATTTTTAATTTGCATTTTATGACTTGGTATTATTCAAATATTAGGAAATAATTAATTTACTTTAATATTAATGTTAAACCTTTCCCTCTGTTCTTCAGTGTAATTTTATTTCCAGAGGAATAAAGTTCTAATTTAGAATTAGAAACTTGGAGAAAGAAGATTCAATATGTAGAATTTTTTAAAAAATTTTTTAGTATGTTATGTTAGTCACCATAAGTACATCCTTTGTTTTTGATGCAGTGTTCCCATGATTCATTGTTTGCATATAACACCAAGTGCTCCATGCAATACGTGCCCTCCTTAATACCCATCACTGGCCTATCCCAGTCCCCCAACTCCCTCCCCTCTGAAGCCCTCAGTTTGTTTCCCAGAGTCCACAGTCTCTCGTGGTTCGTTCCCCCTTCTGTTTACCCCCCCTTTATTCTTCCCTTCCTTCTCCTACCGATCTCCCTGCTGTTTCTTATGTTCCATAAATGAGTGAAACCATATGATAATTGTCTTTCTCTGCTTGATTTATTTCACTTAGCATAATCTCCTCCAGTCCGGTCCATGTTGCTGCAAATGTTGGGTAATCGTTCTTTCTGATGGCTGAGGAATATTCCATTGTATATACGGACCACATCTTCTTTATCCATTTGTCTGTTGAAGGGCATCTCGGCTCCTTCCACAATTTAGCTATTGTGGACAATGCCGCTATGAACATTGGGGTGCATATGGCCCTTCTCTTCACTACGTCTGTATCTTTGGGGTAAATACCCAGTAGTGCAATTGCTGGATCATAGGGTAGCTCTATTTTTAACTTTTTAAGGGATCTCCACACTGTTTTCCAAAGTGGCTGTACCAACTTGCATTCCCATCAACAGTGTAAAAGAGTTTCCCTTTCTCCACATCCTCTCCAACATTTGTTTTTTCTTGCCTTGTCAATGTTTGCCGTTCTAACTGGCGTAAGGTGATATCTCAATATGTAGAATTTATCCACTGAACCTGTATCTGTTGTGTATTTACCGTATTCTAGAAACTTCTCTTTGGGGCTGGGTATAAAAAGATGAACAAAACATGTGTTTGATTTATTGGTTAAAAAAGTCCCAATATAATGTAGCAAGTACTTCAACGGAGGTATGTGTAAAGTTTATGCCATTTGCACAAGTTAGTTTCTAAGGACTACATGGCTGCTGTAAAGTGAAAAGCTCCCGTACTGTTGTAGGGCATAGGATTATCTTCTCAGCTTTTATGGTCATCTAAACACAATTGAAATTGGAATGCCATTACAGCTAGAACTCAGTCATCTATGCTACTAGACAAATGTTGGAACAAAGGAGTGATATGGTCCCAAATTCTCAGATACAGGCCTCTGGAAAAGTTGTTCCTGGTGCTGGACAAAGTGATCACTAGGAAGGAAGGTCGGTCAAGGGCGGAAGAGTGCACGATGATTGTGTGTGTGTGTGTGTGTGTGTGTGTGTGTGTGTGTGTGTGTAGGCATGTGCGCACGCCACCTTCCTTCTTTGGGAAGGATTGTCTTTTATTCTGGGATTGCCTTTTCTCTTCTTTTATTATTCAAAAGGCCCCCCTTTTTTTAAAAAAATGAAATTACAGTGAAAGTAAGTGGTGTCTACTTACTATTTTAATGACTTTATCTGGAAAAAAAAAAAGTCAACGTGGTCTTTTTGTAATTTCCCTGATAGCTAAATTCCTCAAAACAGGGAATCACTGACAAAGATACTTTAGAACACTGTGTAATTCTTGCAGCCCTCTGTTCGGGGGGATAGCCCAGCATGCTTCAGGAATTTTTTGTGTTCAAAGGCCCTGGTTCCATCTCTGGAAGTAAGCCCTTAGGTGATGGATTAATAATAGAGAGATTGACTCTGTCAGCCAGAGGCTTTGGTGGCTTCTGTCCTGTGGGTGAGTTTGGTGACAGGATAGTAATCTACACCTATAATTAGGAATTGATCTATTTTAGAATGTTTATTTCTTGTCCTGACAAGTTTCAGTGACTGCCATGGCATTAGAAGATAAAGTGTGAGGGATAGCTAATATGAAGTGTTGGAAACAGAAGTATTTATTAGAAGTTGTGTGTGTGTGTGTGTGTGTGTGTGTGTGTGTATGCAGTGTGTACATGTGTGCATGCACGTGTGTGTTTCTCTATTCTGTTAGGAACATAGTGTCAGAATAATGGGAAAGCCTTGAATCCTGTAATTTCTCTGCTGCAGCCACTACTTTGCAGCATTGGTGATATTTGAGTTTTGCTTATAAAGTGGAAAGCATGGATTTGTCAGCTTTTGGGAAAGGAAAACTGGAGAGATCCATGAAAGAGTGATAACAAATAGGTGTTGATTGTCCAAGCTGGGTAGAATAATTAATGTATTGTTATTTAATAAGACTTTAAGTTATCTGTCTACCATTTTTCACTAGTTTAGGGCTGATTTTATGCTGTTTAAGTTTTAAAATATGTAAATGCTTGTAGAAAAGTCAGTCACATTTTCCTTTGCTTTTAGATTATTTCTTAACCAAACAGCTAACCGTGCCAGTTTACCCATAGCTCCAGTGGCGGTGCTGGTTGTTGGTTGCTGTGATTTAGCACCATCACCGTCACCATCACCGTCGTCGTTGGGATTGGCGCCGGCTCTGGGATAAGACCACCTGGGTTCCGATACCAGCTGCAGCTCTTAGTAGTGGGTGATGTTGGGCGAGTGACTTAGCTGTTCTGTGCCCCAGTCCTTTCTTCTGAAAAACTGGGATATTAATAGTGGCCACTCATAAGGTATTCTGTGGATTAACGGGGGCTGATGTACGTAAGGAGCTTAGTCCAGTGCTTTGCAGTAGTCAGTGTTCATTATCATTGTCATTCTTTTACCTTGAAATATCAGCACTGGCCTTTTCTGCCTTTCAGTTGATTGTTTAAACTTGTTTAATACTCACATCTTGGTCTCATATTTTTGGATGCTGTTTTATCTGTGTAGCCATTCTATGAGACATGTTTTGAACCTGCGGTAAAAAGTGTACGCTAATAATCAGCAAAGTATTTTCTGATCTTCCTAATAGATCGGAAAGAGTTCTAAAAGCAGCCACCTGTCTGTTCACTTCTTTCCAGCCCAGGCAAAGAAGGACGCTTTCACTGTTGTAGATGTTCCCAGGAACCTTCCTTTGCATGGAAATGGAAAGTTTTCACAGTTAGTTTTAAACTAAAAGAAAGAATTTCAAAGGTGAAGAAGATGAAAGAAGGATTTAATAGTTACTACTCTAAAAACAGTAGTTTTCAAGTGTGGCTTCACATTGAAATCACTTGAGATGCTTTTAAAAAATACGTAGTTGTGGAAACCATGTTACCACCACCATTGTTGTCAACAGCAACACACGTTTTTTAACCCACTGCTTTGAATACTGTAATAAAGTAATTAGAATGGTCAAGTCTTTCATACTTATTTTAGCTAACATGTTAGTTTTGGGGTAGTTTCTTATTTATTTACATGAAGTAATTTGTGAAATCAACATGTTATATTTAGGTCTAGTTCATGGGACATGAAGCCTAATATTATTACTTGATTCGTTAGAAAGATTTATAGTTTTGTCTCCCTGTTTTGATGAAATATTGCTGGTTGTATTTGTAACTTTGGGGGTGTTGAAAACAATTCCTAATTTAAGCATAGTTCACTAATAAAAATAGGATTCCATTCAATTTTCCTGAAATACGTGCTACAAAAAGAATGCCTCTTACATCTGTGTTTAAAAGTGAACTCAGTGGCAAGGATTTGGACAAACCACATGGTCAGTCACTTAGGCATTTTACCTCTTGTACCAGCATGCCATGCCTCAGTTCTTCAAGGCTAAGTCAACTTCATATTTTAGTGCTAAGCTTTCATTACTACTATGAAACTAGTTTTCTGTAAATATAGGTTCATATGTTTTATGCAAGTAAGAGTCTCATTGACTTCGTTGGATTTTAGAGGGTTGTGTGTGAGGGACTGATGGCATACATGGATGGGGATTTATACACCTTAGGGAAAGTTCTGAGAAATGAGATGGCGGGGGGGAGATCAAAGACCATGTTTATATTCCCATCTGTGCTGGTACCTTCATTTTTTGTGAGAGTTGGAGAAATGCACGTGAAAGGGCCAAGTAATAGCTTAGGACATTTTCAGGTGAAAAACATTGTTAATTTAGTAGGATTTTATTTCATATCTTTTGAATTGAAATAATTAGTTATAAATATTGTTCATTAGGAGCCCAAATGTTACTGCTTAGCTTCCAGCGCAAGCATCATTTTATAGAAATGTTTATTCACTATATTTCCACATTCATTTTAATAGCCTATGTGTGAGTAAGTTACCAGCCACATCATTTTTTTTTCTGAATCAATTTGCATTTTTTCCTGTGATGACATAGCTAATAAATGTTATAATGATGTGGGCCTTCTTTATTTATTTGGTTGGCCTATTTGCAAGTGTGAATTTAATATTCTGATTTTCAACGACTTAAGTTGAATGGAGTCTTAGAACACCAGACCCAAAGGACACCTAGCTTATGTTTTATTTCTTCTACGTTTGCTACTTTTTGCTTTGCAAAGTCCTGACCGAGTCAGGCCCCGAGGGAAGATGGGACAATATTGAATCTATGATCCTGTGCCCCAAACAGATGGGATGGAATGATGGAAGTTGTTAACTAGGGAGGAATGAGCTGCTTTTGCCAATTATAGACAAACATCTAATAAACAACCAGCCCTTGAAATCCTAGTAAGGATGCGGAGAGGTGTATGTGTGTGCATGTGTGCATTATGTGGGGGGGGGGGGGGGGTTGGGCTGTGGCTAAAATGTATATAGCTCCTATTGACTCTTCTTTGGACACAAAGAGAATCTTTGTCTCTCTCCCTCTCTCTTTTGAGGAAGAGAGAGGGGTTGAGGGAGAGGGAGAGAGAGGATCTTACCTAGTGTGGAGCCTGATGTGGGGCTTGATCTCACAACCCTGAGATCATGACCTGAGCTGAATGAAATCAAAAGTCCGATGTTTAACCAACTGAGCCTCCCAGGTGCCCTGAGAATCTTTGTCTCTTGCCCTGAGAATCTTTGTCTCTTAATTAGAACTTTCATCCTCCCTCTGCTGTTGAATTCTATGCCCATGTTCCCATCCCTTCTTGTACTTGTAAATTTTAAAATTATTTGAGTATGAACACCTTGGAAGTGGGAGTAGTCATTTTCCCCAGCTTATTGATGAGAATTGATAAGAGGATGCTGGGAGATGGTAATAGAAAAGGCATGTGGGAGGGACGCCTGGGTGGCTCAGTCGGTTAAGGGGCTGCCTTCAGCTGGTCATGGTCTCAAGGATCATGGGATCAAGCTTGCATCGGGCTCACTGCTCAGTGGGGAATCTGCTTCTCCCTCTGCCCCTCCCCCCACTTGTGCACACTCGCTCTCTCAAATGAATAAATCATATCTTTCCAAAAAAAAAAAAAAGGCATATGGGAGAAAATACCTAACGCTACAAAGGAAAAAGATGGAAAGTACGGTGAGAAATGTAACTGCCAAGTGGATTGACCACTTAGCTGGTTACTACGTTATTTTCTTAGGTGAGAAACATATTCTGGAAATCAGCTTAATTTTAAGAGTTATTCCAGAGCAGCAGAATCTGACCTTATGAATCTTACCAAGCTATGACAGATAGTTGGATCAGCTCTCTCCCCTTTAAATAAATACTAACATTGGATGGATGGTTTGCTGTGCTAATGACCTTCATGGTATTACATAACCACTTATTGATTCCTCATTATTTATGGTTATGATTCTATGGAATTCTTCTCCTGGGGGCAGGGATGGCCTGTGTAGACCAGAGGTTTCCATTAGAAGAGAGACGACACAAGCATCACTGCCTGGTCTGCTTTGAGATTCTAAGATGACCTTTAATTTTTCTAATTTGCATTTATTTCTAAATGTCTGTAATCCCCCCCCCCTTCCATCTAAGTTACTTTAGAAGTGTTTAGATTTTCAGGTGGCTTGGATTTGGGAGGTGGGTCATTTTGAATTGTTAAAATCTAGTGTTAGTGCTTCATGTTCAAAATGTATTGCCTATCTAATTTCTTCTTTTCATCACTTATGGTATTTTCTTTATGGCCTGTTACCTGATACTTTTTATGAATGTTTCTTTTAAAAGATTTTTATTATCTGCTTCTGGGACTGGTTCCATAGACATTAAACTTACATCATTGAAACATTCCGGACTACTCCAAGTGTTTCTTCTCTGATCCTGGCCTGTTGTACATTTCCACATTACCCCTTTACATATCTCACTAGGATTAGGGAGACGAAGGCAAGGGGTTTGGGAACAGCATAGCTATTTGAGGCAATCCGGGGCCAGATATTACAGGAAGAGCCCTTTGCTCAGACTGATTTATATCCCTGTTCAGTGAGAATGAAAAAACTTTTTTGAAATTGTTGACGTAATGGAATTGGCTCTTTGAGGAGCGCTTCCCACTCTTTTTCTTTCAGTCAGTCTTGATTACTAATCTTCAGTTCTTTAATTTAAGGAGAGGAGATCATCTTAGAAGAATTTTGTCTATCATAAAGGATAAAGAATAGCTTATTGTTGTATGTGTTAATCTTGGGAATGGGCTAGAGGGGAGATAGAGAAGGCATTCAGCCTGATTCTTTATGAATGGGGCATGTTGGAGATTAATTAGTTGATTTCTTTCTGTGTTCATCCTCTTCTTATCTCTGCACACACCCAGTTTTATGAAATATGGTATTCCTCTTGCCTTATATTGAGTTTGACTGTTGCATAGTGGTGAAGAGTCCTGGCTCTGGAGCCAGTCTGCCTGGGTTTGAATCCTGTCTCCACTGCTTGTTAGATGTATGATTCTGGGCAAGTCACTGAATTTCTTTGTGTCTTGATTTTTTCATCTGTTAAATTGGAAATAGTACTTACTGCATAGAATTGCTGGTGGGATTAAATGAGATATAATATGTGAAAATGCTTAGAATGGTGCATAATAAATGTACCCAATAGTGCTTCGTAAATGTAAGCTATTACCATTATTCCATTAGGCACATGGATAGCCTGCTTCACATTTGCCTATGACATTACATCAATTTTGATAAAGAATAAATTTCAGCTGCCTAACATTTAAAAAAAGGACTAAATGTTAATTGCCTGAATTTTTAAAATAGCCAAATATATGAGTCTCTTGAGGATTATTGCAGTGACCACAAAGATTAATCATTGTTGTCACTACTTAAATGATGGTTTGCTTTCTGGAGGAAAGGCTGTCATTTATAGATGCTTTCATAATTTATATGTGCTGTGTTATGCAGTTCTTCATGTAGGTGGTCTGGTTTTTAAGCTTTACTAAAGTTACTGTAACAAAAATAGGATTAATTACAATTTCCCTTAATGATTTTAACCTTAGTGTTACATTAATAAGATTGTTTTTCCCTATGCAGCATCAAAACTTTCATTCGGCTTTGAGGTATGGGGTCTGATTCAGAACTTAAAAGACTTCAATAATTAACCGTAATGGTCCTGTGCATGTAGCTAGTCGTTGGTTAAGGATATATAGCTATGTTCATAAGCAGCCTCCTTTAGTATTTTTTTTTAGTTTATTTATTTTGAACACCTGAAGCAGGTAGCAATTAAAGAGAAAGCATGTTCTAACTAAATTGAGTTCTTATAGTCTAAAGATAGATTTTTTTTTTTTTAAGTGATTACGTGTAGGGGCATAGATATATAAGACATCTCACAGCTTAACTCAAATCCCAAAGTCTTTTACTCTAAGATACATTAGGTTTTTGGGGGTGGTGGTAGAAGGGAAACATACTGTTTAAGAATAATTTCTAAATTTACATCTCATTTTTAGTAGTGATGTTCTGTATACCTTTAAAAATATTTACTATTTCTTGTTCCCTTGTATCTGGTAGAGAAATCCTATGTTTTTGGGTGTCCTGTCCACTCTCATCTAGGCTTACCTTAAAGTTGATGTCAGTAGGCAGTGTTTTGGGGGAATTATCTGTGAGGTCCTGGGTACTTGGGCTAGCGCTTGGGTTGTGGGATGTGAGCAGGGGAAGAGGGCTGTGGAGAGGAGTCATGTGGACCCTTTGAATAGGAGCCTGGCTCTCACTCCCTTCTGCTGCGGCTGCTGGTGGTTGTAAGGTGGGTGCTGTTAATGGTTGCGCTTACCTCCAGAGCCTGGGCGGCCCACACTTGATGGCTGCTGTAAAGCATTCACCGGGAGGCTGGCAGCTGAGGGTGGTTGCTAGTGACTGGCCAGACATTGTTAGAGTCCTTCTTGAGTGGTACACCCAGGATGTGGACATGTGGTTAGAGACCTGGGCACGGTGCCCAGCTCCGTAACTCATTCATTGTGGGACCTCAGTGACTACCTCTAATTTTCTTTTTGGAAAAATGGAGAATAATAATATAATGCCTCTAAGAGTGTTTTGAGGATTAATGAGTTCATCACCTTGGAGGAAGGCAGAAGCCTACTCTGGTCATAATTCCATTGATTTTGCAGAGAAGTTCCAGTTCGGGGAATAAAGTAGTGAAGATAAAACAGGAATGGAATGGGCTCTCCACAGCTCGGTGTGTTTCAAGTCCAGCTGTAGATCAGGTTTTCATTCTAACTGGGGAATTTTAACCTAAATTTTTTATCTAGTTTTTAGAAATGACACCAAACCAAAATGTCTGATGTGCCGTTTGTGGGAAAAGAACAGATGTTTATTCTGAGCACATATTAATGAAGATGCTAGTGGTTTTCTCCCACTGTAAGGGAGTAAGGTGGGTCAAAAGGGAGAGCACAGATTTAAGTCGAGTTTGTTCTTATTGTCCTATTACTGGTGTGTTCTTTTTGAGAGAATTGATGTTACTTCATTTTGTTGGTTTTTCAAGTTTCTTTGACAAAGAAACTTCATAGATGTCAAGCCAAAACAAAACAAAAAATATAAACACACGCACAACAGTTGCTTTAAATACCAAGGATGTCAGCATGAAATTAAAATGAATTTACTGACATTTCTGCTTTGAATTTTTTTTTTTAGTAAAACTAATTTAAACCAGCAGTGAACGCTTCTGGCTTTACCTTATAATGGGAAGTTTGACCTTTTTCAGTGTTTTTGGCTCGGGGTTTTGACATGGGGGTGTTTTTGGTTAAAATTTGCTTCAACTTTCTAATGGCTCTTGGGATTTTGGTCAATCTTTGGTTGTGGAATAGCAAATGCTGTCCCTTGTGTTGGTACCATGTAGTTTTCAAAGACAAGGTCTTTGGAGTAGTGGCTGTGGTATCCCCTCCCGCCCATGTGTCATTGTTAAAAAGAACACTGTTGTCATGTGCATTCTTATTTTTTTGAGCTTGCTTTTGAAGTAACTTTCACAGAGAATTCCTGTTACCTAGAAATTGATGACAGACTTACACCATTTCCTTTTTTTTTCTTAGACGTTCCATCCTCAGAGCAGCCTGAACTGTTCCTAAAGAAACTTCAGCAGTGCTGTGTCATTTTTGACTTCATGGACACGCTATCTGATCTTAAAATGAAAGAATACAAGCGCTCCACTCTTAATGAACTGGTGGACTACATTACAATAAGCAGAGGCTGTTTGACAGAGCAGACTTACCCTGAAGTAGTTAGAATGGTGAGTTTCTTTTTTTCGCCGCGGACACTTTTCAGCACCTTCCATAGCGACTCACAGGGGTATTTATTGCAGAGTCAGGTCACTGGAGGTCAGCTCCACAAATGTGAGCCAGCCTTCTGAGAGCTAAGCTAAAGTAGTCGGAACAATACTAGAATTTGAAGAGTGTGATTTCAGGAGAATGAGATCCAGAACTTTTCACCTACAACAGTACTGGAGGAATCAATGACTTCAAAATATGAAGCCAAGATGGCCAGGTATTCTTGGATTTCTGGCACTGAGAAAAGAAAAGCCACAGGAGAATCAACATGAGTTTTAGATCTGTGTTTGAAAAGTATTCAAGCCTGTTGGATGTCTTGATTTTTTTTTTTTCCCCCTCCCTGTTCATTGTGGTAAATTAGAAATGGCTTTAACCGTAATAAAATTGTGATTTGTAGAATCTAGTTAAAGCCTGTGCTGGCTTTATAAACTAATCATTGTCTTTATAATCTTGAAATCAGGGCTGATGTCTTTCATTATTTTTGAACAGTGTCTTGCACTTTGTGTGGTCATTAGGAGTCATGAGGAGAAACATGATTAACATAGTGGAAGTAACTGTGTTCTTACTGGTCAATAATTATATTAGTTTTAAAAAAAAGCTGAGCCAAAATATGGTTTTCTGATAGATTTCTGTGGGAAGATCGCCTTCTTTGGCATCCCAGAAGATCTTGGCTCTAGAGAGTACGTGCTCTGGGGGGGGGGGGGGGGGGGGGGGGGGTGGAGCTCTTCTACTAACTGGTAAAATCATGCTGCAGAGATCCAGAAGGGCCAGTGCACCACTGGGAAGCCCTTTGGAGAATCTGGCCCATGCTCTCTGTACTGCCGAAAATCTGTCTAGATTTTCAGTTCAACTTTTATCATTTGTATTCAAATAAAAGAGACATCTGTGATGGAGTAGACGAGGTTAAAAGTGAATAGTTCAGATTTGGGAAGGGATACGAATTACCATAACTTGAGAAACAATGACTGATGTATGAAGATCATTTCAAAACAATGTCCAGTGTATTCCTCAGATCTGTATCTGAGTGTATATTGCATTTGTTGTTAATTTACAAGAATATCTTAGCAGAATGTTTTGTAGATGAACTTTAACATTGTAGCTCTTGAGCAGTGGTTCTCAACCAGGGGTGATTTTGCTTCCCTATGTACTTTGGTGATGTCTAGAGAGACGTTTTTGGCAGTCACAACCAGGGGTGGAAGGGGCGTGCTACCAGCTTCCGGTGGAGAGAGGCCGGAATGCAGCTAAGCGTCTTATGCTGCACAGGACAGTCCCCCAACAAAGAATTTTCTGGCCCTAAATGTCAATAGTACTGAGGTTGAGAAGCCCTGCTCTAGAGTTTGCATGCTGTCTAAACTTCTTAACCTGGTATTTAGGGTTTTCTCTAGTCCATCTAGTTTCTGCAGAGCAAAGCCCGTTGGTTTGAATCTACCCGGGTCCTCAGCCAACAGAGGTATCCACTGTTTGTAACTTCTTCTTCTGTATCATTCCATGGATAGTCCACGAATATATAAGCATATGCGAGCATATACGTATAAATACACAAGTGGTGGCATAGTATACAAACGTACCTGTACCTTCTTTTTTTGCTTATCAATATATAATACATATCAGTACACATAAAGGTGTCTTACTCAGTTTTACAGCTACATAATTTTTCACCGTTGGAGACACCATAATTTATTTAACTCCTATCCTATAAATATCCTTATAATATATACATGTCAGTTTGCCCTTGTGTGAGAACATCTGTATATTTACTGATTTTTTTTTTTTTTTTTTTTTAATAGCCTTTCATTTCCCCCTGTTTCTGGACCTTCATGTGTGTCCCGGCCCCCGCCTCTAGTTCTGATTCTCCCCTTCCTTTCCAGACTTGGCTTAAAGTGCTACCACTGCTGCCCGAAAAGCCCCAGGTTGTCTCCTTCCTTCAGTTCCTCCACTTCTTGGCAATCTACCCTTTTGGAATTTGTTCATTTGCTGCTTTTAAGTTTTTCACATGTGTTAATCCAAGTTTTCTAATTAGACTACAGGCACTTCTAGGCAGGAACTGTATCCTGCTCATCTCGTGGCCTCCGGAATACCTCCTGGCACAGGCCTACCTGGAATTTGTTGAATGAGTGAATGAATTCTCCCTTAAATGTGAGCATTCCAGGCTCTCGAATTATGATTAAGATATTGAATGTCATTGGATTATATTCAGTTTTTAAATTCAGTATTTGGCATAATCAACATTTTTTTAAATTCTTATGAAACCAGCTTGGTTCTAAACCAGCTTTGGTCTTTTAAAGGAGAATATTTTCCCTTCTCTGCTACCCTCTCCCAGTCCCCTACCAAAAAAAAAATTTTTTTAAGTCTCCTGTCAGTTGTGTGTGAATGTGTGTTTTAAAATATACTTGAGCCCTGCCTTAGGAGCTATTAAATCTGTAGCACACATGCTATTCTAGGGCATTAGAAACTTTACTTTCCAGATGGTAGTTTAGGGTTCTCATAGGTGTAATTTATTTTTCATATCTCATGATTTGTGAAATTGTAGCTATTATTTTTATATGGTTCTTAAGCAACCTGGGGCATTTACAGAGCAGGAGCTGGTGGGGGAGAGTAGAAAGAGAAAGGACTTTGCAACCACACAAACCTGGGTTCAGTAGCCAGCTCTGGCCAAGCTTTAACTTGCTCCATCACTTTGGACAGAGCCCTCCATCCTTGGGGCCCTTGGTTTTTGTGTGGTGCTGAGAGGTACATAGGATCAGGGGAAGGGCGGCCATAGTCCTTCCTCCCCTACTCCGTAAATAACTCTGCCTAAATAAAATTGTTATGCTTTGCTTGTACATCAAGGTTCTCACCACCTCAGATACACATACACTAGCAAGCGGGCGCTCACTGCTCTGTAAGAAGGATTGGAACCAAGGCCCACTTGGTGTCCTCTCCTTGCTTCCATTTTGCCACCTCTTAGGCTCCTTGTATATTTGGTGCCGCCACTGCCCACTTTCCTCATCTGTATCACCCTGCCCTTTTGGGCTTTTTGGGAGGGTTGGCACTAATGATGTGTATAGAGCTCTTAAAATAGCCCCTAACACATGGCAAGCATTCAGTCAATAATAATATTATTCTATTTTGATAATTCTGTTATTATGTACTTGATTTTACAATCATTGGTGGAACCCAGAGTTCCCATTTGTGGACTTAAGATGCTGTCAACTGGGTGTGTTGTAGTCCTTTGCCTCGGTGGTCCTCAAATTCTGCATTTCCAAGATGATCCTGTCTGAGGAACGAATGTCACTGTCCCCACCTAGTCTGCCTTGTTACTGTAAAATGTAACTGCTTCACTAGGATTAGTGAAGGAGATGGTGTGGTGCTTTTAGTGAAATATCACTGACATGATAGCGAGGTTTTTAAACTAGGATGAGTCGTGACTTATGATGACATGGTCTGGTGTCAGCACTGTTAGGAGAAGCCTTTAATTTAACCTGATGGGACCTATCCTTTGAGAGTTCTAACCCTGTTAGGGCAAGAAAAGAGGGACAGATAAAAAAGTAATCCTTGAGTTGTAGAAGCCATTTTTAGCATTTAAATGAAGTCTGGATGCTACCTTCAGGCTGTTAGAATTAGGCAAGCAAAACAGCTCTTTGTGTGTAAATAAAACAAAACAATGTGGCACCTAACTTACCTGCGGAAGAGGAGTGTGGGGTAGTAGCGACAGCCCCAGACAGAAAATGTGGAAGTCACGGTCCTCGTTTCTCATCTTCCACTTGACTGCCAGGGAGATCTTGGGCAAGTAATTTCTCTCAAGCCCCAGTTTCTCCTGTTGTAAATGGAGAGGGTTGATGACGATCGCCCCCACCTTCCAGCTCTGAAGACTATCAGCTCTTCTGGTCAATATAGTCTAAGAAAGTTAGAACGGATTCTGCATCCAAAATAGTTGCTTAGGTATGTATTTCGCATGAGGGCATGTCTGATGGAAAAACCAGAATCACGGCTTGTAGTTCTTTCAGGCTTTGGCGCATTCTGCTTTGTATCCTCTCAAGTGTCAGGCTTCTGTCCTTGAGGCAGTATTTTTACATTATGCTAATGTTTTCTTTTTGGTTCTGTTGCCATGCATCCATTTGAAAGACTTTTTAGAATTTCTGGCTCTCCCAGTAATCTTGTGTGCCCCCCCCCCCCATGAAACTCGAATTCTCTGTATTTTATACTCTTTATATCTGCACATCTTCCTTTTCAAAAATGTCTCTTTTGGGTATAGTTCAAGTATCAGATGAAATCTCATTGGTGACATTATTTAATGAACTCCAGATAAAGTTTACTGAATGATTTAGAATGGCACTTTTACATTTTGATGATAAAAAAAGGCAGGGCCCTGTTTTGTCAACAAACTCAAAATCAGGTAGAAGGGATACTCGGGAACAAATAATAAGAAAAATGTTAATGTGCATTAACAGAAGTATGTACAAGGCAAGAAAGGAGTAAAGAGAGGGGCGATTAGTCAGAGGTAAGTAGAGATGGTCAAGGAAGACTTTTACAAAGTGAGTAACGCCTCTGTAGGGTGTTAAAAGGTGAATGTGTGCTTCGAAGTGGCTGAAATAGTGTTGAAATGAAAAAGAGAATTACATGATGCAAGGGAATTTCCAAACTCCATAATATATTTAGAGAAACACGGTAGTGCTGTGTTGTTATAGCATTGTGTGTGTGTGTGTGTGTGTGTGTGTGTGTGTGTGTGTGTTGGGGAGTGGGAGGAGGTGAATGGTGGCAGTGGAAGCCATAGATGTGGGCCAGGTCCTGAAAGAACCTCACAGACAGTGGCTAACCATTGAGAAGTTTGGAGCAGTTGAGTGACATGGTGAGGTTTATATTGCGATGGCAGTGGGCCAGAGATCGGAGGTGGCTGAAATTGAAGGTAGAGAGGAGTCGATTGGGGAACCGTTGTTGTAGAGAAGTTGTGGAGGGCCTAAAGCAAGCACAGGTGTGGAAGTAGAGAAGGAGAGGAAAGGATGGCATTTGAGACTCATTTAGCAGATAAAATTGAAGCCACTTGGCATTTGTGTGGGTGTTTGGAGTGTGAGAGAGAGGAAGGGGTCTAGGATAGCTTTGCAGTTTAGGGGGTTTGTTGTGCTGTTGTTTGAGAAAGGTATAGCAGGAGGATGAGCAGGGTGTAGACAGAAGCCGAGGAGTTGACTTTTGATGTGTGAACTTGGAGGTTATGGGAGACCTAGATGTGGAAAGCTGGAGATGAAGATCGGTAATCATCAGTGTGGGAGGAGGGCAGGAGAGACGAAGAACGATGCTGGAATTCCAGGTGGTACGGGGGAATCCTTGTGCTCTCGTGCAGTGCAGGTGGGACCTAGTGAGTTGAGGAGAGCGTGAAGTAGAAGGAAGTTGAGATGATAACTGTGGATAGTGATTGCTTGTACGGTGGGAGGATCTTCATTAGAATAAAATCCTATCATTTCTCTCCTGCAGAAAGTATACCTTGTTGCACTGGCTGTTTGCTGTTATTATTCTCATATTTTGTCCTTAAGACTTGGCTTTTATTGGTTTCAATGTCTGTCCCACTCCTAATCTGTGGTTAAATTTCTGCATACCTCAATTTGTAGAATATGTGATTTTTCCAAAGGTAGTATAGTTTCGAGAAATATTTTGGACAGTTTTTTCTTCTTTTCTCTTGAAGTCTTTCCTTGAGTCCTAATTATTGTTTCTTGGCCACCATTAGCTTTGTTTTTCCTACTCTCAAATTATATCCTGTCATTTGGTTATCCTAAGTGTTTTATCTTTTATATATCCTTTGACTTAACCGGAAGTCACAGCTCTGGCTCGCCTCTTAATAGAAAACTATAGTTTTGTAGAAAATTATGGAGTTGCAATTAAAGGTCTCAGAGTCTGCCTACACAGACTTTTAGGAGTGCCTTGTTAACTTCACTATATACTTTATTGGCTGAAGGACAGAGAGTTTCTTTTCATAAAATAACAACTATCTAAAAGTAGCCTTGGGAATGATAACTACCAGAGGGAATATGAAATTTCCATCTTTCTTCTTCTGGTATTTGATAAGGAATGTAACCATACATTCTAGCCAGAATTTGCCTTGGAGGGTGACTCTTCAGACACAAGGGAGATAAGATCTGACCCATGTGGTGGTGGGGGTGGGGGTGATGTGGTGGAGATCGGCTGTTTACACTATTGAAAGTATAAGTAATGGAAGAGAATTGAATGATATCTCAGAAAGGCATCTAGGAACTGAAAGTATTGGCAAATTTTGAGGATAGGGTAAGTCTAAAAGATAGGACTTGAGAACTAAATTAGAAAGTAAAGAATTCTTGGTACTTAGAAAAGAATTTAAGATTATGGTAATGAAGATGATCCAAAGACATTTTTAGAATGAGATCAGGAAGAATTCCCTGCTCAAGGTTAGGAGCAGATTGTTACCATTTGTAATTTTTCAGAGGGTAGAGAAACCGGCAGGCACTTTGTCCTTTCTTTAATGTCCTTTCCTTAAACAATAGTATTGCATTTCTTTGGTTAATGCTCACTTACTAGTATTCATTTAGCATCTTAGGATGTCTATAGATTGGTTTTATAGGATTAGTGGATCTTCTGATGTTGACTGCAGAATTTTGAGAATTTTTGTGGTAGAAGATCCATAGCTTTTGATGGAATATTCAAAGACATACCTGATCCAGAATGGTTTAAGCTTGATTTTACCACACATACAGCTCTGTTAAATGCTGCTCTCTTGAAAAATATAAGATAATATTGGAAAGGAGCAGGGTCTTCCCATTTATGGCAGTAACTAAAGATGAAATGAAGTTGTTAGAATGATTTCACCAATCTGGGCCTGTGGTTTTCTCTGTTGGAAGGTTTCTTCTGATAGTGAATTCAATTTCTTAATTATGTGCCTGACTCTATAGATTTTCTGTTTCATCTTGTGTCAGTTTTGGTAGAGTTTCACAGTTTACAGTTTGTAGTCAAATACTTAATTTTTAGAGCTTCTTCGAAAAGGTGGGTACTGATAGAAGATCACTAGCACCTGTACAACTTCCACGGTTAACAGCATAATTATCTGCAGCAGCTACAACATAGGAGTTAATTCAGTCTTCATAACACCTCTGTGATGTAGATGGTAGTAAAATATATGTTATTTTATAGATGATTTAAAAGAAGTAGAGAGAGGTTAAGAAACTTGCCCAAAGTAGGGGCTCCTGGGTGACACAGCAGTTAAGCGTCTGCCTTCGGCTCAGGGCGTGATCCTGGCGTTATGGGATCAAGCCCCACATCAGGCTCCTCTGCTAGGAGCCTGCTTCTTCCTCTCCCACTCCCCCTGCTTGTGTTCCCTCTCTCGCTGGCTCTTTCTATCTCTGTCAAATAAATAAATAAAATCTTAAAAAAAAAAAAAAGAAACTTGCCCAAAGCTACTCACCAGGGTAACTAACTGGCAGAGCTGATTTGATCTGGGCTGTCTGGCTCCAGAGCCAGTACTCTTTAACTGCTATGCCTGTTGCTTTCCTGGAATCATTCTTTACAATACGAATGAGGACTAAAACCCAAAGATTGGACTCCTTTCTCTGTACTGTGTTCTTTTCATTGAATTCTTCTAAATAAACAGGTAGTAAGGGTTTTGGGCTTCAGGATTAAATGTTCATTTTTGGTTAAGAAACAGCTTCCCTTTCACTCTCTCCCCTCACCACTTCACTACTCTGCCTTTGTGTTATTCTTAAAGTAAGAGTGCTTCTTAACCTTGTTGGAGCTCAGGAGGAGGGCCAGGTAGTTCAAAACTCTCCTCTTTTCCACCCAAAGTATAGTTCTTGAGATGATCCTATTTTCTGAGTTCCTGTGCGCCCCCTCCCCCACCATATCTTCTCTAGAAGCAGGCAAGCTTTACCAGTGGCCAAGGCATCCTTACGTTGCTTGTTTAGCTTGAATTTGGAGCAAGGGAGTTAGGTGATTTGAACATCCCTCCATCTCCATGATGGCCCCTAATCCTTGGAAGCACTTACATTTGTACAGCCTACTTTTTGTTGTCTTTCCTGGGTGAGTGGTGTAGAGGGACAGACTTGGGCCCAGTCCTACCACTTACTTAGCTGGGATCTTAGACGAATCTTCACCTTTTTAAGCTTGTTTCCCTACCGTGACTTTATAAGGTTGTTGTGATGTCATTATTGCTATCATTAGTCATGGTACTACCTCTGCCACCTGTGCTAGACTTTCCTTTTTCTTTAGATGGCTTAATCAGGTTTTCTGGTTACAATGAAGTCTTGATAGCCTGAAAGGTTTTTTGGGTGTTTGTTTGTTTGGGTTTTTTTTTTGGTCTCTTTAAGGTGACTTCCCACATTTTTGCTCTGTTGACTTAAAATTTTAATTCTCTTTGCGAAATTTCATTTTCAAGTCTTTTTTTATTTTCTTGGAGGCCCCTGTAAATCTGCATGTGCCCGTGTGTGTATAATTATACATACATGTGTATATATATACCACCCTGAAGTTACCTAAATAAAAATTTTCCTGATATACTTGCATATTCATGTGTATATTAATAATTTACCATTTCTGTCCTGCACACATTCTCTCTTAAGGAATCTGACAGGGATTTTAATGTGTTTAGCTTTAATTTAAATGTGCTAAGGAGTGGGTTTTTACTCAGGAAGCAGCTGAGCTACTCATGATTGCTATTTGCTTCATTTACAAGCTGTAGTCCTTCTGGCTTAACTGCTTTACAGATTGTTCAGAGTTTTCAATATACTTAAAATTGTTTGACAGCTGTGACTTGTCTAGCGCTGATATATCCAATACTATCCTCTCACTCTGAGAATGCTCCCCCTCTTTTTTTCCCTCTCCCCTGAAGCTGGCAGCAGAATTTTGCAGGATGAGTTACAGTACTGCATTCACGCTTTGGTTTCTCTTTTCTCCTACCTTTTAATTTAACCTTGAAACTGAAAATGTGGTTAGAAGTATAAGGAATACTTCTGGAAAAATCTACTAAGGAAAATGTATGATAAAATGATTTGGTAATATTGCCTGTGGTTTCTATATATACGTGGGTCTTGGCTAATTCTAGCAACTTGCTGTTAGTTTATGTAGTTCATTCAGCCGTCTCTCTACCAAGGACAGAAATGAAAGAGGGGGATTTATTACTTGATTCTCTAAGGAGAAAGCTGGTTGTACCACTGTGATGTGTACAAGCAGGAAAAGCCAGAGAAAATGAGTGTCCTCAATGTGGAATGCTCAGAGACGATAATGCCTGAGGCCAGAATTTGGCAAGAAAACAACGAGCAGGTCATTTCCAGGAGGTAGTTGGCTTCTGACCAATATTAAAAGCCAAACTTGATCTGTAGATGAAAACAAGAAGTATGCTATCCAGTGACTTCTGTGGAGGAAGTTGCCTCTGGAAAGTGAGGATGAGATGAGGGACCTCTAGAGTTAAAATGCAGTTACAGTGATGAATAGGGAAAGGTGTGGGTTGGCTGAGCAGTGAGGGAAACAACCAGAGCCCAAGGCAGCTGCAGGTCCTGGGCAAGGAGAAGCAGTGCCAGGAGGGCAAGGGGTGACACATAGTGGACAGGTTGTTCCGGAATAAAACTAGGACTGGTTATAACTATTTAGGAAGTTGGAGAGCAAGTTTATCTTTTAATAAAATGGATAAACAAGCTATGTTGGAGAATATGATGTTTGACTCTTCAGAAATGTAGGTCACGACCAGGGAGTGGGGGCTGGGCAGATAGTGTTAGCTACTAAATGAGCTCCTTTGAAATGCTGTGGAATTTCCCTTCCTGAAGAAGTTAAGGCCTCTATGAGAGTAGGGTAGAACACTCTGGAATAATGCATGCCTCTCTCTTCCTTTTGTGGGACTTTTGGCCTTCTCTAGAGAAGTAGAAGAATGTGTTGAGTTTAGACAATAGAGAAGGTGCTGGAAAATTGAGTTTGTATTTCTGCTGCTGGCAGATACAAACTGGGGAATCTATTGTGCCCTGTTCTGGAAAGTAAGAATAGTCATTTGAGGGGTAAATAATCAGAAGGCAGTGATCTTTAAATCCACATTTAAAATGGCGGCTAACAGGGGTAGTGGGCAGTTCCTGACCCTAGAGCCCTTTCTTGGTTTCTTTCTGAGGCACTTACATCCGCACTCCAGCCTCCTCTCTAAGATGAGGCCAACATGTGTCCGTGAGTTCCTTGAGGGAGGGTTGTCTGTCTTGCCCTCCCTTGGAGAGGCCTGACTCAATTTGTTTTGAAGCTGTATGGGTAAAGAGTGATGTTAATCTGTGATCATATTTAGTCAGGTGCAGTTTTGTTTTCATAATTCACCAGCTAGCCCAAGGTTTGTTTTACAAATGAAGGGTCACAGAGACAGAGACCCATACAGAATAAGGGACAGTGACAGTTTGGGCAGTTTCCTGTTTATTTTTCATGATTTCAAATAAGGACACATACTCAGTTGCCGGAAATGAACATCAGAAGCCTCAAGTGCTTTGTGGGTTTTTTAAAATTCAGTATTTAAGAGGTTTCATTTTTCTTTTAGCGTTAGCTGATTTTGAACCATAGTGTTCAAAGCAGATGTTAGAATATATATGTCCTCAAAAAAGCCCCATGTTGTTACTGTTTTATCAACTTGTGCACTTTGGTTCTTACAGAAATCACTTAATTTAGCAGCTTTAGTACCTTTCTAGGATTGAAGACCCAAAGTCCCTGCACAATGAAATGTGGCAAAAACCTGGTATTGCATGGCTAGCCTCCGTGTGGGGCGTGCGTGCTTGGACTGCGAACACCAGCCAGTACGAGGGCCTGCTCTGTATTTATACACAGTAAGCACTATGACTATTGCAGTGTTTACACCTCTATTTTTGGATTCTAAGATTTAATATCAACAATCTTCACTTTTGGATTCACTGCTACATTTCCAATTTTGGAGACAGCGTAATATAGTTGTCTCTGTGTGTGAAATACCATTTCCCTGTGATAATTTTGTGTGGGGCTAGCAGACTGTAGAGAGAATTAATTTAACGTTACCGTCAGCTCTGCAGCAGGTAAAAAGTTGCTTCTTGTTTTGAGCAAGTTAAGTCTTGCAATAGAAGCCTGTGGGAGTGGAGGGTTCATGGTAAGAATTTGTTAGTGGTAAGGGGAGAGGTGGGGACGGGTCTGTATTACAGAGGCCTTGGCAAGCTAAGTAGAGGAGATTAGACTTAATCTTATAGACAGCAACAGGGAGCTGCTGAGGTTTTTGAAGGGAGATGATATGTAAGTGATATTCTTACTTTCCTTTCTCCAGCCCCACCTCGAATGTCCATACCCTTCTGTCAGCTTCTTTAAGGAGGTTTAAGGCTGGCAGCTTTAACCCAGGATGGCTGATGGCAGAGGGCTGTTGTCCTACTCTAGTCCTTGGTGGCAAAGAAAGAGGAAATGGAATATATAAGAATATATAAAGGAACTCCCCATCTCTTAACGTTTTTCTTCTGTGCTCATAAAAGAAGATTTAAAACCAGAGGACAGAAAATTATCTATGGTTTCATTATTTAAATGTAATCATTGTTCACATTTTAGCCAATTTCCGTCTAGCCTGTTTTTAAAATGAGGCTTTCCCTTAAATTAAAAAAAAAATTCAGATATACTTAACATGCAGCACAGATTTTAAGAACAGGTCTTAGGCAGTGAATGTTCAATGAATTTAATAATTCTCTGTGCTTGTATAGCCATAACTGCAGATTTAGAAGATTGCCATCACTCAGGAAAATCTCCTAGTACTCCTTTCCTTTTTCTTCTTGTTAAACTTTTCCCCCCAGTCTTACTATATATATAAATTGTATCATACTGAGCTTACTACATATGTATTATTATTTTTGTTACTTGGCATATATAATTATATGATTTTAATTAAACAGATTTTTCTTTAGCATTGTGATGTAAACATGCTTTCACATAATTAAGTAAATTTAAAAAACGTCATTCTAATGGCTACCCAGTATTCCATTATGGGAATATATGATTGTCTACTTAACTGTTTTGGGACATTTAAACTGTTTCCAAATTTGCACTATTAAAAATAACACCACCGGTAGCACCGAAGAGCCATTGTGAAGGATAAATAAAATGACTTAAAGCAGATACAGGAGAGGAAGAGTTAAAGAAAATTCTAAAGGCTTAGAATGAGGAAGGTGAGAAGAGAATTCTAGAGGGAAGTGGAGGTCAATGAGGATGAGATTGGTTTTGACTAGATTGAATTTGAGATCCAGGGAGATGTCAGAACTGCTCTGTATATAACTGGAAAAAGTGAAATTAAGGACATCCTAGTGCCCTGGAAACAGAAGTCCTAGTAGAAGAGGGGACAGAGCAGTGATGATATCGAGAGAAGAGCATTGTGCCGTGGATTCAGTTTTGTGCTACCTTGAGTTCTAATGCTGACTTTTTCGGGGTAAGGATTTGTGTTGTTCATTGGGTGAAATGATGACTTTCAGGCATTCGTCTGACTTCTGTATTCATGATCTCAAGATTCAGAATGTGCTTTACTTTCTCTTTTGCTTCACGCTAGGACCTATTAATGTGGTTGGTGTTAATTCTGAGAAAAACTGGTGATGGTATCACTTTGCCTTGGCTAAGCTTAGAGCAGCTGCCATTTGGTTTTCTTGCGGTTCTACTGGATTCTTTCCCACTAAAAGGGATTGACATGTTCGCATAAGAAAATTAAATTACTTGAATTAGTAGAAGTTACTGGAGAATGGAAGATGTAATTTAATAGGAAATAATTGCTAACTTTTGAGTAAATAGGGGGAATTGAATACATGCGTATATTTACTTCCTTTACCTCCTGAAATCAAACAAAAATTACTGAAAAGAAATAAAACCCAGAAGAACAATGCAAAATGGAGAGGAGATCTCAGAATTCAGTGTTTTGGAAACTAGAAAGCGAACGAACTGGTGGTCACTATGTTGGCAGATGAGAAAAAGCCGAGCTGTAAGCAGCCACAGGGCAAGTCCGGAAGTAGCCAGCTCACACCACATTAACTGCAGGAAGGTTCAGAAAGATGCCTTTCAAACAAGGAAGGGCACACAGAGGCAAAAAGAGGAGACTTGGTGGAAAGTCTGTGTAAGAAGTAGCTAGAAACTCCTGATCCCACCTTACTCCCCCAAAACCAGGCAGCAAAAGACTGAAGGTTGACTCTCTGCAGAGGGTACACTGGCGGGAATCTGGTTTGGGGGCATTAGGCACTGCTGAGAGCAGTGGGTACCTTTCTGAAAGCGGAGCACGTTGAATGGGAATATCCTCAGCCCTCTTGCCGCTTGGCTCTCAGATCCCTTGTGCCTCTAGTTGCAAGATAGATGATTCTTTGGAGAATCAGACAAACCTAAAGGCACCAATTAAAGGAGAGTTCTTAGGGGAATGGTAGGAAGGAAATAGGCCAGCCAGTCTCACCCCAGACAAGCCCACTACTCAGTAACTCTGTGCCACCATCTCATCCAGAGCTCCCATTTTAAATATGCCTGCATGTGCGACTGTGATAAGGGCACAGATTTGAATTATCTCTTCTGACACTATCCTGACATTAATACTGTTAATTAGTTTTGTATGAGTTTGACCTTTATATAGAATGTACATGGAGGGCACTCAACTCAGATGTCTCCCTCTTTCCCTTACATCTTCAACCCCCCCGCCCCCCAATCTCTTTTCCTGCCCTTGTGGCATCTCTCTCTCATCTGATGGCCATGCCAGCAGGTCAAAGAGAGTAGAACAAAAGACAGAGTACTTTCTTTCACACATTTTTCTCCTTATAGCTAAATGTTGATGTATTCCTCAAAACTACCTTATATTTACTTTGATCTGTATTCAAGTTCTATTGCCTCTCTGTTCTTGAGCTCTCACGGACAGATTCCTTTCTTCCATACAGTTGTCAGTGCTCTAATCCTTCTAGAAACTGAACATCTAAAGGGATCAAATTATTTTCAGAAACAATCAGTGTATGTTAAATACAGTTACTCCAATTGATGATAACTGTTACCAGCTAAACCAACAGCAGCAGCAGCGCCAGTAACAATGAAAACAGATTTTTTTTAGTCTGTATAAATCTGAATGGTGTGCATACCTAGTAGATTTGGAAAGAAATACTTGCTAAAGGAAATATAAATAAAAATGACATCTCCGTGAGTTAGGAAAATAGTCCATGCCCAAGATTTCTATTACTTTAATCTTGTCTTTTAAATTTGGCTTTATATTTGAAAATTCTGTTGGGCAATATAAGTTTTTAAACTTCTTTTTTTGTTTGATTTTTCCTTTCTCCAGCTGACTGTTAAGCTACTTTTATCATTTTAAGATGTTCTCTCTGCCTCATTTCAGAAATCAGGTTTCACAGAGCAGTTGCGAAGTCCTAGAAAGCCCTGGTAATACAGGTTAACGGTATGACCATGAATGTGTAACTATAACACGGTTGAAATCATTGACTTTAGAAATCTTTTAAATCCTCTTCTAGATTTCCGGATGTTGTAAAACAAATCTAACAGCTGTCACAAGTGCATATTTCTTAGTCACATGTAAACAGTGTACGCTGTCTTTGGTTCCGGTTCACTGACTGTTTCCTTAGAAGTGTAGAGCTTTGTCCACAAAGGTGGCTTTATGGTAAAAATGTGGACACCCCTGGTGAAGTGGCTCGACCACACCCATGCATCACAGTGTTTTAGCCCCTCTTGTGTTCCTGAGATCTCTTCTTGTGGCAAACAAGAGCATTGAGGGGATTATTTTAGCTCAGGGAATTACGTTTAACTCAAGTGAACATGTTTGTAATAACGTCTGGAAATTCTTGCCTGAAATTTTTAATTATATTGATAACATTACATAGTAGTGACAGTTTTACATATTTAATATGTTACAGAATAAAGGTAGACTGCAGTGGGTGGCTCATAATATAGGACGGTGTCATACTGATTTAATTAAATTTCCCCTCTTTAGATTTAGTGCTAAAGGCATGTCTTTATGTTAGAATAAGGGATTTTAATGGTTTCACAAGTTCAGATAACTTTTAAACAGCTCTGTTCATTCACATCAATGGTGAGGTTTAAAAAGAGACTTTATATCTAGTCTGAAGTTAAAACTACAGTAAACTTACTATGGTAATTAAAAGACATGGTTTGGCTTTAGAAACAAATTACTGATTGAAGAACTTGCTGTGAATTAAATTAAGTGCTAATTGAGAGTTTTAAAATTTTGCCATTTGTTTCCTAATCAAAGTCCCAGCTTAAAAGATACATATCTGCTCTGATTCTAAGTTTCTTGAGCATAATTACAAATGCTTTGGGATTTTTCTCCTTGGTTTTATATATCCATAATGATTAATAATTACTTTAAAAGGGGCTGAGAGTCAGGTTTGAAAGGTTCTTTATCACTGGGACTATTAAGAATTCTTAAATTTGGTGTTACCAGAGGTAACTTGACATTATATGTATATTATTTATTACTTTTATGTTCTAAACATAAATAGTATAGCGAGGTATCTAGGCAAATTCTGTTCAAATTTTAGTTCTTATTCTTAGAGTTTGAATATTTAATATAAATCCTGATATGTTTGGAAATAGTTTTCTCTGTTCAGATGTCTGATTTAGAGATTTAAAATGACTTTGCTTACTTTAATACGTTTTATCATATTTATTTAAATGCGTTTTTTTGGGCTAACACAAAATACTGTGAGAATGATGCATGATGACGTAGTTTCAACATTGCAATTACTGGGTCCTCCCTCTGGTTCTAAATGCTTGATTAAATAATTTTGTTTCTTTTCAGTACATGATGGATTATAGAATGAACGGATGAGTGGATGAACTTGATGAAAAAACTGAGGGATATCATTGAAATTGTTACTTGCTTGAGATCTTAATACAAATAGTGCTAGAGGAATAATGGCACTTTTTAATTTGCTTGGATGTTCTCTATTTAACGTCATTCATATTGTCCCTTTTTTGTTAGAAAATTTACTTTGTAGATGTAATCTCAGAATTCATTTTACAGCTATGATGTCATTGTTTTTATATTTATAGTCAATATATGCGGTATTGCATAGTTGTATGAAATTTTTTTTTTTAAAGATTTTATTTATTTATGTGACAGAGAGATAGCCAGCGAGAGAGGGAACACAGCAGGGGAGTGGGAGAGGAAGAAGCAGGCTCATAGCGGAGGAGCCTGATGTGGGGCTCGATCCCAGAACGCCAGGATCACGCCCTGAGCCGAAGGCAGACGCTTAACGACTGCGCTACCCAGGCGCCCCATAGTTGTATGAAATTATAGTGTCACAGATAACAGAGAGAGAAATGTTCTTGAGGTCAACTAGTTCATGCTTTTATACAAGAGAAGATAATACCTACTCATCTAGAAAGTAGTATTGTAAAACAGAGATGATTTAAGTTGCTTATACTGTAGTTAAAAGAGGTTTCCTGAGAAGATAATATGCCCGATTTTAGCCAAGCCTTAAATATTAATAGTGCTGACAAATATATAGCTAAAAGGAATTGAAAGTATTCATTAGTTGTTATTTTTAATAACTCTTTATATTGTTCTTACCTTCTGTTTTATTCATTGTTAATCTGAGCAGATGTTTAGTTAGTAGTTACTAAGCGCTAGCCACATTCTGTTCTTTTATAATGTGCTAGTCATTTTCCTTAAACAACAGTAAAATATCAACCAAAATTATAGTATAAAATTAGTAGTTTCTATGGAGATAAAGGGATTGGGGAAAGGGAGGGGTTTTCTCCTTGCAGTAACTTAAATAACTATTTAAAAATATTAATAGCCGTGGAGTATCTCGGTGACTCAGTCGTTTAAGTGTCTGACTTCAGCTCAGATCATGATCTCAGGGTCCTGGGATCAAGCCTCAGGTTGGGCTCTGCACTGAGCGGGGAGTTTGCTTGCCCACTCTCTCTCTCTCTGCCTGGCCCCCTGCTTGTGCACTTGCGTGCGTGCGCTCTCTCTCTCTCTCTCTCTCAAGTAAATAAACAAAATCTTTTAAAAATATAGTAATAGTTGTATTTTGATATTGTAAGTCAGAAAATAGTTAAATTATTTGTTTAATCAAAACCTGATTAAAGTATACCTAAACACTTCTTCCTCTTTACTTATGGAGCTGTGTACTTGGGATCCTGCTAAATTGTCTCTTTCACATTTGGCCAAGACTTTGAATTTTATTTTTTGCACCGTAGTTCACAGTAATCAGCGGTAAACCCAAGAGCTGAAAAATAGCCGCCGGTTCCTCCAAGCAGGTAGCTGTTGGTTCTCGGCCTCACCTGCGACAGTGCTACCGTCTGTGTCACAGCGGAGTTGCAACCAGAAGGGGTTCTTAGTATTAGTGTTAGAATTGTCAGTTTTAGCAAATAAAAATACGGGGCACCTAGTTAAATTTGAATTTCAAATAAATAATGAATAATTTTTTTTTTAGTCTTGACTATGTCCCATGTAAGTTGTAGGACATACTTGAACTAAAAATTATTTGTTTATGTGAAATTTAGATTTAAATGGTGTCCTGTATTTTATCAGGCAACCTTGTTATTTCTGCTTTTTGTATATGAAGGTGCTAGGCATTCAGAAATTAGTAAGAAGCTCTTGAGGGGCTCAGAGTCTTTTGGGGGAGATGGAGCAGAAGGGATGTGGGGAATAGGAACACCAGAGAGGAATCTTGGCAGCAATCAAGATGTTTGAAGATGGAGGTCTGGACGAGACAGTGGGGATGAAGAGATTGTTATATTTTTCTGTTAATGCTGAGCAAGGTCATTGTAGCTCTGAATGCTTGCAGGTAGGAAAACAGTGTCCGTGGGTGCCATTGAGGGCCACTGGCAGGCCAGTAATGGAGGAGGGTTGTGGTGGGAAAGGAGACATGAGAAAATGAGAGGGTTAAACAACTGATAAAAAGAAATGTGGTGGGGGAATCAGAGGAGAAGGAAAAAGAGAGACAAAAAAGTCAGGTCCATGCATGGTCTCCATGGATGGCATGGAGGTGGTGTGCCAGAGAGGGGACCCTGAGAACCCTCCGTGCATATCATGGTGCTGTGTTACCTTGAGAAACTCACAAGCTCTTGGGACTTTTGTTATTTGTAAGAGGGGGGAGCTGGATGAGAGAGTCTCTAATGTGATCTGATTCTAGAAGCAACTCAGTGGAATCCCTAATCCTAAATTTTCTATCTTTGAGGAGGGGTTATTTAGATTTTAACACGTGTTCCTCCTAATTCCTCAGCCTTGCTTTCTGTCCTTATAGCCACTTTCTGGAGGCCAGCCCAGGGCCTTCAAACCTTTAGTTTGATCCCAACATTCAGAGTTTATTATAATGCCTTTGGAATGAAAATGAATGAGACTTATTTCTTAAACTTCTTTTTCTTTGCATTGATACCAGTGTAGATGAAAATAAAACAGTTGGAAAATAAATCCTTGTAATTTACTTAAATAATTTCTTTTGTTCATTTTGGATAATCCATTCCTGAATGAATAAAATAGATGGTTTAGGACTAGAGCCTCATATATTTAAATATATTATAGAGACAGTTTTTGTGACTTTAGAAATACCTCGGTGCATTTTAATCTAGCCACATAGACGCTGTAGAACTGCGCCGTGGTGAGGATTGATGCTGGTGGCTACTTGGAGTCATGATATGTTTGCATAAGCCTACAACTGCTATTACCAATTTAATAATGTTACCTATTTAATAATCCCTTTAAAACTTGGACTATGGGGTGCCTGGGTGGCTTAGTCGGGTAAGTGTCTGCCTTCAGCTCTCGTCATGATCCCAGGGTCCTGGGATTAAACCCTGTGTTGGGCTCCCTGCTCAGTGGGGAGCCTGCTTCTCCCTCTCACTCTGCCCCTCCCCCCTGCTCGTGCTCTCTCTCTCTCTCTCTCTCACAAATAAAGGCTTAAAAAAATAAAACCTGGACTATAAATCAGAAATGGTTGCCAGTGATAAAGAAAGATTTAATGGAAGCAAATCTACCATTTTGGATAGTGGTTTTTAGGACATTTTTAGATCGTGGAAATCTTCTGAAAATCTGACCAAAGCAACTGGATCTTTTCCCAAATTGGACTCACCATACAGAATTGTTGCAGAAGGGATTTGGAGGACTGCCTCCCCCCACCCCCCCATCCATGGATATAGCCCAGTTTTTAATTCATGATTTAACTGTATAGTTAAACTGGTCCATTCATTGAATCTTACAACCATGCATTCATGAGCTAGGCTCTAGGCATTGTAGGAAGCTCTGATTTTTAACTCTCTCCTGACAGTAATAATCTTATTCAAACAAATTCAAAAGCCCATTTTCATATTGAAATTAAAGGCATAACTTATATACTGTATGTCTCTAACTTAAGCTTTTTATAGATTTAGGACTTACTTTGTATGCCCCAAGAGATAACAGTAACTACCTAGTTTATCATCCATATTCCTCTTGCTTTACTACAGCTTTTAAAAATTTCCCTTTAGCTGTCCATTTCCATCCCTTATAGGTAGAGTCATATCATTTTCTCTTGTCTTTCCCCCTAAATCTTTATTCATAAACATTTCTTTGTGCTTCCACATAGCCGTCGTCTTTTTTTTTTTTTAAGATTTTATTTATTTATTTGAGTGAGAGCTTGCAGGGAGGAGGGGGGGAGAAGGAGACTCCCTGCTGAGCAGGGAGCCCAATGTGGGACTCGATCCCAGGACCCTGGAATCATGATCTGAGCCGAAGGCAGACACTTAACCGACTGAGCCACCCAGGCACCCTGGCCATCATCTTTAATGCTGCACAATATTCTAGTAAGTTGATGTACCTCTTAAATGTTGAACGTAGTGGTTATTTCCAGTTTTACACTTTTTGGAGAATGTTGCAAATGACTGCTTTAAGTAGTTTTTTCAGACTTGGATTAGTTTTTTTTTAGACTAGATTCTTAAGGATGGGAGCAATGATTCATTCATTCGTGGCATTTTTATTAAGTACCTACTATGTCCCTGGCTGGTTCAGAAGCTTGGCCATTTCCATGACACTTGATATGCTTTGACAGTCTTTCCAAATTTGCTAGAGAACTACTTAACCAATTGAGTCAGCTCTTCATTGTCTAGCCCAATAGTTGTGCTTCCTCATTACTCATCTGGTGACTATTTGAAAGTAAGCTAAATAAAGCATTATAAGGAAGGCACATCTGAAGAAATGGCAGTGTGTGGCTGAGTGAGAAGTGCATGCCTTTAGAACTACTTGCTGTGTGGATAATTTACACAACTTGACATTCTTATGAAGTGATAATTGAGAGATGAAGCTTTGACCAAATCAGAGTTAACATGAACAGAGTTAAAATAGATTAATTTAAATCACTCAGAAGACTTTAACTTGAAATTTTAAAAAGCAAAACCAAAATACACAGTTTTGTAAATGTGTCCAAATTTTTATTTTGTGAACATTTGTTGGGTGCCTTGTATGCGCTAGGAAAACAGATGTGAATGTGACATTGCGTATTCTTGATTAGTGGGCGAGACAGGCAGATACGTACACAAATAATTGCTGTGGCACACGGTGGGCACTGAAAGAGGGTTTGTACGACCAGGAGGATCAGAGAACAGAAGTTTCCATGTCCTTCTATCCAGATTTTTTACTATACAGGAGCACCCCGCCCCCCCCCCTTTTTTTTTAACTTCCATGGTTTACTTTTACATCTTGGGAGAGGAAAGAAAGTTGTTACAGATCACGGTAAATACACATGATTTAGTTGGAATGAAAACTCAGTTTTTGAAATATATGTCTAGTTTCAAAAGCAAATAACTAAAAGACTCTTGCCTTTTTGATTACAGTGTGGCTGGCTGGTTGAAGAGAAGTCATGGGTTAATGGTTTCCTGAAAAGTCACTAGTTTCTTTGTAAACGGAATTTCTAATAATCATCAGAAGGGACAAAAATAACATAATGGACGGGTGCATGCTGTCATTAGCCATGGCAAAAGCATTCTAATATAATGATCCTCCCCCCCCCCCCCACCCAT
>NW_024425008.1:35149872-35330255 GCF_017311325.1 Ursus maritimus
AGTCATCTAAGCTAAAGTAGAGCAAAAGAAGTGGTCTACCTACTTTCTTAGAACACTGTGGTTGAGCCTGACAGCCTGCGTTCAGTTTTAACTGCTGGTTACTAAGTGTAACTTCAGATCTTAACACCTGTGCTTCCATTTCCTCAATGGTAAATTGGAGATCCTGATAGTATCCACTTCATAAGGCTGTAGAATCCAGTAGATACTGCTCTGTGTGCATCTTAGTCAACCTCAGAGTAGCATTTACTGCTGTTGACCTCTTTGTCCTTCTTAATACACTCTTCCCACTTAGCTCCCGAGACCCCAATTTCTAGTTCTTTTCTTCTCCTACCTTCTACTCCTTTTCATTTGTGTTGTTTGGTGGTTCTTTTTCTGTCTGATTTCTAAATGTTGGATGCCTGTGGGTCCTGTCCTTTCTTCCTATTTACTCCTTTCCTAGGTGATCCATTAGTCTCATGGCTTTAAAACCATCTGTATGCCAAGGAGTCCTTATATGTCTCTAGTCCTGACCTGTCCAGCTCTGAGGTCCAGATTCATATGTCTGATTCCCTCCTGGATATTGCTTCTTTAACACATTCCTGACTGGATCTCTGGACCTCCCCACCTCCAAACAAGTAAACAAAGTTTTCCCTTTCCCAGCCATCTCCATCTTGGGTAAATGGCCGTAAATCTCTGACTCATCCTTGATTCTTTCCTTTTCTTTACCCCACATATCCAGGCCAGCAGCAGATATTACTTCCAGAGTAGATTTTGAATCAATCTACTTCTTTCTCCTCTGCCACCATCCCAGTCCAAGCCATCACCATTGCGTGCCACCTCCATAGGCTTCTAACTTGTTCTCTCCCTGTCTGTTCAGTACAGAGAGCTACAAGGATGATTTTTTTTTAAGCAAAAATAAAATCCTGTCACATTTCTGTTTAAGATCAACTAATGGCTTCCTATGACACTTAAAATAAAATCAAATCTCTCCTTTTCATAGCTTATACATCTGGGCTCAGTTTCCGTAGTGAGAAAGTTAGGGTTCTTGTGAATCTAACTAAAATATAAGCTCCTGAAGGGCACAGACTTTCTTCTGCTTTGTGCATTGTTACTTTCCCAATGCCTGGAATAGTGTGTGAATATAATGAGCATTTAATAAATATTTGTTAAGTGAATAAACACATATAGATTGTATGGGACCCCAAAAGCCTTTCTTCTTTCCTCTTTTAGAGCAGCATATTATACTTCATTATTTTCTGCATTATGTAGAAAGTCCAGCAAAGGCTTCTGGTGCAGTCTCCTTTCTTTTCGCCTCTTGCCTTCTACACATTTAGCCCCTGCTCCCTACCCCCCCCCCCCGTTTTATTCTTCATATCTGAGGACATATTTGGGTCATTGGGAGAGGATAGATGATAAGTAGGACGAGAAACAGAATAGAAATTGAAAAGGAACCCTGAGAATAGTAGCAACCACATTTAAAAAAATAGGCATTTTCTGCAGAAATCTTGGAATATATGCAGAAATAGTAGAATAGAATAATGAATCCTCATCTCTAAATCTCCCAGTTTCAACAGTTATCAACTCCTGGACATTCTTTGCACAACCAGCATTTAATCTGGAAATTGCCTATTGTAAAGGACTGCATCATTAGTTTATAGACATTTGTATCACAGATACAGCTTATCCTTGGCATCGCTACTGTTTTTTTAAAGTTTATTTATTTTTAAATAATCTCTACACCCACTGTGGGGCTTGAACTCATGACCCCAAGATCAAGAATTGTGTGCTTTTCCGACTGAGCCAGCCAGGCACCCCGGTATTTTGTAAACCAACGAGAACAGACTAGATGTGGTTTCAAGGGTGTTAGGTTCGGAAATATCTTTTCTGATTTGCTTTTCGTAAATGTCTGAAATTTTACCATTGGTTCAACTGTACATTTGCAAATTGTGAGTAAACCTGAGAAGGGAAATACATAAAGCCCATTAGCAGTTATTTATATCTTAGTGTAAATTGGTTAATTAGAAGCACGCTTGACCGGTAAGAGCAGGCTTTGGTGGGAGGTCTAAGATCAAAGGGACCTGGGGTGAGGATGGCCGTATGAGGACAAGGAGTGCTGTTCAAGAGGGCACGAGGTGCAGCTCCGTCTCTTTCCACCTTTGTCTAGAGGTGGTCCTGGCCTCAAAGCCTGTAGAAGGAGGTCCCCGTTCCAGTTTGGTGGTGTTCTGTCATCTGTCATTTGGGTTCCCTTCGGCTGGCTGCAAACCTTGTGTAAGGCTGCCCAGGAGGTACTTCCAGCTAACTCTGCTGCTTGTTTATTTTTAGGTATCTTGCAATATATTCAGAACTCTCCCTCCTAGTGACAGCAATGAATTTGATCCAGAAGAAGATGAACCTACCCTTGAGGCATCGTGGCCACACTTACAGGTACTTTGAACTACCATTTGTTATAAAAGCAAGCTCCATTAACTCATTAGCTGATTAGCATGGGAATTTCTTAAAGGCCTTGATTCACCCAGAAATCAAATTAGAGAAACATTAATGGAAAGCCAGAGAACGCTCTCTGTGTTTCTCTTGGTAATTAGGATGCCAAAAGAATAAAACGATAAGTTGCGGTGTAATGCTTTAGTGTGTCTCCTCCCAGGTTGTGGAGCCAGCCAGCAGTTCTTCCTCTTTTGTCAGAGCTTCTGTGTGAGCCTGCCTGCTGGAGCCTCCAACAGGAACTGGACTATTTTCACATTAATATTAGTTAGATGTGATTAGGTCACAGAGTTTATATCTCATTTTCATCAGCCGGTAGGGACCTTGAATGCCTGTCTTCGTGATAGCCACAAATGTGTTTCTGTAGCCTGCAAAGGCAAAAACAAATTGCAGTGGTTATTTCGTAGTGTTGTAGGGAAGAGCGACAGCTGATAGAGAGCTTGTGTAAAGGCCAGTTTTGTTCTCTTGCACGGAGAAGGCCATGTTTTCCAGTCATACGCATGTGTCAGGACAAATCACAGCCATCCCTGCAGCTCCTTTGCCGACACTAGGCCCATCTGTACTGTATGTACTTGCCCATTCCGGTCATTTTCCGTCTTCCCTTCGTGGCTGCTTGTGCTGCAGGCCAACATTTCTCAAAGGACTAGAACAAGGAAATGGGAATGTAATGCTCTCCCAAGCTATCTTTCCATTGAGTTAGAATGTCCTCAGAGGCCGGATGACAACCAGCCAAGAGGGAAGGGATGGTAGAGAGGGACTAAAACCTTGTATAGTTTCAGCCAGAGGCAGAAGCCATTGTAATCTTTGAAGTGTGCTCATGGCTACTAGTTGGCTTTCGAAAGAGCAGAAAACTGTGCCGCAGCGAGATGAGGCCTAGAGATTAGTCTAAAAGTTTCTATTTTCCCCATTTCAGAATTTTTGACATCAGTTTGCAGCTTTCCCTGTCCTGCTTTGGCATTTCCAGGTTGCCACAGATATACATGTGTGCTGTTTCCCCTAGTTATGGAGAGAGCTTTCTGGGCCTCTGTTTCCTCAGCTCTTCCCCAGGCGTGTTATACATATGTATTCCTGCTGCTAATGCCAAGATTGAGTAAATTAGTTAAAGTGCTGTGGCTGATTTCCTATTTTAGCTGCTTGATTTTTTTTTTTTAAAGGTGTCAGACATACTATCTGCAATCTAAAAAATTTAGAAAATTATTTGTGCTTTTCATGGTGTATCCCAGATTGTGACAAAAATTAAAATGAAAAAAATGATTCCTTTGAATAGGTGGACTTCTTATCATGTCTGATTCCTCATGTTTGGCACCAGTTCGTAAAGTGCAGTGCAGTCTGGAGAAATATAAAATACAAAACAAACAAGATAATCTCCTCAGGAAGTCCCACATCTCACAGTGGAAAGGCCAGGAAGAAAGCTGTCTTCAAAGCTTCAACTTGTCTTCTCCACATCCCAGAGACAGCAGACTACTCTTGCCATTTGCAAGAGCGTTTTGAATCGTCTAAATCATGATCACCAGAGATACAAATTTCCCCTAAAGCACAGTAAAGTTGAACTGAGTATTTCAGTTAATCCTTCCTAAGCTTAATGACTCTATAAAATACAGACCAAATTAATTTCTAAAGCTATGAAACTAAATTCTGTCACCAAAAATCTCTAGCTTACACTGTGTCATTACTCCAGGAGCATTCACTGTTAGTTCCCCCGAAACTCTAAACCAAAGCGACAATGAGGCGTGATGATGAGACCTATATACCCATACGATGTAAAGTCACAAACTGTATTCCAGAACGGGCTGGCTTCATCTGTGTTGACACCCTGTTCAAGCCTATAATCCTCTGATCCCTGCTTTAGCTTAGGGGGAAATACGACTTCGACTGATCAGGTAAAGGAAACCTACTTTTAAAATTCACAAATTAACCTTCATTTGTAATAAAGGTCAAGTCAGTAGGCACACTGTTGCCTTCAACTATTCCTTTCTGGAGGTCTTTGTACTCAAGATTCCTGTGTTTCTCTTACGTATTCTGACTATACAAATTAGTCACCTTTCCATTTTCACTGATAGGTGGTTTTAGTACTAACAAGAACACTCACTGAGCATTCAAAAAATCTCCTTTTCTGTTCATGACAGGTCATTCATGTTATAGTGAGTTATTACTGAATTTAACATTTTACTTTTTAATTGATCCAACAATGTTTTCGTGACCCAAACATAGCACTTTCTTAGACCTTTTCATTTTGTATTAACTCCAGCATTAGCAGTGTGCTGCTTCGTGTAGATCACATTTTTATAAGAAAGCACAGTGTTTATTACCAAATATCTGATAATAGTACAAAACAACAAAATTGCATTGAGATATGGTTAATGGGTGATGGGCTAGGCAGTGAGCCTAGCCAGTTGACTGTTTCTTCACATCTCTTGTCTGATTTAAATTTGTGGCCCATACAAAACTCCTAACAAATCATGGATCTTTGGAGATATTTAAAAATAGAAAGAAGTTTGGGGGGCCTGGGTAGCTCAGTCAGTTAAGCATCTGAGTCTTGATTTCAGTTCAGGTCATGATCTCAGGGTTGTGAGCTCAAGCCCTGAGCACCACGTCTGGGGCTCCATGCTCAGCGGGAAGTCTGCTGGAGATTCTCTCTCTCCCTCTCCCTTTGCTCGCTCGCTGTCTCTCTCAAATAAATAAATAAACCTTTAAGAAAAATAGAAAAAAAGTTTAAATCCACAAGTTTTTAGTTTAAATAGATCAAAGGTTCTGTATGTGTGTTATTTGCTCTTTTCTATTATCTGTTTTGGTATCTTTTAAATTGGTGTTCCATAGTTACCATGGTTATTCTTTGTGTATTTTCTCTATTTGGATCTGTAGTTCCAGTAGAATATGATTTTGTAGGACTTCCATTTACAATCAGGGGAATGTTTTTAGTGCTTTACACTTCAGACTGAAAAACAGAAATGCTGAAGTCTTTTTAACTCATGTTCCTTGGCGAGTTCACTGATGTGATCTTGAAAAGTAAATTATTCTCAGTCCCCAGTCTTTCCTTCCCTTTAAGGGTTCAAGGGAGATTTTTGATTTTGAGCAAAAATCTGTCTTGTAAGTGTAGAGAACATTTATGCTTATTAATAAATGTGTCTAAAGTGTTTCCACCAAACTGTTTTAAACCATAACTGCTTTTAAGGGACCACAAGGGAGAGAGTACTTTGCCAGTCCCGCTAGAAAGCCCTGCCAGTCCACAAATCAGGCCTGCAAGATGAGGATCTGTCCACTTTGTGGGAACTAAACCTCCTTTTATGGGTCGTTTGAATAGGGCTGACATTCTATTTGTAAAAGAAAGAGTTGAAAAATTAGCATATTGAAAAAAAGAATAATTCTTCTAGAGGGTATTGGGGGCTCAGTCATATTATCATGCCTAGAAGTACAGCTTGACGATGTTCAGATCATTGGGCAAGAAGTTTTTCTGAATTCAGAGTTTCAAAGAGAAAAACGGTTTTTTTACCTTAAAGTAAAATCCTAATGTGAATACCCAGTTTAAGTGTGAAGTTAGAGTCTGAAGTCAAAAGGTCACTGTATGATGCATTTAGGTTAGAGGTAACAGCAGACTCTTGGGGGACCCTGAGACCTGATTTTCAGACCTGCAAAGTCAAAACTAGTTTGATGATAATACTATGCTATCTGCTGTTTTCACTGTGTTGACATTGGAAACGGATAGTTGTAAAAGCATTGGTGGTTGAAATTGCTGCTGCCTTAGCACAAATCAAGACGTTTGTGGCAAATTGGCTTTGTGATCCTATTCATCACTGCCATGTGCTGACAATTAAGAAAACAAAAGCCAGGGGTGCCTGGGTGGCTCAGTCGTTAAGCGGTTGCCAGTGATCCTAGGGTCCTAGGATCCAGCCCCGGGTCAGGCTCCCTGCTCTGCTGGGAGCCTGCTTCTTCCTCTCCCACTCCCCCTGCTTGTGTTCCCTCTCTTTGCTGGCTGTCTCTCTCTCTGTCAAATGAATAAATAAAATCTTTAAAAAAAAAAGCCAATTTCAATTAAAAATGTTCTTGGAAAAGCAGCAAAAATTATGAAATTAAATATTATTAAATCTTGACCTTTGAGTACACATTTAAAAACATTCTTCGTGACAAAGACGGAAGCCGAAGTATGCACAAAGCCCCGTGACTCATACTGAAATACACTGATGGTCTTGTGCTAAAGCACTTATTTGACTGTTTGAGCTACAAGCTAAACTAGCTGGTTTTTCATGAAATGTTATTTTTACTGGTAGGACTGTCTGGCACACTGTAGTTCCATCTTGGGTATTTGGTGGATGTTTTCTTGAAAATAGACAAAACAGCTGTTACCACTGATAAAATTAGAGCATTTAAGCAAAATTTAGAATTAGAATTTTGGAAAACTTTTATCTTTCTGCTGTCACCTTGAACTTTATAGCTTGTCAAAACTTAGACTTTTTGATTAAATTGGAGATATTAAGGAATATGACTTTTGATACTGTATAATAAAACTTGTTGGCATTTGAAAAATCTGCATAACTCAGTGAAGCAGTATTTTCCAGTTGGCCGATGAGTGTTGTTAGGAAACCGTGGATGGGTAAAAAGCCATTCAAAGTGCAAGACAGATGATTGGAATTTAGTGTAACAGTATGAAAAATTCATTGATCTTGGCTTCAGATTGCAACTCCTATTTAAGAAACTCAAGTTTTGGTGTAATATCAAAGAAGAGTTTCCACAATTTATGTGAAAAGACTATGAAAATACTCATCCTTTTTCATACTACTGGATCTGCATGAGGCTTGATTTCTTTATATACTTCAACCAAAACAGTGTATTCGCAACAGATTGAATATGGAAGCAGATAATAATAATCTGTTTTCTAATATTCAATTAAAGAGATTTTTCAAAAATAAAAAAATAATGCTTCTGAGTAATTTTTTGGAAAATAATTTCCAACCTTAACTTAGGTTAATGTGTAATATATTTTATTACTTTAAAATGAAATAACAAATAGGTATTTTAAATTTTCTCAGTTTGTATTTCTGACTTTACGTATGTGAGTATATGCATTTTCATATATATATCATCTAAGCAAAAGGTTTGGAGTCTTCAACCGTTTTTAAATGTAAAGGAGCAAGATTGAAAAGTTTGAGAATGCTATTTTAGGCAATAGTGATAATGGTGATACGTGTTAGTCACTATGCATAGCACTTTATATATATTATCACATTTAATCTTAGGGGTTATCATCCCCATTATTCAGTTGAAGAAACAAACTTTTAGAGAAATGAACTTGCCTAGGGTTGCACAGTTGGTAAAGGACAGGGCTAGACTTCCAACCCAGTGCCTGTCTGTCTCTTGTTAAAAGTTCCATTTTTTATATACTGTAGCTGTATACTCTGCCAGGATCTAATGTATACTTTAACATAGATTTATTTTGCAAAAGAGCATGAACAATGATCTTCTACTGCTTATTGGAACAGTTATTTGAGATTGACTCTACAAATGAGGATATTTTTATTTCTTGCAGATGAGAGTATTCTGCTAAACTATCATATATTGCTTAGAGGAGTGTAAATTGCCATAAATTTTCTGAAAGGAAATTTAGTAATGAGTGTTAAAAATCCTGAAATGTTTAGATATGTTTTGCTCTAACATTTCCACTTGTAGAAATATTTCCTCGTGAAATAACTGAGCAAATGCACCTTGATGTATATTATATAACATACATTGTGGCATAATTTGATAGAGAAGTAATTCAGAAACTACTTAGATGTCCAAGCATAGGAGATTGGTTAAATTGATTATGAATAATGGAATTATTCATTGTAAATTATGTATGATGGAGTACTTGTAGCTGCTAAGAATGATGGCTTAGATATTATTGCATAAATTGTATACAATATATCATTTAGATGGTAAAAGTAGTTTGAAAGCTATATAAAAATTATTTATAGTTCATTGATATGTTGTAGGAATATAGAGAAAAATCAAGAGGTTTATACATTAAATTGTTAACAGTGGTTATCGCTAAATGGTGATGCTATGGGGGATTTTTATTTGCTTTGTTTGGCTGTATTTTCGGATTTTTAATTTAAAAAGTTAAAAAACATAATAGCAACTGTGAGCCACAAGAAGGGCTAGCATAGCTTGTAGTTGATATTAAAACTCAATTTTCTAAGCCCTGTCAGTTTTAGTGTTACAGGCTTTTTATGGTTTTTGATACTATGCTCAGTGAATTATAATTTGAAACTAACTATAATCTGTTTGTTGCAGCTTGTATATGAATTTTTCATACGATTTTTGGAAAGCCAAGAATTCCAACCCAGCATTGCCAAAAAATACATAGATCAGAAATTTGTATTACAGGTAAGCAGAATTTTACGGTTGCATGTATTTGTTATTCAGTTGATAACACTTTACCTTATTTTCTCTTAATCGTTTAAAAATCTTTCAGTGACAGTTATATCACCTTTTAAACAAAACTGTGTACATAAGTTAGTTTCCGTTATTGCCCAGTAAAAGTAATAGGTACCTCTTTATTGTTTAGTTTATTGCTGGAAATTAATTTCGTTTTAAACAACAAGGAATGCTAATGCCTAAATCCCTGCAGTTTTCTTTCTTAATATTTAATTATAAAAGCATTTCATTTATAGGACCTCTAGTTTGTGGGAATCTTTGCTTTAGCTGGAAAACTCCTATTTGCATAAGGCTTCTTAAGGAACTATTGCAGAGATTCGTTGAAACTGAATAAGCATGGTCTACAGCATGAATAACCTTCAACAAATCATCAGAATCAGTTACTGCTGAGCTTTCCACAGCTAGGAAACAGCACTGCTTAACACTTTAAAATTCCTCTAAAGTGATTAACTCTCAACCTATTCGTTTGGAGCTTCTCAGGGTGTATATTCTTCTTGATTTGCCATTTTACATTTTATGACTATAGACCACATCTTCCTTTTTACCTGGGACTTGGGAATGTTCATGACATTGAATTTTTGGGTAACATCTTCTTGCTCCTGTTGTTGACATGCATCTGTAAAAATGGGTACTGGATAATGATGTACTGTATGGTGACTAACATAATAAAAATTTTTTTAAAAAATGGGTACTGAAGCAAACTGGTGTATGGACTATTGTAGCTCCTTTCTAAGTGATTAATGAGCACCTCACATCAAAAAGAATAAATATCTCCTAGTGAGCCAGTAAGCAGAACTTCAAATTTAAAACATTATTTTGGCAGGAAGTTGATCTTCTGTGCCTTATTACCTGGATAAAGGTTGATAGCCTTTGTGATGACCTCATTTCCCCTCCTTAATTCAATTAATACATTCAGAATTTTGGATATATTAGGTTGAGAGGCTTTGGAAGAGTGAGGTTTTGGAAAAGAGGCTTTGGAAAAAGAGGTAGGTAAATAGATGGATACATGGAGCATTGGGTAAACAGGTCCACTGATCCAGATTCTTATACCAAGGAGGCAAAACGCATTTCAGACAAAAAAGCAACATGTAACAGGTCTGTGTTTTGTATTGGAAAGTCCTCACGTTTATATAGCACTGTATAATTGTCAGAGCATCTTTACATGCATTATTTAATTTAATTCATACCATAATCTAAAACAGACACAGCTAAATTTCAGGCCTATTCTGTAGATGAATAAACTGAGGTCTAGAAACTTTATCAAGTTTTCCCAAGCACATTTCCTATTCTGGTTTTCTGTCCATTATGTCATGAAGCCTCCCTGTGATTTCCCTCACTATAACTTGGAATGACTTCAAGGCAGGAATAACCCTCACTTCTCAACACTAATGAAATATTAAGGTTCCCTTATATTTATGGTAAATGAAAATACCCAAGAAGATCAGATAGTGAAGCCTGTGTTTAGTTGACATGGAAACAGTATGAACTAGGATCTTACGATGCAGCCAGTGCCTTTTTTTTTTTTTTTTTTTTACATGAAAAGCACGCAAGACCCAGCTCACTGTGTTCTTCTTGGTAGATGGGTACTGATGATAATAAAGCTCATAAGATTAAAACATCAGAGAAGCCCAGACTTGAAAGGGATGTTTTGGGGTTATCTGTTCCAGTTCTTTACCCAGTGAGTTAGTTTCCTTTGAGACCCGAGAAGGGGTCACTCCAATTTACCCTTTTTTAATGAGGAAGGACCATATACCTGGGCAGATTGTTAGAAAGTTCTTTATGTTGAACCTCCCTATTCCTTGTGCCGTTTGGCCTTATTTCCCGCTCGGACATAACGTTTCAGGTCTTAGAACACAGTGCTTGTGTTTACCTCTTGGCTCTAGGAACAGGAGTAGCCGCTCAAATGCTTGTAGGTTCATTTATAACAAGTTGATGACCAGATGTCAGACAATAGGAGGTAGACAGGTTTCTATTAAAGGGAGCTTTGGCTGCCCCTCTTCTTTCAGTTATTGTTAGACTTTTTTTTTTTTCTCCCTCAAGAGAAACAAATCCAGATTTTTATGTGAAGTGTTCTGATGAACTAAACCCACCTGCCTTCTGGATCTAGCTTAGCAGCTGTCAGTGTGCATTCTCTGCTCTAGACTGTGTCCTTACTTCTGTCAACCCTGTCTCATTCGTCTGTTTTGGAAGTCTTCAACACGTGTCCATTTGTCTTTAAAAATGATATCTGTGTCTGAACATAGTGCCTTGAGCCTGGTCGGTCCAGCACAGCCTAGAATTGGATTCTCCATTCCCTTGTGTGGGTCTCTTAAAGGGGGAGTCTCATTAGCTATTCTTGCTGCTCCATGGCACTGTTAACTTAGGTCAAGCTTGTGGTCTTTAACTGGTTTCTAATTCAGTTTTATGCATGATGGTGTAAAGCCATGTTTTCCCTTGTTTTTGTTCATTGTACAGTTTGCCTTTTAATCTACGTGTAGGATTTGACATATATTCCTGCAGAGTATCATTTCTTCCCAGCCTTTTGAAGTCTTTCTGGATCTGAGTCTGTCACCCACTGTATTCATTGTGCCTTCCGTCTTTATCACAGCTGTGACTTTCTTAACTGTGCTAGTAGCTATTGGCTTCGTCTTAGGTCATTGATTAAAATTGTTAGAAGAGCCAGCACTGGTGACAGAGGCCTTTGGCATGTCTTTAGCAACTTTCCTCTATTTTAACACAAGTTCATTAATCAGCAGTCTTTGGATTCCATCCTTGAACCTGTTAGACATTTACTCTAGAATAGTATCATCCTTCTTACATTTTAAAATTTTGTTCAGAGTGCCTGGGTGGCTCAGTTAGTTGAGTGTCTTGACTCTTGGTTTCGGCTCAGGTCGTGATCTCAGGCTTGTGAGCTCAGGCCCCCGCATCGGGCTCCATGCTCAGTGCAGGGTCTGCTTGGGACTCTCTTCCTCTCCCTCTGCTTCCCACCCCTAAAATAAATAAATAAATCTTTAAAAAAAATGCTTAAAAATTGTTTTGTTGTTGTTCATAAGGAGGCTGTAGGGACTCTGTCAGATGCTGTGGTAGAAGCCGGGACTTTGTCTTTACAGCAACCCCCCATCTATGGGCCTTGAGACTTTATCATAAAAAGGAATGCTCGAATGCAGTTCTTCTGCCTTGGGACATTAGTGAGCTTCTAGGGACTACTGGTATTCATTGGTAATGTTGCCCGCAGTACTTACAACCCATGTGATTGCTCATCTATCATCTGTCTCTGAATTTTGCCAGAGACAAGAAATCAAGTATACATAGTGAGTCCACCTACTTATACTTAATGTTTTCAGCCCTTGCCTCATTTTTATAACCTTTGCCTCCGTTACCTTCCCTGTGCTGGATCTGTTGATGAACTCCGCCTTTACACCAGGGCTCTCAGCAGTTCCTAAATCAGTCAGGAAGGGACAGGCAGGGTATTGGCAAAATCAATAACGCCACTGGGTGGTACTTGGATGTAATCGTATGACTAACCAGAGTATTACCTATCATATTGGGGATAAACCCTGGGTGCCGATTAGCTGCCATTTTCCAGAATTCACTGTTCATTCATGTTGGTAACCTATAAGGTTGGTCTCCTGCCCCTTTTCCTATCCTCTAGTCTACTGATGACTTACCTGGGATCCCAGCCCCTCCTAGGAGTGGGCTCTCAATCCCCTACGTAATTTTCCTAAGCTCCCTTCCTGGGAGATTTGATTCCGACTTGGGACCTGCTTGGCCTTTTGGAGCTTAAGGCATTGTTGCTACAATTCTGTGCCGCCTTTCCCCACCCTCCTTTTCCCTCTGCCACCAGGCCTTACCTGTCTCTGAGCTGGTAGCTCCTTCATTTGTGTACCTCGTAGTCAGCTCCTTCATTATTTATACCCCCACTTTCCCCCTGCTTGTTTCTCTCCCCGCAGCCTTCCATGGTGCCACTTAGTCCTGGTGTGCTTTGTGCCCAAGCTTGGTTTTCTTCTGACATGGGAACCCTCATACCTTCCCCTCTTGCAAATCGGGATGACATTGACCACATTCTTTTTCTTTGAGCAGATTTTTTATTCTCTGTGGATTCTCAAAAGGAATTTTGGTGATGTCAACTTAAAACTTTTTAGTTAGACATAATTTATTCTAGCCACGAGATTTAAACCTTATTTTCTATAGCAGCTAGCTGTATTCTTCCCAGTCTATTCTGACTCTCATTTTTCCTGTCAGTAAAGACAAAAGCAAAGTAAGAATTGAGCTATTTCAACATGATGTAGTGGAAAGAAAGTTAACAAGCTGTGGATTTGCATCCTGACCCCTCTGTGTACTCTAAGTAGTATATATGATAGGAGCTAAGACTATGTGCTGTGGGGTAAGAAGGAGCTGCATTGAAACCCTGGCTTTTCCACTTTCCACCTACTTGGCAGCGGGATTTGCAGCCAGTTAATATACTCGCTGTCTGAGCTTGAGTCTCCTCATTTGCAACATGAGGTAACAGGAAAATAGGATGTACCCCCAAACTGACAGTTGTTAAATCTGCTTAATTGAGTTGGCACTATGGGTGCAAAGACAGACTCCCTCCCTTCATTTGTAAACAAGTACTTGAAAACGTGGGTAGATTTTTGACTCTTCTGAGCCTCAGTGTTTTCTTCTGTAAAATGGCTATAATGGTGACTTCTCTGTCTTACAAGTTACAGCAAGTAGGCTTGTTACGGTGATAAAATGATATGACTTCTAAAAACGTCTGCTGGTATCATGCATGGATTATAATAGTTGCTCATTAAGTATTAATTCCTTTTTTATACACTCCTCATACTACATTATCTACCCATATTAGTAGGATATCTTATTTTTCTTGATTCCAGTATTAATTTTAAAAAGTCCACCTTTTGGAATGAAATGTAAAAGTTTATGTGAAACTTATAAGAAATTTTTACATAGAAGTCTTGAATAAATAACATATTCCTAGATGGGAAATTTGCCATCATAAGGTTATCCATAGAATTTCAAGTTAATTTATACATCTGATGCAATTCTAATTAAAATTTCAGTAGTTTTGGGGCACCTGGGTGGCTCAGTTAAGCATCTGCCTTCAGCTCAGGTCATGATCCCAGGACCCTGGGATCGAACCCCATGTCGGGTTCCCTCCTTAACAGGAGAGTCTGCTTCTCCCGCTCCCCCACCCCCAATTCATGCTCTCTCTCTCAAATAAATAAATAAAATCTTTTTTAAAAGTAGTTTTTTTATTTGAAAACTTCAAAAGTTCATGAAGTAAAAGACATTTTTGAAAAAGAAAATAATACAATCCCTTGCCTATTAGATATTAAAACATAAATATACTGAATTAAAACTATAAAGGTACATGAATGAAAACAGTGTGGCATATGGGCGCCTGGATGGCTCAGTAGGTTAAGCGTCCAACTCTTGATTTTGGCTCAGGTCATGATCTCAGGGGCGTGAGATTGAGCCCTGTGTTGGGTTCTGCAGTCAGCGCAGAGTCTGCTGGAGATTCTCTCTGCCTCTCCCTCTGCCCCTCCCCCCACCCGTTACNTCTCTAAATAAATAAATAAATAAATAAATAAAATCTTAAAAAAAAAAAAAAAACCTAACAGCAACAGTGTGGCATGGGTACAGGAGGGAGACTGGGACATAGCAGAGGCTCGGGTAGAAAACACCCTTCTTAGTATGCCAAAAACTCACAGAAAATGTACCTACACACAGATAAATAGACATGTGTGTTGTACATACATGTATATTAACTTGGTATAATCCTCTGAAGACAAAAATTGATAGTTATCTATCAACTTAAATTCTGTCAACTTAAATTTTATCCACTGAGCAATTCCTTGAGAAGTAGATAAGTACACAAAGATATATGTACAAGGCTATTGAATGCATCATTGTTAATAATTATTAGAAAATTGGAAACAACTTAAAAGTTCCTCAGTAGGGGGTTGGTTGACTAAACCGTGGACATTCATATAATGGAATATTCAGGTTGTAAAGAGAGTGAGATAGAGCTACGCATCATCTGTTTTTAAGTGACGCATGCACATTCTGGAACAGTATGATTTTTTTGAACCTGAGTTTTATTTTAGGGAAAAGGAGTGTTTGTGTATGCACTAAACATTTTGGAAGGCAATACACCAAATTGTTAATTGTGTGGTAGAATGTGATTATGTGTGACGATCATCACTTTCTGATTTTTGTATTTCTCTATTTTTTACATTTAAAAATAATGAACATATATGTTATAATCAGTAAGAGGAGTAAAAATATTTAGATTACAAGTACATTCTCATTTTGTTGCCTGGCATTTTTCATAAACCTCAGCTGATTTTGTGCCTGAGCCTTCCTGAGACTGTTTTTGTAGGACTGCACCATTCATTTATACTTCACATTTGTTGTGTTTCCTTCCTTTCGTCACTTGTATATGTCCTTCTAAAATCTGAAGTTCATGGGGCGCCTGGGTGGCTCAGTCGTTAAGCGTCTGCCTTTGGCTCAGGGCGTGATCCTGGGTCCTGGGATCGAGCCCTACATCGGGCTCCTCTGCTGGGAGCCTGCTTATTCCTCTCCCACTCCCCCTGCTTGTGTTGCCTGTCTCGCTGGCTGTCTGTCTCTCTGTCAAATAAATAAATAAAATCTTTAAAAAAATAAAATAAAACAAAATCTGAAGTTCAGTGGAAAGCTGCCAGTGTTGCCTCAAGAGCCCTTTTCAATACTACTCATTTTCATCCTCATCAGGAGCAGTATAGATTGGTGGTTAAGTGTTTATACACTGGTTTGAATTCAGACTCTGGCATTTTTTTAGGGCATGACCCTGGGCAGGTTATATGACTGCGTTGCCTCAGTTTCCTCATCTGGAAATATATATAATTGCAATTTTGCTGAAAGGTTGTTGTGGCGATTTAATAAGCGAACACGTACATGAGCCCTTGGAACAATTCCTGACAAGAGGCAGTGGTCAGCAAATGTTATGTTGCTGCTGTCCCTACTATTTCGATTAGGACCAGTTCTTGTTTTTGAGAATCTGCTTTCGTCATATTTTCTAGAATAGCCTCAGTCCACGAAGTCATATGGTGTTGGTCTATCAGCATCTTAACCAGCATGTTATGAATTTTTTGAAATCTGGCTTTTACCGTTCTGAAAATCAAAGGAACCCTTTGGACTTCTACGTATATGGCTCCTCTCTGGCTGCTGAGATTTTTTCAGATGTTAAATTCATATGTCCTTGCATTCATTTCACCATTGGTTTCTTCCGGTGTTAGAGGTGAATGTTTATTAGTGCCAGGAGCATATACTTTTAATAGGTGAGAAGCAGGGATAGCACGTTCAAATCTTTACAGAGGCCAGATGAGTGGTAGGTAATGAAGTAGTCTAGGTGTGACAGGGAGTGATGGAAACAGTGGTAAACTAGAGAGGTCAAGAGAACCTGGAAATCCAGATTTTTGTATGGGCCAGACAAAACTCTCTGGGAGTTGTACCTTTGAAGAGTTTGCTGTTTTTTAATTCAAGAATGGTATCCCTGACTGACTTGCTTGAATTTCATTGTAATTTTTGTGAAATCTAGATTTACAGAACCTTTAGCATTTCGTATGTCCTTAATCTAAGTCTACACGAGAAAGCGGTCAGAGATTTATCAAGGATAGTTGGTTGGTGACATAGTGCATCATGTCTGTGGTAATGTTGTTGATTTTAGACATAGTAGCTGCCTACTGCAGCCATAAGTGTGCAGGCTGGCTTAGGCTTATGGAACGTGTGTCTTCCCAGTAAAGATCGTTTTCATCTGGGTTAGGACTGTTGGGAAAATGGTTTCTTCATGATCTCTGCCCCCCCCCCCCGCCCCCGCCTCTCCCCTGCCACCCCCACCCAAAGATGGGTTGCCGAACCTTGAATTATTTCCTTGGGTGTATTATTGTGGCAAGAGTTTAGTAGCATATTTCTAAAGACTGCTTTCAACCACTCTGCAAATCTGAAAAGCAGTCAGTGGTTGCTAAGAGACATACTGTTCAAGCGTCCCCATAAACATATGTACTGCTGGAGATTGCGATTTAGCAATTTGTAGTTCACATTTGCAGTTATATTTAGCTGAAAGGTGCCATGATTATCATGCAAATTATGCAAATCATTTACCGTGTCCTTAAAAGTGACCTTTCCTTATTGTGTTTTAAAAACTAAAGACAAATTGGGCAAGACACAAACCAACTGGTTAAAAAATTTTAAGTCCTAAACTGAAATAAATTTCGTGAGGCCTTGAATCTCAGCTCTAATACAAAGAGCTATTTTCCAAACAAGTTCCTTGAGTATGTCAAAACGTTTACATTTCTGTCTCAGAGTCCATAGCAAATAAAACTTGAGAGAACTTATTCAATCAGGAATTTTATCAGATAGCCATTACCAGTGAAGAAAGCACCTCTCCACCTCATCCCATCCAGCCTAGCCCGTAACTCAGCAACCTTGGAGAAGGGCCGGAGCGCTGAGGCTCCTGCGTCCAGGCCAGCTCTGTGGGTGTGTGGCTTGGGCCGTGACGCGGGGCCGCGTGGAGAAGGGCCCTGCTCTTGCTTTCATGCTTTGCTGTTGCTGTCTTGAAATTGTTTCTAGTTCGTGAACAAGGAGCACTGCATTTTCATTTTGCATGGGGCCCCACAAATTACGTAGCTAGTCCCCGCCTGCATCCTACTAAATGCATCCTTAGGTGGAATAACCACTCTTTCTTGAAATGCTGACCAAACCGATTGTCTTAAAGTCTTAAATTGCCAGCTTTTGTTGAATCGGTCAAAACAAAAGCTTAACGGAGAAAAGAATGGACTTCTCTAGTTTGTGGAAGGAATGCCTGAAATTAGGAAGAAAATAAAAGCATGCAGCTTGGCAGATTTGTTCATATTTGGAGGACTTACACCTTTGAAATATTTATACTGAATTTCCAGAGGAGTCTTGAAGTCAGAGTTGCTGGAAGCTTATAATGTGTAACCTTTTGATCCTTGATCCCCACCGTGCTTTCTCAGTGGTGCCGTAGATGAGCTCGTTTGATGTGTTGGTCCTCTTCAGTTCTGATTCAGTGGAGTCAGGCTGCTGTTGGCTCTTGCTACTTGGGTTCCGGGCTGTTTTCTCCATGTGCAGAGGTGTTTGGAAGGTATCATTTCTCAGGTGGTAGAATAGCTAAAGTTAAAAACAAAGCCAGAAATGTGGAGAGCTGATTTTAGTTTGGATGAAAACAGCGTGGACGTGAACACATGCAGAATACCAGTTTCATTGGATGGTCTTCAGAATCTTCTGTACATGGAATGGGGCGTGGTAGTTGCTTCTTTATCATAGCAGAGGGCAGTTGGGCTTTTTGTTTCAAGCCTCTTGCTCTTAATTGGGGCGCCTGGGGTGGTGCAGTTGGTTAAGTGTCCGACTCTTGGTTTCAGCTCAGGTCGTGATCTCAGCGTGGTAAGATTGAGTCCTGCATCAGGCTCTGTGATCAGTTATGGCCTCTGCTTGAGATTCTCTCTCCCCCTCTCTCTGCCCCTTCTGCTCATGCTTTCTCTCTCTCTCTCTCTCAAATAAATAAATAGATCTTTGACAAATTTTTTTAATTGATAAAGTAATGTCTGTTTAAAAAAATTCAAATATATTTATACGGTTTATAGAGACAAATAGCAGTCTCTTGCCTCAGTCCTTCCCCAGCCGAGTCTCACTCCCTAGAGGTAACCACATTCAAGTCTTTTAGCTGTTTGCTTGTATGTGTCTCCATATCTCTAAATAGCATTCTTATACTTCAGTTTCTTGATTTTTAAAATCTTTTCCTACTGTAAATCATCGTATGTCTCTCTATCTCCTGCCTCTCTTATCTTAACAATGTAGTTAGTTATGTCACAAAGTCTAATGAAGCGAAGTGTAGTGTTGCATTAGTAGGACTGTGTACATGTTGTTCATAGCTGAGGCACGTATTATGCTAGAATTGCATTTTTTCTCTTGTAGAGCTTTTTTTTAAAACCCCTGGAATGAATAATTGCCTTATTTTTCACATGCTTGCTTTCCTATGTATGGGTTACTAGTTCACCCCTCAGTTCTTCTCCAACAGCACCATACAACTCTTCTCAGTCTGGCCCACGCATCAGCCAGTCTCTCAGTTCCATTGTTCTCCTCGGAGGCCTCCTTCCTGGAGCTGGAACCCCATCATCCTGCTCTGGTCGGCACTGGTGGCTTCCCGTAGGCTGTATCCACAGTGGTTGTCCTGGGGCTTCCCTTTGCCACTCTTCTGCACTGTGTCTTTGCTGGCTTATCTCCCTTTCTGTATTTTGGCAGAATACATCCTCTAGATGCTTTCCAAGAAAGTATGAATGAGATATAAATTTTTCAAGACCTGGTTCTCTGAACATGTCTTTATTCTACCCACATACTTGATTGACATTTTGGCCGGGTATAGATTTATATGTTAGAACCCATATTCCCTCAGAAGTTTTAGGGAATTCTGGGTTGTCTTCTGTTTCCAGTGTTGGAATTGAGGAGGCCTGCACCAGCTGAACTCCTTATCCTTTATAGTGACCTATTTTCTCCCTAAGCTTTTGAGATCTACTCTTTGTCCCCAATGTCCAGATAATTCAAAGTGGTGTGCTTTGGTGCAGGTCTTTGTTTACTAATTGTGCAGAGAACATAATGGCCCTTATATATATTGAAACTCATGTCCTTTTTTTTTTTTAATTGCATTGAATTCTTGCCCCAATAATTTCATTTTCTTTGTTTTTGTGTCTCTGTACCTCTTCTCTGTGCGTTTTTGGAATGCGTTGGACCTTCTGGATTGATCCTCTAGTTATCTTCTTCTATACACTGTCGTCTTCTTTTGGTTATACTTTCAGCATACATTTGCTCATTTTAATGTTCCAGTTCTTCTGAAATTTTTATTTCTGTTACATCTTGAATTTCCAAAAGTTTTTTTATTTTCTGAATATTCATCTGTAACAGCTCTGCTTTTGTTTCAGGGATCCAGTAGATATGTTTATTTCTGAGGACAAGTTGTTTTCTTCAGTTTGTTTGTTTACTTTTTACTTGCATTGTGGCTGTTTCCTCTGAGTTATGATTGTTTGTTTTGGTTTCTGTCTTTTATGTTAGGATGTCTGGTGATCCTTGGCTTCATAGTTACATGTTAGTCATCAGAGAGGCTTCTTAGGGCCATCTGAGAGCCTTCTTAGAACTTCTCTGTGTGTGTGTGTGTGTGTGTGTGTGTGTGTGTGTGTGCGCACACGCAAATGGGAGACAGTTAGTACATTGAGCAGAGACCTTGCTCTTTCATTAAGAAACCCTCCAATATTAGTGTATTAATAGGTGTTTCCTCTTGAGGCTGTCAAGGGGCTGAGGCTGAGGTCCCTCAAAAGGGACCTTCCTATCCCCTGCCTCATCCAGAATTTGGGGGGCTTAGTCCGGGAAGGGTGCCAGCAAAGGTCTCATTCTTTAGCATGCAGAGTTTTATTTAATCCTTTTATTTTCAATAAAATTTTCACTTTACTGTATCCAGTGTCTTGAAGACTAGAGACTTGTGTGTTTATGCTCTCCAGACTTTGATTGGAAATCTTCAGTCCACTGCTTGGGACGTGGATTTGGGAGGTCTTGTTACTCTTCCCACAAACTTTGAACCGGCCCTCCTGTGTTTAGCTCCCCACACCCTTGCCATCAGATATATCTGGCGTCTTCAATTCTTAAGCCTTTTAAGGGTTCTCTGGTGTGAACTGGCTGCTTCTTGTTTGGCTTCCGTCCCTGCTGGCAGAATGAAAAAACAGTTAGCAGAGTGGAGAAAGAGGAAACCTAAGATAGTTACCCCTTGCCATCCACTTTCCATCTTTGAAAAATGTGCAAATTTGTCTCATCTGCTCTCTACTCCTCTCTGCCCCATGTGTTTCTGCCTTTTTTATTCCTTTATTCTCATCTCAGGGAGGGCTCAGGAGGAGAAAGTTTCTGTCTCTCATGTCTAATTGGGAGACCCTAACTGCCTTTTTCATTCTGCCCTTCTCATTTCACTGTAGATTTTTTATGAGGTTCAAAGGAGGGTTCTTTGGCTAAATCACTCCATGGTTCATCCCTGTTTGTTAGCTTCAGGAAGCCTGGTTTTGTAAACTAGGAGTCAGCATGTTGACAGGTCTGTCTTTGCTCTGTAATCACCTTGGAAGCTCTCCAGGTTCTTTTCTCTGACAACAAGGTGCTGCTCTATCGTAGGGAATATAGTCCACTAGGCATTTACAGATGCTGGGTTATATTTCTCATTGCTTCTTTGTGGGGAGTATATATATGACTAAATACAAACATATTTTGTTTTGGAGATCAGAGCTCATCCTATGCCCCCCTTTTTGGGCCTGTGCATTATTATACTTTTTCTTTTGTCTTTTACACCATAAAATCATCAAAAATGTGTTCTATAGAGCAGCAGCAAAGTAATTTATATGCTGTAATTTTTCTTTCTCATAGGACGTTTTATATATATTTTAACATACATATTAATATATATATATTAATATATATATATTTTTTTGGCTTTGTAAATGACTTAAGTTAGATGCCTGGCAATGCATGTTTTTTGAGGGCCTAATAACATTAACATAACTAATTTAACATTAGTTAAATAATTTTTGCTTAATTATTAAATTTTCGTTAAACTCTTAAGATTAACAGTACATACATAAGCATGGTTGATTCAGGTTTTGCTAACAGTACACCCCCTCAAACGTTTTCTTATTTATGTTGGTTGCAGATTACTCATTAAATCCTTTTACAGCATTTAAAAATAGAAACCAAATTAAAAAAGAGAATTTAAAAGGTTTATTATTTCCATTAACAAGGACTAGGATGAGTAGATTAGAGATCTTATGTCATTTTGTGTGTGTGGTTGAGAAGAGATACTTACCCCTTGGGGCCTTTTTTTACTTATAAGGGCCACAGACCTTTCTTTCTTAGACTGTTTCCTGTGGAAACGCATAGTTGACTTTCTCATTGCTTTCCCGATGGGCTCCAAGTTTGTTGAGTAGTGTGTGTGCGTGCAGCAACAAGGACAGTTCCTGGCATATGCAGAAATTGATTGGTCGATTGATTGCGTGGCTAAGTGGGCAGAGCGATGGCAGTTCTTTTAACATCATCTTCAGTTCTGATAGGCTGCTGGTGAAGGTATGTGCTGTTGGACCTGCCATGAGCACTCTCCTTCCACTTTAGCCTTCTAATTTCTTCATAGGTCAGCTTGGATGTCACTTCCTCCAGAAGCCTTCCCTATCACTCTGCTTCTCCCAGACAGATTTGTGTGCTATGTATTTAGCACCCTAAACCACTTATGCTGTACCCCTCATTTACCTGTACCCCTCATTTAGACTATGCTCCGTGAAAGCTGATTGTGTCTGTCTTGCCGTCTTCGTGCCCTTGACACCTTGCCCAGTGGCTGACTCTTAATAGGCGTATTTATTTGAGGTATTCATTTTTTGGATGGATGGGTGGGTGGATGGATGACATTGTGTAGCCAAAAATCACATCTGTCTCACTGCCCAGTTTTGAAGATTCTCCTTCAGTTGGTACTTCCTGCCATTATTTGAAGGGCCATTCTTTGTCTCTGATTTTGTCTTCCGTTCAAAGAAAAGCAGCAAGCAAAAGTAGATAATTTATTTGATTACTGCCCACTGAGTTACTCTTCTGCTCTCGGCCGAATGTCTTCATCACCTGATTCACGCTTGTGTATGTCTTGATAGCGTTTTTGGTAGTTAGGTAGTCTGTGTTCATTTGCATACTGTCTATATGCTCTTGAAATGTTTTACTATAAAGTCAGCTTCAGTATAAACAATGAGTCTTGCTTTGTTGTGATGATAATGAATGTATGAGGCACACAGTAAAATTCAAACCAGTCTCCAAGTTTGTTCTTCCGCTAGAGAAGAACCTGCCCTCTGTCATTTAAAAAAAAATAAAGCCTTATTGAGATATAATTCATATACCATAAAATTCACCCTTTTAAAGTTTATAATTCAGTGTTTTTAGTGTATTCACCAACTTATGCAACCATCACTGCTGTGTAATCGCAGAGTACTTTTTATCAGCCCCCAAACACCATATTCCTTAGCAGACATTCTGCATTCTGCTGTCTGTGTGGATTGGTGTGTTCCAGAAATTTCACAGAAATGGAATCATACAGTAATTGGCCCTTTCTGTCTGGCGTGTCTCAGCAAGATGTTTGAGGGGCTCATCCGTGTGGTAGCATGTATCCGTATTTGTTCCTTTTTACGGCCGAATACTAGTCCATTGGAGCACGTTTTGCTCATCCCCGATTGGCTGATGGGCGTTAGGGTTGTCTCCGCTTTTGGCTGTTGTGAGTCGTGCTGCTGTGGACGTTCATGTGCAAGTTTTTGTGTTGACATGTTGATGTCAGGCTTCAGTTTTTAACTTTAGATTAGAAATAAGTAGAAACTTAACAGATGTTATTCGTGTGTAGCATATCTACAGAAACTGTAAAGTTCATCTCAGTGAATGTTACAGAGTGAGCACACCTGCTTAACAAGAACCGCGCTCTACAGAGAGAACATTTTCGGTATCTCTGGGGACGTTCAGATGTTGGCTTTGGTTTAGGTTGTTCCATTTACCTGCATGCTCGAGTAGAGCTGAAGGCTTCGTCCTAACTGTATGTTTGGAACATAAGCCGCGGAGCTAGTTTATGTTATGGTCGTGCAGCAGCTGAGCTCACAGGCGCTAGGGCCTCAGCTGCTGGGGTTCAGATCCCAGCTCTGCCATATGTGTGAATCCGTGGGCAAATTGCCTGACATCTCTGTGCTCCGATTTCCTCATCTGTAAAATGGGGATAAGGGGGGGCGTCTGTCTGGGTGGTTCGGGTGATTAAGTGTCCAACTTTTGATCTCAGCTCAGGTCTTGGTCTCAGAGTCATGAGTTCAAGCCCCGCATTGGAGTAGAGCCTACTTAAACAAAAAGCTACCTCATAGGGAGGTTTAATACAAGTAGATGGCTTAGAAAATTGTGTGAAGGTCCTACTAAGTGCTGTCTATGGTGTTCTCTTATTATTGTTGGAATGATCATTGTTACTGTGCCTATCTCTTCATCAGAATGTAAGCCCCTTATCTGACTTATGTATCACTGTGTGTCCAAAGACTAGCACTGTACCTGGCACATAATAGATACTGAATAAATTTTTGAAGTGAAGGAGGGAGGGATTTTAAATGATGAGCGGCAGAGCTCCTAAATCGTTTCCTGAACCCACTTTGACAGCTACACTGTCTTTCATTTACAACAGCTTTTGGAGCTATTTGACAGCGAAGATCCTCGGGAACGGGACTACTTAAAAACAGTCTTACACAGAATTTATGGCAAATTTCTTGGTCTTAGAGCATTTATCCGAAAACAGATTAACAATATTTTTCTAAGGTAAGCGGAGGGTGGGGAGAGAAGGAGAAGCAAAATTGGTGGTTTTATAGAAGTCTTAAATAAACTTCAAATATTTGAACATTGTGTACTGACTTTATTCTTTCTTTTCTTTTTTAAAAAAGGTTTGTTTATGAAACAGAACACTTCAATGGTGTAGCTGAACTGCTGGAAATATTAGGAAGGTAAGCACATTTTTAGCTAATTGCTAATCTCAGGTGAATAGCATTTTGAAAATTAGATTCAAGCGGCACAGGGAAATGCTGACCTAGATCTCTTGCTGTATGTACATTGGGTACTCTGATTTGTGCTTTTGTATGTTTCCCAACTGACTCTACAAGACACGATTTCTTGTTCCTCCTTGTTGCACCATTCTGCATTGCTAATTCTACTGGAATGACTGAAAGAGCTAACAGTTTGTTCATTGCTGCAGAGACAATACATCTAATTGCAGTTGAGCCTGTTACTCCACAACATCTTGTTAGTTTCTGGGCTACCTGTCCTTTGCCATATCTTTTGAAAGCAAGTTAAAATAAATTGGAAAGATTGCCATTTTCAAAGGAACTATGTACCCAGGTGTAGTTCTTGAACAGCTGCTGCCGGGAGAAGTGGAATGAATTGGAAACAGACAGCTGTTGTGTAGGGTTTTATACACAAGGGAGGTTAATGTGACTGGACAATGTGATTACTTAGTTTGCCCTCCTAATGTCAGGAGAAAAAGAAGGTGGAGTCACATGGTTTTTTCTGTGACTTCCCCAGGCGGGGGCTCTATGTCTATGGTATTCTTGGTTGGAGAAGATATTTTAGGAATAATGTCTGCAAATGGAAAGGGTCATAAGTGAGGAGGGCAAGCGATTGTGGGGGGAAGGAAAAAGAAAGAGTTATTGATTACAGAAGCTTTCGGGAATCATCCCACTAGGTGTTAAGAGCATAAAAGCCTGTGCTAGGTTATCATAAGCAACTTTCTTAATTTCTTTCCTACTTAAATGTACTCTTTGAAGTAACTCAGAGATCTTGAATGTCACCGGGTGGGGTTTGGGTTGTTTTGGACCAAACGTAAACTGATTCAGATGTAGCCTGGTCTTCCGGGAGCGGGTTGTCTCAGTTTAGCTGGTTGTGATCATGCTGCTAATTCATGTTTCTTTTTCTTTTTCCTAGTATTATCAATGGCTTTGCTTTACCTCTTAAGGCAGAACACAAACAGTTTCTGGTGAAAGTGTTGATCCCTTTACACACTGTCAGGAGCTTATCACTCTTCCACGCTCAGGTAGAATTTTATGCAACTACTTTTGGAAGCAAAATTAAAAGCTTACAAACTCAGTGTTTCTTTGATATTGATATTTCAATATAAAATGCTTCCCAAGAAAAATTAAAATGTATGCTGTTTTTCTTGTGCATGGGAGAATCATGGGAATATTTTTCAAGTGGGAGGAGCATTTCTTCAGTCATTTTACAGAGAACTTTGAGGAGTTGCCTAGTTCACAAAATTATATATTAAACATGTTGCGTTCAATCAAATGTATGTGGGTTTTCCAGATTTAGAGCTTTGGACATGTGTAATCATTTTGGAGTATTCTGGAATATTTTACCTCATCCTCATTTGCGTTAGTCTATCAGTTGCTCTTTGCCCCCTCTTCTAGTTAATTTACTATTTCCTTCTCACTTTCTACACACAAATAAACATACTCACAAGTCAACAAATCAGTATTTTCACATCTTTTTATTTTTTGCCTCCATTACTTTAAAAAGCATACTCTGTCTTGTCCCAAATCTGGTTTCCGTGCTAACACTGCCTTGTGTGGTGAGCATGTCACTGGGGGACAGATAAATGATGTAGTGGCATTTTAATTTTAGTATTCCAAACCAATGGGAATGTTTTGAGTTTGCATAAAAATGTCACACATTTTTCTGAGCAATGTTCCTCTTTAAATGTGAAATTCTGTGTTTCGAGGAAAAATTAGTCCATATGTTTCTAATTTAGAACACCGTCAAAATGTTGTTTCGCAAGGGTGGATTTCTTGTCCAAAAATCTTTACGAGCCCTTTTACAAATCTTGCCTGTAGTTTTTGAAATAGGCTATCACATTTCATGAGCGTGTAAAAGAATTCTTACCTCGGTGAGCTAGCATCACATGTAAAACTCTTCCTCTTCCAGCTGTGGCAGGCACAACCTTTTATGTCTTCATGAAATGGCTTCATTTCACATGGGCCACTTTAGGCAATCAGCAGGGTGTTTAGTAAGTGCTGCCTGCGTTTCGTCTAGGACTCTTCTGGAGCCGCAGTAAAACCCACTACTGTCAAGATTGGCAAAGAGAGAAAGAAAGGAAGCCCATGAGGGGTGTAGCTTAGATTGTATGTAGATAAGATACTTTCAGAATATACTGAATGTGATAGTTCTGCTTTTCATTAGCTGGAAACTTCATGTCTCAGTATTCTTTTAAATAAAATTCCCCTGGGGTATTGTTAGTGTCAATCTTTGGCTTGAGAAAGTAGCTTTTTATTTTGCTTTATATGTATTTTATTTTTAAAATGAATTGAACATGAAGTTACTAAAACCAGAGTCTAGAAACTTTTTAGGAAGTTTTAATACGTCTTTTGAGCCCTTTGGAGTGTATAGCATTTCCAGTGTTGTCTTTCATTTTTCTGTTTCTCCAGCTGGCATATTGCATAGTACAGTTTCTGGAGAAAGATCCTTCACTCACAGAACCAGTAAGTATTTTTTCTATAATTTAAAAAACCCTCAAAATGACTACCTTTCATGGAGTATATATGGAAAATTAAGTGCCATTGTCTTTCTCCTTTTTGTTTTAGGTTATTAGGGGGTTAATGAAATTTTGGCCTAAAACATGTAGTCAAAAAGAGGTAAGTGCTTCATGTTGGTGTGTTAGGAACTTACAAGATACTCTGCAGTGTGTCAGGCTCTGAGCCAGTTATTGTGTGTAAAAATACATTATTTCATCCGATCTTCATTTTATCTCTGTGAAGTAGGACTGTAAATATTCACATTTTACTAGTTTTCAAATTGAAGCACAGAGAACTTAGGTAGCCTGCCTGAGTATGCTAAGTATAAGTGAGTAGGCCAGAATCCACCACCCTGATTCCTGAACCCTGGACTTTATCACGCTCTGCTCCGTCCCAGGGAAACCCTAGTCAGGCTCTGGTCATGTGTCTCACTGTCTAGCTTTATCAAAGTCAGATAGTGACCACCTTCATGGCATGGAGGCTCTGGTGTTTCTTTAGATGCTACAGCAGCCTGCCCACATACCCCACGTTAAAATATAATAGAGATGGGATCTTACGACGTATAATTTAAAAGTATATTACAGACCTTTAGTTTCAGCTGTTCAGAAGTGGCGCTGGAAATTTCTGACCTACGATTATTTGTACTTTTGCCAAGACCTAACCAGGCACGTGCCATGTGAGGTCGTGGGGAAGTCAGTCTCTTAGCTTAGAGACGAGCCTAGCCAGGTGCCACAGCTGCACTCACTCTTCTGTAGAAACCAGGCGAAAAATGTCCAGCAAGAAAGGTCAGCTGTTAGTTTGACATTTGGGGAGAATCTTGGGAGAACTTCTCTATGTATTTTGGCAAATGGCAAGGGTCTGCTGCATACTATGTATTACTTTTAACAGAAATATGCGCCTTCTCAAATCAGTTTCAATTCTCCAAAACGCTACTTTACACAATTTCAGAAAGTCATCTAATTTTTTTTAATACCTATTTGACAAAATTAAGGTATATATTGCTACCCAGATGCACCTCAAGATATGAAAACATGGTCATTTTTCATATTTTAATTGCATAGTTAATTGTTTTCTAAGGTAATTATTTTTTTATGCCTAAATAGGTAACTGGTTTTTAGTTCTCTGTCAGTTTTCCATTACAGTTAAAACAATTGACTGTGCTTTTAATTTGGCTCCATTTTGTGATCTAAAAGCTGGGTTTCGGGGCGCCTGGGTGGCTCAGTCGGTTAGGCGTCCAGCTCTTGATTTTGGCTCAGGTCCTGATCTCAGGGTCCTGGGATCAGCCGCGTCAGGCTCCCTGCTCAGCGGGGAGTCTGCCTGTCTCCTTCTCCCTCTGACCCCCCCTGCACTCACTCTCCCTCTCTCTAAAATAAATCTTAAAAAGAAAAAGCTCTGTTTCTTGAGACCCAGAGTGCTGAGCCTGGGAGTCATCGTGCTTTATAGTGAGCAGTTGTGCACGCTTGCACGTGCATGTACGCGTGCACATTGGGTCAGGTGTGCTCGTGGGTTTAAAGTGGTACCTGTGTGTGGTGAGCCTACTCATTTGTGTCTCTCTGGCTCTCTGTGTTCTGTTAACTAGCGTGTCCTAGAGGAACACCCAGCACACGGCAGGGGCTGTAAACACTTAGCGGTAGCTTCCTGTGCCACTGTGAACTTTTGTCCATCTGTGCAGGAGGCTGTTCTCCCATTGTTTGAAAAGAGGTGGGGGGGGGGCAGGTGCCAGGTTGAAAGCAATAGAGAGGTGAGCCCCGCGGAGACATTGCTGTTTCCCAGGGGCCCTGCTGCAATGTGTAAGTGCCCCTTGTTCTGGGTTATAGATGGTAGCACATAGAGGATTTTTTCCAAAGTCAACAGAATCATACTTTCAAAGCTATCGGGAATTTGCTCTTAACACGTGCCCTCTGCTGAATTCTTTGTGACATGAACATCTAACATAAGACAATGCCTAATGTGTTCCTGTTTGTTTTTCTGTGTAAATTTTTCTTAAAACAGCACACACTCTCATTGATCCTCACCATTCATTTGGATTTTTAAATGAAGTACCTGACATTTTGTGTTTTGTATGTACTTACAGGTCATGTTCCTTGGGGAGCTGGAAGAAATATTGGATGTGATCGAGCCATCACAATTTGTTAAAATTCAAGAACCTTTGTTTAAACAAATTGCCAAGTGTGTATCTAGCCCCCATTTTCAGGTTAGTAGTAAAGAGAGAATGAGCCGGAGTGGCCTGTGCACCGTACGTTATTTGGTTAAATTTTATTTATATTGAAAGACAGGTAATGGGCACTAGCTACCTGTTGTTTTTTATTTGCTGTTTTCTCATCCGATAGTATTTTCATCGTAGCCTCGTGTATCCTGAACACGTGCAGTGTGACAGCTCCTTTGATGGTGCCCTCGGCCTAGTAACTTCAGTTCTCACTCTACAGGGAGGGTGTATGATTTTTACAGATGTGAACACTGAAGTTTGAAGTGGTAAAATAACTTGTCTCAAATAAAATGGCCCAGTAAGAGGCGGACTGGCCGGGTTCCTGTACAGCGTAAGAGAGAGCGCGAAATAAAGCTCAAGAGGCAAAGAGAACACGCATACGTACTGTGCTAGATGCTTTACATACGTTATTCGTAAACTTCACCTTATCCTCAGAGGCTCTACCCTCCCTGCTGTTTTCTAGATGAAAACATTGAGACTCAGAATGATCTGCTTAAGGCCCCGGAGTTCCGAAGGAGTGGAGTCAGTTAGGTGTAACTTCTTGTGAAAGCTCGTCACCTTCCCATGGCATCGCTCTGCCTCCTTGTGGCCACTGCGGGGATCACAGGGAAGCGAACCCGGCAACCTTTTTCTCTACTGGGGCTGTTGCTGCAGCGCTGCGGAGCCCGCAGGAGGAAAGGGGGTGATCAGGAGCCAGGACATGTCAGGCTTTAGATACTTTCGCTGCCTCACCAAAGGGCCATGTCACAGACCTTGAAGATGAACTCTTCATATACCGCCCGTCGATTTGGAGAGATTGTTCAGATTGTCGTCGGTAGCGCAGAACCCCACAGCCAGTGTGGTAGACTCCGCGGTGGACTTTTCCCCTGGGCGCTCGTTTTCCCGAATAGTTAGACACGTTGGCTGTAGTAGTTCTAATTTTTTATTCAAAGACATGTTAGTGTATCAAGGCAGTGATCTTACGACAGTCAGAGATTGTACCGCAAAGCCCCCCTTCACAAAAAGTGGAAAGCATTATATGAACCATTAGGTTGCATGCAGATGATACGACACATGTCTAGATAAACAAAAAACAATCGCAGGATACTGTGTGGGCGTTTTGCACATTATACTTGGTCTGAGTGCTCAGGCGTCTGGATTGTCTACCTTATATTCCAGTTTTCATCAGGAGGTTTGATGTTGTGGAAAGCAAGGAGCAGAAATCTCTCTCTCTCTTTCCCTTCCTCCCTCCTTTCAGAACTCTCTTTTAAGATAACCAGGAAGGCTTAAGTGATGCTCAGAAGCTTAGAAAGGAGACAGAGTGTCTAGTCAGCTGTGGCCGTGTCCATTCAGGCTGCTGTCACAAAATACCACAGGCCAGGTGGCTTATAAACAGCAGAAATGTATTTCTCTTGTTTGTGGAGGCTGGGAGTTTGAGATCGGGGTGCTAGCACAGTTGCGTGAGGCCTCTCTTCTGAGTTGTGGGTTTCTTGTATCCTTACTTGGCAGAAGGGCTAATGATCTCCCTGGAGCCTATTTTATAAGCACTAATCCCATTCGTCATGAATGCTTATGACTTCAGTACCTTCCAGAGGCCCCCCTACTAATGCCATCATCTTTGGAAATTAGGATCTCCACATACGAGTTTTGTGGGGACACAAGCATTCACATCACAGCAGGCTTCTATAACAAAACACCACAGACCATGTGGCTTAAACCACAGAAATTTATTTCTCACGATTCTGGAGGCTGGAAGTCTGAGATCAGAGTGCCAGCCTGGTCTGCTTCTGGTGAGGGCTCTCTCTCTGGCTTGCAGATGGCTGGCTGCCTTCTCACTGTGTCCTCACATGGCCTTCCTTGGTATGTGCGTGAGGAAAGAGAAGGTCTCTCTCTTCCGCCTGTTGAGACCACCAGGCCTATTGGATTAGGATCCTGCCCTTATGACTTCATTTAACCTTAATTACCTCCTGAAAGTCCTGTCTCCAAATACACTCACATTGGGGGTTAGGGCTTCAGCATATGAATTTGTGGGGACAATTTAGTCCATAGCAGAAAGAAAAGAGAATTTAAAATTATTTGACAGAAGTGAAATTTAGAGCAAAAGAAAAGACAGTAAAGAGGTTCTTCGTTATTCCATTTGTTGGGTTCGTTGGTGCATCCAGCAGACATTTTTTGAGTGCCACTCTGTGTAGCCACATGCCTTTCACTCCTCACCCCCCTGGTGTGGCCTCGGGGTCAGAGGGCTTCAGCTGGAGACCACATCAATGTGCAAGCAGGACGGTGGGTCCCAGGAAAGTAATGATTCTGTCCTAGTGTTAGACATGCTAATTTTTACTTTGCGTAAGCAGTGTCTTTCCTCTTGAAGGGGCTTTGCTGGCCACTGACTACTTTCTTTAAGCGATTTTGCATAGCGGCAAACAGATAACGTTGATAAAATACTTGTTAGCGTTAAGTAGCAAGTAAACATTAGACTCCTAATTAGATGTAGGAAAATCCTAGGTTTCTCCTTTACCAGCATCCTCCTGTGGTCTCTTTAAAACTTCCTCCTTTCGGTTGTGAGTTTCAGAACAACTTCACCCCCATTCCTCCTCTTGTCCCTCTTTTTCCTTGGGCTCTACCTGCCTTGGCCACACCACGTGCTGCATGGTTTTCAGTCCCTGTGGGCACCTCTGCCCTCCTTTCCTGTTACTCCCTCCGCCTGGAATGCCTTTTCCTTCTTCGTTTCATCCTTCAGAGCTGGCTTAGATGCTACTTCCTGTGTGGTCCTCTTCTCCCCCAGGTCATCCAGATTGTTCATTCTGCTCTTTTCCTCTTTCCACCAGCACTTTGTTTCTTCTGTCTCGGTAACAGGTAACAGCATCTGTGTAACAGGTAACAGCATCTGTCGCAGTTTCCGTGGATAGGCTCACAGATGCCCGTTTCCCCACAGGCACAGGAGTGCCAAAGGAATAACAAAATTAAGTAGTTAAGAGCAGTGACTTTGGAATCTTGTCACTTGCTAATCATGTGGCCCCGAGGCGATGGCTTACCAACTCTGGGCTCATTTTCCTCATTTGCAAAATGGAAATAATGGTATTTGCTGTGTGTTGGTTGTGAGGATTAAATGAGGTCATAAGTATGTGAAACAGCACGGTGCCTGGCATAGAGTAAACATTCAATAATGATTGTTTTCTTTGTACTCTCAGGGTCTAGTGCCTCATGAGTCCCAGGATTTTTTTTTTTTTTTCTTTTGAAGCAAGTTGAATAATGTAAATGGAAAGGCTTAATTCCTCAGTCTGTTGGTGGGTACATCTTGTACCATCTCATTAAATTAAATTATTAAATCTAAGTTTAACTTAAATTTAATTTATTAAATTAGAATATAATTTCTTAATCTGGATGAATGAAAGAAGCCACTCTTTTCTTTTTCCCTTCTAAAAACTACCCTTTTTAGAGATTTTAGCTTTTTTGAGATTTTTGGTTTGATTACTTCTTAGATTGTTTAGGTTATTTTTTTGAGGCCTGCCTTTGAATTCATGGAGTCAGTTGGATAGCATGGGGGCCAGAGAAGAAGGGATTGGAGCTGGCAAGCAGGCGTGTGTACATCAGTGTGTCTAAGTCCAGAAACCGAGCGACTTCCTCCTGGCTTAGCCAGTTCAAAGGAAGGGACCGGAAATAAACTTTGGAAAGAGTCTGGGCACTAGACTAGAGTCCCAGCTTTCACCATTTACTAGCAATGTGACCTTGTGAGGGTCTTAATCTCTCTGAGCCTCAGTGTCTTCATCTGTACAATGAACCCGATGGTACCGAGTCCCGGCTGGCGGTAAGGACGGCACATTCTCCCTGCGCTAGGCCCAGCGGCTGGCCAGAGGGGGTGCTCAGCAAATGGGACTGCTCCGCAGAGATGAGCAGCTGGGTTTTTCTCAGCAGCTGTTGCCCGAATACCAGCTGTGTGCCGCGCCCTCAGGTTGATTTGAAGTGTATGGGATGAAACAAGTGAGTCAGAAGAGGGTTAAAGACACAGGGTCAGCGGTGTGCATCTGGAAATACAGGAAAGGTGTTTGGAGTTTGGGGGCTGGGTGGGGAAAATGTGGAATCAGATGAAATGGGCAGTATTACAGGAGAACATAAAGAAATAGGCAGGGGAACTTTTTTCCTTCCCCAAATTGATGAACCACTTTGGAACTTTATAAAATTTAAATCCACAAAAATGTAAAGAAAGTGTGATTAATATTTAATTTCACATTTGATTGAATGATATAAAAATAATCTTAAAATATTTTTGTTTGGAGAGATTTTAGTTTTGTTTTATCTGTCTTTTTCTCTCTTAATATTTTCTTTTTCTTTTTTTCTTTAAGGTGGCAGAAAGGGCACTGTATTATTGGAATAATGAATACATCATGAGTTTGATAGAAGAAAACTCTAATGTCATCCTTCCCATCATGTTTTCCAGTCTTTATAGGATTTCAAAAGAACATTGGAATCCGTAGGTTTTCAGTTTCTCCCCTCTCCCCGCTTCTCTCCCTCCCTTCCCTTTCCCACTCTCCTTCCCTTCCTCTTCCCACTCTCCTGCCTCCCCCTTCCCTCTCTCCCTCCCTCCTTCTCTGTTGCTTAATAAAATGTCTTGAATGCTTGGGATGCTGTGCCTGTTGGGGAAGACAGATACATGAAAATGCCTATCTTTTAGAAATTTACTGACCTGGTTAGGGAGACTCACAAGTAAATAGACGCTTTACAAAACAGTGTTTTTTAAATGCTGTTATGTTAAAATATCTGCTTACTTGAGGGGTTCCTGATTTGTCTGAGAAAGTAGCAGAACTATTTTGGGGATGCTCTGGAGTGAGAGGAGGGGTTTGCGGATATTGACGAGGTGGTGGTGCTCAAACTTGAGTCTTACAGGATTGTGGCAGGTGAATGGAATGGGGGAGGCAGCTTGGTAGTGTGGGTTCTCTTCTTCACATTTAAAAGCCCCAAAATGTAAAAAGCACCTGTCAGGTTCTGAAACCTGTGAGTTTGGGGGGGCTAAAGTACCCAGTCTTTTGGGGAGGATGCTGGAAGATGGGGTTAAAAAGGAGAGTGCAGCCCACATGAAACTTCACCAGTAGAAAATAAGGAAACACTAAGGAGTCGTAAAGAGGAAAGTGCTTGAATCGATTTGCATTTTAGCATGATCCATTTCTTAAAAAGCAACATTGTTCATGTTCTCTAGGAAAAAACAAGTTTAAAACCTTGAAAGGAAATGTTTAACGTCTAGTCCTATGAAAGTTAAGCATTCTGCATTTGAATGGCTTTACCTGTTACTCAATGGAATAGAAAGAAAAGTTAGTGTGGTATTAGATATTAGTGGATGTAATTAAGTATAGTCACAGTATGTGTTTTAAAGTTTTGCATACAACTAAAATATCACATTTCTCATTTTTCAAATTTGCCGAATTTTGTTACTAAAACTTGTAAAAATAAACAGCTGGTAAACGGTGAAGTCTTATCATGCGGGTAGTCTCTTGAGGACCTAGAGAGTGGTTCCTGCGAGTGTCTGTCACTGCTCAATGGGCTGTATGTGGCCCTTCTCCATCCCTGCTCATTGTACATGAGAAGGCCCTTCACCTCAGCAGAAGGGAGCTGAAGGTTTCCTTTTAATGGGCACAGGGCAGAGCAGCACAGCAAGTACAACTTATTTTTTGGAAACAGCAAACCCCTAGCTTATTTAACCAGGGCCTAACTTACCAACGCCTTCCTCAGGGGTATTGGTAGCAGGTTTGTTGCAAAGCAGGCATACCATACATTTTTGCGAAGGGCGGCGCTATTTAGAGTCTAGTCTGAAGATACCAAGCCTGTCATGGGCGTAGTCCTCACGTTGTCAAGAGCTTATTCTTCCTCTTGATAAAGATATGCTGCCATTTTGGCCATTTAGCTGTTCCACAGCTAACAGCAGCCATCACCAGCTTGCCAGTCACCTTACCACAGTATGTGTTAGGTCAGCAAGGAGACTTAGCAGGAGCGAATGGACTGAAACAAATCACAACTAGAAACTTAACTCCTGTTAAACTACCCAACTTTCAGGGGTTTGGTATCATATCTTTGAATTTGAATAATATATACATTATTTGTCTCCATGAGAACAGCTTTTGATTTTGATGAATTGTGTATATTATCACTTTAAAAATGAAATTCTGGGGACTCCTCGGTGGCTCAGTCAGTTAAGCATCCAGCTTTTGATTTTGGCTCAGGTCATGGTCTCAGGGTTGTGAGATCGAGCCCTGCATCAGTCTCCAAGCTGGGCGTAGAGCCTGCTTAAGATTCTCTCTCTTTGCCCCTCCCCCCACCTCTCTCTCTCTCTCTCTCACTCCCTCTCCCCCACCCAAATAAATAAATAAATAAATAAATAAATAAATGTAACATTCTGTGCAAATTCAAGTCTCTAAGGTTAGTCCTAGCACAGGTGCTCCTTTTTAGGGTGAAGTGGATTTATTTTTATACTTGTCTTTTTATTAAATGAAGTTAACAAGTGCCCACAGGCAAGTCTATTCTGGGTACCAATAATTAGAAGGGCAAAATTAGATTTTTTCTTTTTCAATCCTGCCAGCCCCTCAGAAAGATATCTTGCCTAGAATAGTAAAGAATGGAACTCTCTTGATGTGGAAATGAACTGTAGGTCCTTTCTAGTTGTTTCCGCTAGGAAGGGATGGAGATTCTGCAGTACAAGGAACTCATTCAGACGCAGGTTGTGCTCTTGCCTTCTCCATGCAGCTCCCAGTACGTGAGACTAACCGACACGTTCTCTTTCTCTGTGCTTCCCAGGGCTATCGTGGCGCTGGTGTACAATGTGTTGAAGGCATTTATGGAGATGAACAGCACCATGTTTGATGAGCTGACAGCCACATACAAGTCAGATCGTCAGCGGTAACTTTTTAAAGCTTTTTTGTCAGCTGTGCAAAAAACTGTTGAGTTCTTTCCTTGCTCTTTGCCGCAGTGGCCTGACTGCACCCGAAATCATAAAGCAGCACAGTTTTATTTATTTATATGTTCATTTCTGCATGCTCGTTAGCTGTGTCTTCATTAGTACGTCACTAGGTAACGAAGTACGATTTTAGGAAAGGCTGCTTTCCTCCTTCCCTTCAGTAATGTTTCTCTTCTGCCTCAGGGTGAAGGGCCTGGCACGTCGCTGATATTTCAGGCCCATGGAAGGGGACTGTCGGGTAGTTTGCCATCTGGGTTCATGCCCATTCTGCACTCATTTGAACCACAGTCGAGCAGCTCTTGTGCACTTGACTCCAGCAGCAGGAGGGATGAGGCGCCATTTTTGTTCAGCTCTTTGGCCCAGAACGTACTGCTCTAGAACACAAGTTCATTAGTATTTAAAGGACAGGGAACAGAATATGGAGGTGAAGAGTCTGGTATTATACAAATCTTAAAATGTCTGAGACCAAAAAGGAGGAAAAACCAGTTGAACTCTTTACATAAACGCTTGTGGCTTAGTAAAGCCTTTCTTGATTTCATGTACATGATTTTTCAACTTTGCTATTTCTCGTTCAACATGTCTGGCTTTCCAAAAGATGTTGTCTTGGTCCGTTTGGGCTGCTTTAACAAAATGCCACCAAGCTCTGGGTAGCTTATAAACAACAGAAATTTCTATCTCTGAGTTCTGGGGGCAGGAAGCCAAGGTCGTGGTGCCAGCATGGTTGAATAAGGGCCCTCTTCCTGATTCATAGTCAGCACCTTCTCACTGTGTCCTCGCATGATAGACAAGGACAAGGAATCTCTGTGGGATCTCTTTTATAAGGTCACTAATGCCATTCATCAGGTCACTAATGCCATTCATCAGGGCCCCAACTTTATGACCTAATCATCTCCCAAAGGTGCAGCTACTGAGCGCATCACCTTTGAGGGTGAGGATCTCAACAGAAGAATTTTGGGCAGGATGGGACACAAATATTCAGACCATGGGATTGATATAGTTGGTGAACTTCAGGAAAGTCTAGAGAGTTTGTTAGTAGTTGGGCTTCTGGTTTGGCTTGGATCTGGAAGCAAATGTCAGCTTTATGTATTATAAACCCATGGACTTGAGAAGAGCCCAGGGATGTGTACGAATGTTCATACCCAAGACCCTGCCGAACCTCCTGAACAAAACTATCTCTGTTTCCCTTGCTTCTTTGCTTGGCCTGATTTTGCATGTGTTACTTGCATTTTACTGATAAAAAGAGCAATGAGGGAAAAGATTTGGTGGCGGGGTTAAGGACTGTCACAGTGATTTAAAAAAAATTTACCAGGATGTGGTTATATTAAAGAGCAGTTTAATTATGGAATATGGCAAGTGTTTAACCATACACAGAAAAGGCTGGGATATTTTATACAATATTGGAATAAACATCCGTTATTTGTGCCATACTTGTAATTGAAAGAAATTTTAATTTAAGTATTTACAGTTGTTATAAATCATTACATTTGTAACCCTCCTTGTCTCAAACTTCAACTCTTTAAAAATGTTATCTAAGTAGAGGAAATAAAGGGCACATTCTCATACCGTGGCACACCATTAAAGAACGTGCTGTACATAATATCCTTTCTTTTTATAGCAACGGAAAACCCATAATTATTATCCTCGTTCAATAAGGATTAAATAAAAATCTAAAGATCCCATTAAGAGAAATGAAGCCCTTATTTCAAAAATATTCAAATTGAATTAAATTAATATTTGTTGAATTTTGGTAGCAAAACTGTTTTCTGATCATTTATCATTTAAGCTAAATAGACCAAATTCTTGGAAAAGATACCTATTAACCAAGGGGTCCAAGAATAGACACAGCGAAGTCGATTGTGAAGATCTGGTGTATTAGAGTGACTTATCCTGAGCAGACTTTCTTAATGAGAGAAGGATGTTTTTTAAAGTAAGGGTAGTATTTTGTCGAATGAGTAATGGAAGATTGTGCTGAATGATGGAAACATGGGCTTCTCCCTGGATGTGGGAGTAGGAAAAGAGAAAAGAGAGATTTATTTGGTGCTATTAGAGAAGAGCTCCCTGTAGGAGTTCATTTCTGGATGGCACCAAATTGGTGTTTCGGTGCAGATCAAATTTTTACACAAATCCGAAGACGGTGAGTGGAGTAACTGACTAGCCCTGTTAGATACATCTGCCATCATATGTGTTATGTGCAACCGAGACTGGAAGAGAATTGACAGTATCCCTATCCCTAACATGACAGCAGGGTTAAGCTTTTCAATTTCCACCTACAGGGAGAGAGAAAAGTAGGAAAGAGTGGGACGACAGTAACTATTTCAGAAATATTTAGAATTTTTGAAGATAAAGTTGTCAGTAGAAAAGATGTGTAATAACTCAGCATAAAGTTCATCTGGAAGAAAAGTGCCACAGATAAATTGCATTGAATGCCGTAAGACTCTTGAGCAAAGATGTGAGCGAAATGCTTCAGTAGCAAGATGAGGAGTGTTTTAATGCTGTCAGCACTTAATTTAAGCTTCAGATTAGAGCCTTATGAACCTAACATATGTTTAACCTGTGTTATAGTTGAAAAAAATTCCTAAGCCCTTGTTTACCACCTTCTTTTCCATCCAAATGAAAAGGTTATCGATGTTCTATGATAACATTTATTTAGACCTAATATTATTCCTATACTGAGAAACCAAAAATGATTAATTTACCAAACAGCTTACAGTTAAGAAACTGGAATTCATAATGACTGGAGGATCATCTAATTTTGTCCCTATTAAATTACCCAATAGATAATCGTTTCAGAAATTGTTACGCCCTTTGAAATTCATATTGTTTTCCAGATAGCTGAAACTAGTTCCTGTATACAAGGCCTAAATTGCCAAAATATTAATTATGAAATGATAATATAATTAGTATATTACATAATTAAATATTTCCTCAAGACTTGTGGAATGAGGATATAAAATTGTTAGGTATTTCTAGAGTTTTTTTTCAGGAGGGGGAAGAGTTAATTTGTGTTGGTACAGATACCAAATAATTTTTTTAAAAATTGGTGATTGCATTAAAAAATATGAGGCTTAGGAATTAAATACAAGTTTCACTTAACCTATGTGGACTTCCCTAAGTAAATATTGCATTGTAACCGAAGTTAAATCCTTGCTTGGTGAAGTGGCACGAAGACCATATCCCCCATGCCTGAGATGGCAGAAGCCCCATTTTCAGGAATTATATGAATTTATGGATTTATAAATATTATCTGACTGTTGTTTATCGGTTCGTCACAGTATGAGAAAGCTAGGGACAGCAGTGAATTATTTTTAATAGGAATTGACTTAATTTACAGCATAGTCATATATTCTTCTATTTTATACTTCTTGCCTGGTTGATGTTAAAACTAACATCCTTTCTTTTATAAAAATATGGTGATCTAAAATGTCCTTGGCAAGTAAAATTTGTTGACCCTATTTTGGACATCTAGTTTTTTAGTCAAATTTACTAAACAGTGAAATCTGAAAATCTGGAAATTACTGGTCAACCTGATATTGAGCCAAATTTGAGGACTTGGAACATTAAAAATTTGATTCATATTAATGTCAATGAAGTTCTTTCCAGATCATTAAGACTGAAATCACAAAAGAAAGAAAATTCCATTTGGTCATATATATATATATAGGTATAAAATAAGTTAATAACTTGGATTTTGTGGTTTACTAATAAGAACAAGATTCCGCTAAAGAGTTTAATACACTTAATAGAGGGGAAATAGATAATACTAAAGGGGAAGTATATTTTCTTGACTTACTGCTTTGTCTGCATCAGTATAATCTCTAGCATTCCCTTTTGAGAAACTATTTGGAGGCAAAGAGAAAATTAAATTTAAACTAGACCCCACGTAAAAATTACTTAACGTATCTTTGGGTCTTTAGGATAACAGATACATAGAGACGATTCCCATTTTTGTTTTAAAGTTAACTTTCATTATTAAGCTAAGTATAAAGGAATATTAATGTGAAATCTTAAAATAGTCTCGTCATCTCTTGCTCAATACATTAATACTACTTTTCTGTGCATGTAAGTGTCAAGGAAAAAAAAAAAAAAAGCAAGAGAAGAACCGAAAGAGAAGACGCCCACAAGCTAATGCCAAAGCTTTCAAAGACTACTTGTAAAACCTACATGGGGGAAAGTACGGCAGAGGGGCGGTTGTTGTTAGATCATCTTTTCAGACTGTCTTAGTTGTTTACCTTATATTCTGTTTTCTCCCCAGTGAGAAAAAGAAAGAAAAAGAGCGTGAAGAACTGTGGAAAAAACTGGAGGATCTGGAATTAAAGAGAGGGCTTAGACGTGATGGCATAATTCCAACTTAACAGAAATAATGACAGCAACATCACTAACCTGTGGAGTCACACATTTATGTAGTAGAAGATGGAGCAACAGTTTTCTGTATTGTGCAACTTTGCAGTAGATTTCACATTTGTTTCATTATTACAACAGCACTGTATATACCTGTCTCTAAGTAAAGGAAAAAAAATAAGGACTTCAATCCAAAGTTTGGACAGTAGATGGACTTCTCAGAACTTTGCAAACATAATCATTGTTCTAACCCTCTTTAAAAAACAAAAAGCAGTCTTCAAAGATCTGTTGATGAAATTGCTATGTTAAAATTCTATTATCAGGCGTTCCTTATTTATCCTTAGCAGAGAGTATGAAACAGTTTTTAAATGTGAACAATCTTAAATTTAGCTTGTCTTTCTGCTAAGCTGTTAAATGTATTTATAGTAACGGAAGAAAAAAAAAAAGACTGTCATTTCCTTATAAGTTTGTATAACATCCTCCTCTGGATAACTTGACCGTAACTTAACATCTTTTCCTTTTGCACATCTTCATGAGTTGAATGTCCATGTGGAAGGGGGCCAGGAATTGTAAAGGTCCCTGATAAAAGTTTTGTTGACTGGAGTGAACATCTTTCCAGTAACCAGGTAGCCCTGGTACTCCTTTAGTTTTAAAATTAGGAGTAAAAGAGAAGAGGTGATAAACATAGTAGGGAAGGGAATTTTGGATTCATGCATCAGTTTATGGTGAATCCAAATCAATGTCTTGAATCCTTTGAAAACAGGCACTGGGACATCACAGGCTTCAGTACCTGACCAGTATTAGTTGCATACATCATTGAACACACATACCAGAGATGTTCGAGAAATGTCAGAAAACATCCTTTTGGACCATTTTGTAATAAGAAAGACAAACACTAAACAGTACAACCATGAAATTGATCGCCAGGATTGCGAATCTAATTGGGAAGAGAGTTGAGCAAACAGCTTGGACTGTTTGGAGTTGTTGCCTTACTTTTTAATATGTATTTATAAAGTATTCCAGCAAAAGAGGATGTAGCCTCTGGGAAAAAACAAACATATTACAGTGTTTTTTGTAGATTCTCGTTCTATATCTCATCACAGCGCCAGCCCTGTTTTTAGCCAGAAAGGATTCAGGATAAACATTACTATGCATTCTGAATTGGATGCGTATTCCTAACTACTGTATTTGTTACCAAAAGTGGTTCTACAAATGCTACTGAAAAAAAAAATCTGGAAATCCCTAATGTCCTGAGTATTAATAATAAAGTTTAAAAATGCTTTTATATCAAAGGTGCATTGTGACCAAATTGTTTAAGAAAAAAAAACGGAAAACAAAACAAAATGTAGGGCTGTATTATACGTATATCTTATTGGCTCTCTGCTCTGTATTTCAAAGAGGAATCTTACATCTTGGGGGAGATAAAATGCCGATGAAATTTGTGTCCAGTATGTACTTACCTGATGCGGTTGCATTGTTCTGTACTGAAAGATACGTGTTTTGGAATTTATTTTCAGGATGCTTTTGCTTGTTCTGGACGTGACGGCAGTGAGTTGATAATCCTAAACCATCCCCTCCAGCAGTATTCGTGGCATCGAGCTGATTTGTGTTCATGTACTGACTTGTGATATTAGCAAACATGAACATACAAACTGTTGTTGCTCTTAGTAGAAATATAATATCAATATGGACTTGTATATTCTCTTCCTTCCACTTAAATATAAAGTAGAAAATGCAGTTTTATTGTTTCCAAGAAAAAAGGAAAAAAAAAAGCCGCGGACCTTTCTCCCCTATGAAGTGTTTCAGGATTATCAGGTCACAGTTTGTGCATAAAAGTCTGCTAATTATGGATATTGTCATCTCAGTAACTTTGTAAAACAAAAACAAAACTTGGCTGTGTTAATTCTGAAAAAGAAACAGCAGTAAAAGAGGGATATGCAACACCCAACACAACATGGTTTAATGGAATGAAGAGATTTTTTTTTTTTTTTTTAAGAACGTTAATGGGGATTCAATGTAAAGCTGGCAGAGGCTGCCAAAATGAGACAAGTTACTTTAAAAGTGCTGGAGCAAAGGTGCAAGTTCAAACACTAAAGATAAAAAATAAATTTGTAACAAAGCATCTCCTTTAGCCCTTTTGATTTGAGCCCGTTAGCTTTGAGCCTGCATTACGTTTGCTGTTGATAGTGTAAACTTGTGTTTGCCGTCAACTCATCCTTTCAGATAGAAGACATGAAAACCACAGGTTTATGAACTGTCTCTGCCCAGTACAATGAAATGCAGTCATTTGAAATGAGAAAGACGAGGATCCTGTTCTGCACCTTTCCCTGACCTCCGAGTTACGGTGAGGACTGCCCAGATACCCTTGCTGTTAATTCTGTATGTCAGTCATTCCAAACTGAAAAGAACAAAGCCTGATTTTAGACATATTTACAGAAGCAATTATAAATATATGTCTAAAATGTATAGGGCAACTTCTGAGAAGAAACACTGTCTTTTCTTTTTTAACCGAAAGTGACAATGTGACATTTGTCATGTTGTGTCCGGTGACGCAGAGTACCTGAGGTAATCTGACTGTTGCACTATGTGACATAGTTAAGGCCGTACTTGCTGCATTTACAGCAGCCCTCTCTCTCTCTGTCCTTTCCCACATTTCTGCTGTTGCTGCAACTTGAGTTCCTTGTGACAAATGCATCTTTGTGTTATATTTTGTTCGCTTCATCATTTCCAGAACTATATATAAATATATTTTTTAAATAGCAAATATCGTAGTTAGTGATCACTCCAGCCTCATCCCTACCATATTGGTTTCAGGGGTAGGATAAAGAGTGTGTTTGGAAGAACCGAACCAAACCCAACCCAACCCTGTGGTTTAGAATGATGCTGGGGCCTGGGTTGTGGGCCCAGAACAACCATGTGAGTGAATTGACCCATCTCATACTTTGAATCAAGCATGCATTCCTTTTCTCATTGTGCAAGTGTCCCCAGTTGTTGCCCTTCAGTGTTTAGTTTTTGTTCTTTTAAATTTTATTATATTTTGCTCTCCCTGACATCTGATTTTTATAAAATAAAAGAAAAAAGAAAAAAAAGTAAGAAATAAATAATACCCTCGATGCCGCTGGATACTCACGAGCAGGGTTATGCTCCTTCATCTTGGGCTTGCTTGCCTGAATGGAAGGGTTTAATTTATTTTGTACTTCCTTCTATGCGTGGGACAGTCCAGGGTGCAGAGCCAGGATCGCTTGTGATTGCACCTGCTGTACTTACATGTATAGCCCTAGGCTCAATCACACTATGGAAAGAAAAAAAAAGTATATTTAGAGCTTTAAAAGCTTTTTTATTTTTTTGTGGGGATCGGGGTGGGGTGGGAAAGGGAAGATGTGTGGATGTTACCGGCATTTTTAAGTGTTCAGAGTTTTTTGTGTTGTTTCTCTCTCCCTCTCTCTCTCTCTCTCTCTCTCTCTCTCTCTCTCGTTTTGTTCTTTCCCTTTAATTAGGTGCACTGAGCTGGCCCAGGAATTGAAGAGAGTCTCTCTTTTGATGCTATAACCAATGTTATCACAAGGTTACGTCATCTGTAGCAAAAAGGTGGCACCAGACACGAGCAGTGGTGTTCTATTTGCACATCGATATTTTTATTTTTCTATTCTGGCTCAGCTGCTTCTCTGAGTGAAGTTAAGGAGTGACCCACAAAGGATTTTTGTAGTTGGCATATTGGCAATGCGTTTTATATTTCTCGGTATTTAGTTTTGAAAATCTAAAAGGATTGTGCATCTTGAGAGAAAGTTGAGCAAATTTTGACCTAGTGGAATGTTAACTTGTGCTGCTGCTTGTGCACGATAGCGGCGGTAGTGTCTCTTGGAAATAAACATCCCATTTGATGATGTCTATGAATATAGGTTTCCTTTTCTTCCCTGCCTCCTTCCCACCCTCTTTTTTCCCCTCCCTCCTTCCTTCCTCCCCTCCCTGCCACCCTCCCCTTCCTTTCCCTTCCCTTACTTTGCTTTTTTTTTTTGAAATCACTTATTGTAAATAAGTTGTAATCCAGACCTCATGTATCAATGGGGAACTTTCAAATATAAATATTACCAATACATTTTCTGGTTGTTGTCTGGTTTTTGATCGAGGTATAATGAGAATGACATATCCATTGCTTTTGGTTTGAGAATTTCCCTTTAGCTTCATAAATCTTTCGGTGTTTTAGTATTTCATTGTTTTAGCAGGAGAGGGCAGCAAAAGTTTATTTTCCCTGTTAGAAATGCTGTGGTTCATATTGGTTTTAAGTTTCATTTGTGTGTGTGTGTGTGTGTGTGTGTGTGTGTGTGTGTGTACGTGTGCGTGTGTGTTTAAAACAGCATCTATTTGTGGGTAGAGGTAAAAATGAAACATTTTTGATATGAAAAGTTGCATATGAAAACATAGACTGGTTGAGCCAGACAGTGAAGACTTCTGGTCCACGTCAAAGTTACAACGCCACAAAGCAGTCTTCCAGCTCTGGCTAAAATATGCTACTTCCTTTTCAAACAGGACAAAATGCAAGCTGGGTCTTAAGTGCTTGGAATTGAAAATGTCTTTCTTTGAAAATGATTTACTTTCTTTGAAGTGGTAACAAACAAAAATGCAGGTGCCCCCAAAGAGGAATGTAACCTTCCCCTTTCACAGACATGTGAGAGGCTCTGTACTGTGGGTGCATCGTAATAAAGGAGCAGAGAAGAGTTTTCAGGCGCCTGGCTGTGTCTGTCTGTTTGTTTGTTTGTCTCTGACCCCCATGGCCTTTTGAACCATATGAATAATAGATTTGATCAACTTAGCTATGAGGCAACGGGGATTTTATGTTCCGGCTTTCATCTGGAGAAAATCCGTTTATGATTGGGGGATGTCATGTTGGGGAGCGATCCAGTGTCTTTTGCTGTGTGACAAACTACTCCAAAACTTAGTGGCACGACCCAGCAGTTAATTGTTTTGTTCACAAATAGAGAGTTTGGGTGGGCTTGGCAAGAACGTCTCTGCTCTTCAAGTGTCAACTTGGGTGTGTCAAGTGGAGCAGGAGAATTCACTTCCAACGTGGCTCACTCACAGGGCTGGCAAGTGGGTGCTGGTTGTTGCCTTGGGGTTCAGCCAGAGGCCTCAGTTCTTCAGACATGGGTCTCCCTCTGGGGCTTCCTCGGGCTTCCTCATAGTGTGGCAGCTGGGTTCTAAGAAGGATTGTTCTGAGAGAGACTGGAAGGGGAAATTGCCAATTCGTTGAAGCGTAGGCCCAGAGACTTTCATGGCATCACTCTGTCCTATTTTATTGGTCAAGCAGTCACAGGGTCTGCTCAGATGCAAGTGGAGGGGACGTAGACCTCAGTGTAATGTGACAAGAGAAGTGTCATCTTTATACAGTGCCTTAAAGCGTTTGATTTCGGTGTGATCTCTCTTGGCTAATTAAATCACATCAGATTTGGAACTATGTAGAGTTCATCAGCCAATGTTTCATGCTCAGTTAAACTCTTGAGTTGGGAGGGGGAAGTCCTTGTACATTCAGCAAGTTTGTATTTCAAAACGTAACCATATGTAACGTCTGAAGATCACCCTGTAGGCAAGTTGTAAGAAGAAACTGGTAACGATTTTAGGGGTCAAAGAAATCTAAGTTGATTTCAGTGGAATATCTAACTATAATTTTGCCTCTGGCCTAAAAATAAGTATTTATAATAACGGAGGCAAAGTAAATGTACAGGCCAATTCCTGTTTCCCAGATTTTTATATAATAGTATATCCTGTTGGTTTCTATTAGATCAAGTCACTCTCGATTTTTTAAATTGAGACTAAACTATGGGATAGCCACGAGGAATTAAAATTTAATTTTTTGTGTGATAACGTGTTCATTATATTATTCCTTAAAAAGGCAGATGTAAAAAAAAAAAAAAAAGTTGTGTAGCTCCATGCTGCTCCCCAAACCTGAAAGTCCGTGTAAGATACGTGCGTTTATTGGTGGATTGGACCAGTGTTCATTGATTGGCTCTGTTCATGGTCTTGCCCATACTTCTTTTTCTTTCTTCTTTAATTTAGTTCACCTCTTCTGAGATCATACTGTGAATTAATCATGTAATTTGAGCCAGGCTTTGCCGCTACTAGATGGTGTAAGACCTCAGAACCAGGATGAATGTCAGGCACAGCCCCCTTCATCCTCACCAAAGCTCACGGGCAAGATGTCTCTGGCTGGATCGAGAAGGCAGTGGACTTGGAAATCAGAGCCCCTTGTGATCATTTGGGTTCTACTAACTTTCAGCGTGTGACTTTGGAAAGTTCTTGATCGAAGTCTCAGTTCCATTAGTAAAATGCAGGCAAGATGGTGCTTATTTTCTAGTGTTGTATTACCTTAGATAATATGTATAAAGCACGTAGCCCAAAGCTTGGCACATGGTAACCTGGAATTATTACCTGCAACAAATGTTTGTTAGTGTTATTTACAGTAGTGACAAGTATGAACGAATAATCACAATAGCTGGCTTTTATTAAATCTATATGCGTTATATTGTGCCGAGAATTTTGTATCCATCATTAGGTTTTCATAACAATCCTGGGGTAGAAGTTATGCCCATTTTATGGATAAGGATAAGACAACTGAGGCTTTGAGATGTTAAGTAATCTTTCTGAGCTCACACAACTACGAAGGATTGAAGGAAGAGTCTGACTCCAAATTGCTCTGAACAGTGATCTCTGTACAGTAGGATGCTTTATTCTGAGGACCTACATCAAATTTTATGCCCCATAACTTAAAAACAGAAATTTACTCTTTTGCAAGACCCGTATTTCATTCATCCTTGCATTCCCACTTACCACCCTGTCTGTTCTGGCAGCTACCCCAGACTTCTGTATCTCTCTTCAAGTTCTTTATCCCAACCCATCCACTTACTTGAGTAGAAGATGAGATTTTCAACTACAAGCTTCTTCAATTTTTTACTCTGACTCATGAACTTAGCTGTTCTAGTACCTGTCCCCACAGGCTTCTCCCCAACACCCTAGTCTAATCTTGGCCAACACCTCTTCCCAGGGCCCTGCATTCCACTCCTTTTTTTCTGTTGCACTGTCAGTTCTTTTCTCTTAAAATTATTGTTTGAAAAACAATATTATATTCTCATGGAAAATATTCAGACATTCTCTAAAGGCATAAAATAAAAGTCCATTCTGAAATCCTTAGCCTCTCCCCTACGGTAATCACTACTCAAAATCTTTTTTGTTTTCGTTTTTGGAAAACCCAACTTTAGTGAGATATAGTTCACATACTGTAAAATTTGCCCACTTAGAGTAAATGAGTCAGTGTTTTTAGTGTATTCACAGTTCTGCAATCACTACCACTAATTTTATTTATTTTTATTTATTTGATTTTTTATTAACATAGAATGTATAATTTGTGTCGGGGTACAGGTCTGTGATTCATTAGTCTTACACAATACACAGCGCTCACCACAGCACACACCCTCCCCCGTGTCTACCCCCACTACTACTAATTGTAGAAACCTTTCATCACCTAAAGAGAAACCCTTCAAACTCATTAGCAGTCACTCTCCAGTCCTATGTAGTCCCTGCCCCCAGCCCTGGGCAACCACTTCCTGTCGTCTCAATAGATTCGCCGATCTGTATGTTTCCTATAGATGCGATCATACACTACGTGGTCTTTTGTGACTGGCTTCTTTCACTTGCCATCATGTTTGCAGGGTTCATGGAGCATGTATCAGGGCTTCATTTCTTTTTATTATGAAATAATACTCCATTTTGTGGATTTACCGTATTTTGTTTTAAAGTTTTTTTTGTAGTCAAGAAAACTTCTAATGTATGTCTCAGCATAATTATACTCTTAAAATCCTAAAATTTTATACTGATGGGATCACACATGTTCTGCCTTTGTTCCCCCTTCATCAGATTTTATTACAAAAAACTTTAATCATACAGCCAAGATGAAAGAATCTTAGAATGAACGCCGTATAGTCACGATTACCATTTCACCATGTTTGTATTTACCACCTTTGTATCCGTTTATCTTTTACCCATCCATTAACCCATCCATTTTAAAAATGCTTTTCAAGGGCATCTGGGCGGCTCAGTCAGTTAAGCATCTGCCTTGGGCTCAGGTCATGATCCCAGGGTCCTGGGACTGAGTCCCGCATCGGGCTCCCTGCTCGGTGGAGTCTGCTTCTCCCTCTCCCTCGGCCTCTCCCCCAGCTCATGCACTCGTGTTCTCTCTCACTGCTCTCTCTCTGTCAAATAAATAAAAATCTTGAAAAAAATGCATTTCAAGGTAAATGATAGACCTAAAGAAACTTTCTTCCTAAATACTGTAACGTACATCAACCAGAATTTAATATTTGTTTACAGTTGTATTGTTTGGGGGTATAATTTACATACAGTGAAATGAGTTTAACAAATCCATACACCTGTATTCTTACCAAGATATTGAACACTACCATCGTCCCGGAAAGTTCGTTATGCACCTTCCCAGTTAATTCCCAATACTCCCTGACATGAGAGAACTATTGTGATTTTTTCTCACAGCAGATTAGTGTTGCTGGTTCAGAATGTCATAAAAATGGAATCATGCAGTGTGTATTCTTTTGTGTAAGGCTTCTTTTACACATATTTTTAAGATTAACCCACGTCGATGCACATGTCAGCTTCATATGGTTGAGCAGCATTCCATTATACAAATACACCACAGTTTGTTTACCCAGTCTCCTGTTAATGGTTGCATGTCTGTTGACAATTTTTGGCTTCTTTCAATGAAGGTGCTATGAACATTCTTGTACAAGTGTTTTCGTAGATGTGTTTGTAATTTTCTTGCAGATATATCTAAGGTGGAATTTTAGGGTCAGATGGCAGTGTACATTTCGTTTTATAAGACAGTAGGCTCTGGGATGATGGCAGAGTACGAAGCACCAGGAATCTGTCTCCTCACCTAGACAACAATTGCATTGGCAAAATCTGTCAGATGTAACTATTTTGGAATAGTCCGGCGTCTACTGAAGGCTTGCAAATTCCAGAGGAAGTTGTGGAGGGTAAATTACAGTTCATTTCGGTCAATTTCAGCTTTTAATACAGTAGCAGTTACCAATCCCCCACCCCCAGCCACATGGCAGGCCCTGTGCACATTCCTGGAGCAGTTTGTGTACAGTATGTGGGCGCTAGGGTGGGAAAAGGTGGGAAAAGGGGGATCTGTCCTCCAAATGTTGGAGATGTGTATTCAGATTGCTGATTGCTCCTTCTGATCACCAAGACGCAAAGAGGCAGGCATCCACTGTTTTTGTGTCTTCCCCCCATTGTTGCAAGTCCCTTCCCCTCTAGCTGAAGTGACTTCCAGAGGATTTAAAGAGCCTTATTAGCTCTCCTTTATGTTTCACTTTCCCCCTTTCAGGAGCCAGCCGTTAAAGGCTAAAACATTTAAAAACAACTGCATATGCAGGGAAAAACTGAAACGTGACCACAAATGCCCAAGGAAAGGCTCATAAAAGACCTGAGAAGACATTCGGTTTACAAGCCAGGCTGATCCTCAGCATAGAAACAGCCTACAATAATTAAAATGGCAACAAACAAAAACTAACAAAATACAACAAACCTTGGAGAAGGAGGAGAATCTGATTTCCAGTGTTACCACATCATCAGATACAAATAGCTATGTTCAACAAAAAAATTACAAGGCACATAAAGAAAGAAAGATATGGCCCATTCAAAGGGGGAAAAAAATCAACAAAAACTCCCTGAAAAAGACCTAATGGCAAGTATACTAGATAAAGACTTTAAAACAACTGCCTTGAAGTTGCTCAAATAAAGAGGAAGATGTGGAGAAATTTAAGAGAATTAAATGTGAGCAAAATGGAAATATCAATAGAGATAGAAACTAAAATAAAAAGAAATTGTGGAGCTGAAAATTACAATAACTGAAATGAAAAATTCACTAGAAAGATTCAAATGTAGACTTAAGGAAGCAGAAGAATCAGTGTACTCAAAGATAGGACAATAGAAATTATTGAGGCTGAGAACAGAAAGAAAAAAGATGAAAGTAAAGCGAATAGAACTTCAGGGAACAGTGGGACACCACTAGTAAACCAACATATGCATCATGGGAGTCCCAGAAAATAAAGAAAAGGGCAGAGAATATTTGAGGAAATAATAGCTGAAAACTTCCCAAACTTAATGAAAGATGTGACTATCAATATCCAAGAAGTTCATGAACTCCAAGTAAGAAGAATTCAAAGGGACTACATGGAAAATCATTATAACCAAACCACAGAAAGCCAAAGAATCTTGAAAGAGAATATTGAAAACAGCAAGAGAGAAACAAATCATCATATACAAGGCATCCTCAGCAAGATTATTAGCAGATTTCTCATCAGAAACTTTGGAGGCCAGAGACAGTGGGCTAATATACTCAAATGTTAAAAGAAAAAAAACCATCAACAATTCTGTATCTGGGAAAACTGTCCTTCAAGAGAGAGAGAAAAATTAAGACATTCCCAGATAAATAAAAATTGAGGGAGTTTGTGACCATTACACCTGCCCCGCAATAAGTGCTCAAGGAGTCCTGCAGGGTGAAATGGAGGGACAATAGACCATAACTCAGAGCTGTATAAAGAAACAAAGATCTCAATCAAGGTAAATACATGGGCAATTATAAAAGCTAGAATTATCATAACAATGATTTGTAACTGTACTTTCTGTTTGTTTTCTACCTGATTTAAGAGACTAATACTTTTTTTTCAAAGATTTTATTTATTTATTTGACAGAGATAGAGACAGCCAGCGAGAGAGGGAACACAGCAGGGGGAGTGGGAGAGGAAAAAGCAGGCTCACAGTGGAGGAGCCTGATGTGGGGCTCGATCCCATAACGCCGGGATCACGCCCTGAGCCGAAGGCAGACGCTCAACCGCTGTGCCACCCAGGTGCCCCTAAGAGACTAATACTTTTAAAGGGGAAAAAAATTAAAACTGTCTGAAAAGGAAATTACAAAAACAGTTTACATACCAAATAGCATGAAAAGAATAAAATCCTTAGGAATTAACTGAGGAGGTGAAAGATTTGTACAATGAAAACTATAAAATATTGCTGAAAGAAATGAAAGGAAACCTATATAAATGGAAACATACTATGCTCATGGATCGGAAGACTTGATAGTGTTAAAATGTTAATACTACCCAAAGTGACCTACAGAGTCAGCGCAATTACTCTCAAAATCCCAATGAAATTTTTTGTAGAAATAGAAAAATCCATTAAAAAATTCATGTGGAATCTGAAGGAACCCTGAATAGACAAAACAATCTTGAAAAAGAACAAAACTGGAGGACTCACACTTTCCAATTTTAAAACTTACTACAAAGCTACAATAATCAAAACAGGATGGTGCTACTGGCATAAGGGCAGACATATAAAACCAATGGAACAGAATAGAGAGCCCAGAAATAAACCCTCACATACATGGTCAGATGATTTTGCCAAGGATGCCAAGACCATGAGATGGAAAGGACATTCTTTTCAACAAGCAGTGCTAGGAAAGCTGAATATCCCCATGCCAAAGAATGAAGTCGTATCATTTCCTAACACCATGTAAAAAAAACTAACTCAAAATGGATCGAGAACCCAAATATAGGACCTAAAACAATGGAACTCTTAGAATGAAACAGGACAAATCTTCATGACATTGGATTTGGCAATAATGTATTGGCTATGATATCAAAGACACAGATAACAAAAGAAAAAATAGATACATTGGACTTAATGAAAATTTAAAAGATGCTCAACATCACTCATCGTTAAGAAAATGCAAATCCAGTGAGATACCCCCTCAAACCCATTGACAAGTGTACTATCAAAAAAAAAAAACCCAGAAAATCCCAAGTCTTTCCTTACCTTTCATGACTGAAACTTTTGAACAGTATGGGTCAGTTATTTTTTTAAGATGTCTCTCAATTTGGGTTTTCAGCTGTTTTCTCATGAATAAGTTGAAGTTATGCCTTATTTGGAAGGATGCTTCAGACACAATGCTCCTCTCTCAGCGCGTGATACCGCAGGCACATTAATGCCACTGTAGGTTGCTAGGCTGCAGAGAACATTCACGTAGTCTTACTGATGTAATCCCGGATGACCGATGCAATGAAAATGGTGATGTAAGGGTATGAGGAGGATGGAAGGCATAGGTCGTGTAAAATTAAGCTAACTCATCATTATTACTAATGTGGGTAGAGTTGCTAAATCAAGGAATAGCAGTATAAGCAGTTGGAAACGGGGGAGCAACCACTGACAGTTTGAATCCGTATTAGCTACAGGTAGTCAAAAAGGAGAGAAGAGTGTGATCCCGCAGAAAAAGCAGAGCTGTCTTTCACCAAAGTCTCAATGCCTGAAAAATAGGTCAAATAACGAGTGAGCATTCTTTTTTCAAAAGCTCAGTAAACTGGACCTTAGACAACCCCAGCGGCAGATTGAGACATGCCTGTTGGTGTAAAAGGGGCTCTCTCTGAGGCCGGAGTCATTACAGTACAGAAGGATAAGGCAGATCCAGGTCAAGCATTAGGGAGCAACACAGTGAGCTCACATCCCCGTAAGTACGTAACTTTTGTTTTTGAGCTTTGAAGCCTGCAAGGGTCGGGAATTGACCCGTGCCACTGTTTACTGTGTCCCAGGTTAGAAGAAAGCTGGCGCACGTAGCCTTCTAGCTTGCTCGAATGAGGAAATGTGAACATCAGATGTGTTAATTCATTAGGCGTTTACAGGCTGTTTCACTGACACAAAAAGGTTATTATCGCTGTTCCACGTTGCACCGCAGCACCTGGAGGGCCTGACAATAGTGAATTCACGTACGGAGCCATCTCAAGTGTCAGTGATTGTGATGGAACAGATCAAGCCTGTGGAATCTCAAAGGCAAGCCCTTTCCTTGTGAGAATTCCAGAAAAGAGTGTCTCCTTAGGCAGCCCAATGTTGGCTGCGGGAGGGCCCCTCGAGGCCAGCCTGGAAGGGGCCACATGGGGGATCTGGGGGAGGCAGCTGGGAGATAGATGGAGAGGAGCTTTCATTATCCCTTCTCCAGCCTCTAAATCTGAGGGCCCAAAGGTCACGAGGCATCATTGTGGGGGTGTAGTCCTGTTCCCTTATTATTGGTAATTTGGTGAGGAATTATCCCAGAGGGAAACCTCTGAAGGTTCATAAACCCCGGCATGAACTGTTTAGCTCAATTACAGCAGTGGGAGAGGGAAGGGAGTGCTGGGCAGAAGCATTTTAAAAGCTCATGAATAAAAAGCACATCAGGTTTGGAGGCTTTGTTTTCGTTATGAAGTTGCATGCCTCCTTCCATCTTTGCTGCTGGTTATAGTAGAAGAGCCTCGTGGAAGAGTGCACATGTCGTTCGTAACAGCTCACTGGGTTTTTACTGATTTCTTTTTAAAGATAAAAATGAGAAACCAAAGTGAGAAATAGGGGACAGGTTGTTTACTGCCACCATCCAGGGACAAGTGGCTCAAAGCTCCCATGTACACCTGGTGGCCAGGTGTGGCTGCACCCCTCTGGAATTGTCTCCATTCCTTGAAGGACCAGTCAAGATGGCCTTGGGTGTGAGCCCCCATAGGGATGGTCATAACAGCTGTCGTCCTGTCAGCTTCATGGTTGTAGCCAGAGACACCTGGGAAGGTAGCAAAAGTCTTCAGGTGCAGGTCCGGCCATGGTTTTTCCAGAAAACTCATGGTTTGTTTCTATACCATGACTTATCACTGATTCTGTAAGTGAAAGAAAGCCTGAAGGAAAGCCAGTGCGTTGTTCTGAATATCAGATCAGGTCATTCCCCTTCTTGAAACCCTTCTATGACTACGTGATATGCTAGGAATAAGGGGGATTGGGATAGGCCAGTGATGAATATTAAGGAGGGCACATATTGCATGGTGCACTGGGTGTTATATGCAAATAATGAATCATGGAACATTGCATCAAAAACTGGGGATGTACTGTATGGTGACTAATATAACAAAATAAAAATTATTTAAAAAAATAAAAAAATAAAAACTAGACTCCTGAGCATGGTCTTCAAATTGTCAAGTTATCTGGCACTATGCAACTTCTTGAATTCTCTCCTGTTCCTCTCCTCTTTTACTCACTGATCACTTATTATCTCCACTGGCTGCCATCCTGTTCCTTGGCCATGCCTCAGGGCCTTTGCACTTTTCTTTGGAAGCCTCATGGGGCCTTGAGCATGGAAGTCTGAGTGTTGTGCTGTACATGTAGATGTCTGGAAAGCCCAGTCTGGGTTACTAAAATCTGTATTAGTTATCTATTGCTGTGTAACAACTTACCACAAACTTAGAAATTTACAAGAAAATACAGTTATTATCTCATGGTTTCTGTGGATTAGGAGTCTGGGTGTGGCTTAGCTAGATCTTCTGCTCAAGATTTCTCAGGAGGTTACATTCATTCTCAGGTTGTGGTCTGATCTGAAGGACTGCCTGGGGAAGGGGCTACTTCCAAGCTCATGTGGTTGTTGGCAGAATCCAGATCCCTGCATTTTTAAGACCAAGAACTTCAGTTTCCAGCTCTGGTTGCTGGCTGGGTACTGTTTTCAGTTTCTAGTTGGTTGTTGGCCAGAGGCTATCCTCAGTTCCTTCCCAGGTGGGCATCCCCAAAATGGATGCTCACTACAATGAAGACAGTAAGGGAGAGAGTCTGCTAGCAGAAGATGGACATTACGATCTTTATAATGTAGTCATAGAAGTGACATCTTATTATTTTTGACATTTCCTAGTCTAAAGCAAATCACAGGTTCAGGCTGTACTCTAGGGGAAGAGATTACACAGGGTATGAATGCTAGGAAGGGGGGACCACTGGGAGCCATCTTTGAATCTGCTCACTACTGTCTGCCTTCTGGCTTCTAATGGTTTACTCTCTTTTGTGTAACTCTCCCATACACAAAATACATTCACCTTCTTCCAAGGAGAGCCAAGAGTCTCAAAGTACAGAATCTCATTATCTAAATCAGGAACTACACTCTTTGTGGGACATTCCTCTAGATTTGTCAATTTTTAAAACTAGAGAGACGTGTTATCCACCCCTGTCCCTGCAACCTGAAATTGTGGAATAGGCATAGAATAATAGCTATAGACATTTCAGTTTAAAAGGGGAAAATGGGAGGTACAGAGGAGTACTGGGAATTATTCTCCTTGGCTCTGTCCCCTGGGTTCTTGGTTCCATCCTGCCTTTTTAAATGAAAGGACATGTTTGCAGATTAATAATCCCATCAGCCTGCTTCCTGCAAGTAGGATTTTGTGAGTCCAAATACCTCTTTTCTTGGTACAATTCTTATTCCTTTCAGTCCAACCTGGCAGTGTTTTTGCTGAAATAACTTTCTCAAAAACTTTATGCGTCTTCCACGGATTTCACTGGGGTTCATTCCATTCAACAAAAGCCACGATGTACAGATCTTTTAGAGATAAGCCCTTCTGTACCTTGTGCTCCTGCTGAGATGGCTGTGCGAATAAGTCTCCCAAGCTTCCCACTAGCCCTTTGATTTGATTAAGAGGATCTGTGGAACATACCCTTATTATCTTAAGAGGACCTTTACGTGATTCTGCTTTTCTGATCTGTCTTGAGATTTTAACAAAAGGTTGGACAGTCACACTCTTGGTTTTTTCCTCCATGCCACATTTTCCTGACAGTGCAACGAAGCTATTCCTTAATTTCAGTATCATTTGCCATCTGAGAAGTCTAATAATTTTCAAATCATTAAGTGCTTTTCTTTATGTAATGGTTTTCCCTCAATTTATCTGTCTGTGCATTTTAATACAAGCAGCAACAAGAAATCAGGTGGTGCCTTCTTCACTTCGCTTGGAAATACATTTAGCTAAATAATCAAGGTCATTCTTTACATCTTCTGCTCTCCATTTAACTGCAGAAGACAACTTTGCTAAACTCTCCGCCACTACATGGCAAGCATTTCCCTCTCTCCCATTTCCAATAACATGTTCCTTACTTCCTTCTAAGACTTTACCAGAGTGTCCTCAAAATCCCTTCTACTAACAGTCTGGAGCCAATTTAGTTTTCATCTATCATATTCTTCAAGATTTTTCCAGTATCCACACAGTTCCAAAGCCACTCTTGTATTTTTAGGTATTTGTTACGGCAGCACCCCACGGCCACGTACTAATCTACATGGATAGGTGTTATGTATGCCACCCAAGCCGAGTTAAGGGGGGTTGAGAGTTGACTCACTTTGATCCCTTAAGTGTTGAGTGAGAGCCTAGCATACGCCAGCAGCATGTTAGATGTAAAAAAACTATCTCATGGCAGTTACCTTTTTGGGAAATATTGATGCTATTGTCTCGACTCTATTATTCCACCATAATAGACAGATTTCTTTTCTCTGCGCATTCATGTGCCTGTGGGGCTCAGTCTCTCTCTGCTGAGTGAGTAGGGCAAATTTCCTTGAAGCAAAGCCACTGGGTATAGATTCTAGGCTTGGGGTTTCTGGAAAATATTAGCCTCAAGGACACTGGGTAAGAGTGGCTTAGAGGGTATTAGGGATGGAACATCTGGTGATGGATTTGTGCTTTGTGATCTCCAACCCATCTCAAAGCATGGATTCCCCCAGCAAGCTGTTGGGCCACTGCCTGCGTGTTTCCTCCAGCAGTCTGACCTTTGCGCACGATGAGCAGTTCCTATGATGGCTGTCCCCTGGGGTGGCAGCCAGGGTACCCAACCATCCTGACAAATGATAAAGAAGCTTCAGGCTAGAAAGCCCTCCTGGAAGCCCTGTTCTGCTTCTAATGAGTCAAGCTAGCAGTGGGATTCCATGACCTGTGTCCACTTTTGGGGATACGCCCAAAGGCCTTGGGAGCCCACCTAGGGGCTTCACATAGCTCAAGAGCACTGCTTGGCATTCATGCTTGGTCCCAACTAATCTGGAACATTTCCTGTAGCAAATACCAAGATGACAAATCTATAGACATTTCAGTGCCCTAAGGATCACATCTGTCTAACTCAGTCTGTATCGCATGAGCTTAATTCAGCATGGTCTCATGAGTGCCATGGGCATGTCCTTATATCTTGGTGTCCTTATATCTGAGTTGATCGAGTGACTCATTCTTCTGCATGGGAAATTGCCATTGTGTATTCAGCACCTATCCTTAGAGATGTTTCCAGTTCCTCTAGGTCAGTATATTCCTCAGTTCCAACCAGGATCATGTTCTCCACTCATGTAAATATATTCTCTTTCTCTTTTGAAAGATTAAATTTACTTCTTGTCTATTAGGAAAACTCTTTCAAATATGGGTGGCCCTGTCTTGTAATTACCTCCAGGAGCTTCTGTCCAACTTTCCAATCAATTTTAATTAAACTCATTATCTATTTTCCTTTTTAGGTGGATAAGAGGCAGATATCCCTGGTACAGGGTTGTATGGTAAAAATAATTTCAGTTGATGTGAGCAACAGGCAGTCTTAGAGTCTCTTGCTAAGTAGAAAATGCCAATTCTTTAAGAAAAAACAAGATTTATAAAGGTAATTCTTATTTTATTAGTTATTTTGGAGTAGGTTCCTATTCAAGTCAAGCTGCACATTATTTTTGATTGTCAGTCCCGGAGTGTAACTTGTCCAGAGGCAAATAAAGGATAAGCTGGCTTGATAGAGGCAAGCACACTATTTCTTCATCCCTGCCTATCTTCTCTCAAGGACAGTTGGGCTCTTCTCCCTTCTCTTTACGTACGGTGTAGTGAGTTGAATGGTGGCTCCCCAAATATATGTCCAACCAGAACCTGAATGTGACATGAAAACACAGTGTGACCTTATTTGGAATGGGTCTTTGCAGATGTAATTAAGTTAAGAATCTTAAGATGAGATCATCCTGGATTCCGAGTGGGCTCTAAAACCAATGTCAGGTGTCCTTAGAAGAGAAAGGTAGAGAGAGAAAGAGACACAGACACAAAGACACAAACACACAGAGAAGGTGGCTGTGAAAACAGAGGCAGAGATTGGAGAGAGGCAGCTCCAATACCACAGAATACCAAGGATGGCTGGTGGTCTTCAGAATCTAGGAAAGGGACATGGAATGGGCCTCCAGAAAGAACCAGTCCTACCAACACCTTGATTTTGGACTTCTGGACTCCAGAATTATGGAAGAATAAAATGCTGGTTTGTGGTAATGCATTGTAGTAGCCCCCAGAAACTAACACACCCGCCATGCAGCAGGGGTGTAGTATGTGACTATTTGTAGTATCTTTTGATATCATGCGATAATCTAGGTTCCTTTCAAGAAAGAGACTTGGGGACCAGAGGGTGATTTGGAGCTGACGTCATGTGTCCCGAATCGCTATGGCAAGGCCTTTGAAGTCAAAGAACATCAAGACAGGGACTGGGGGTCTTCTGGCCCAGTAACACCAGGCCTTGGCTGAAAGAGGGTCAGAGGAGTGTACTTCTGTCATGTGAAACCAGTCCATGATCTCTAGGTGGACAATTAACACTTGCTGGGACAAGATTTATTTGTGCTTAGATAAGCATAAGGAGATTTCCACAGATTGCTCTCTCCCAGGCAGTACGGTAGGCGAGAAAAGAGGTAGCTAGACCCATTCTGGGCATATTGGTTTAAGATACACTGGCCTATGCTATGAATAACAGTACAGTGGTTCCCCCCAAATATTACCATATAATCCAACAATTCCACTTCTGGATTTTGACATACTCAAAAGAATTGGAAGCAGGGTTGTCAGTGAGATATTTGGACACTCGTGTTTATAGCAACATTATTCACGATAGCCAAAATGTGAAGGCCACCCAAGGGTCCATTCATAGATGACTGGACAAGGAAAATGTGGTATGCACATACAATGGGATATTCAGCCTCAAAAAGGAAGGAAATTCTGACACACGCTACAATACAGATGAACCTTGAGAAATTATGCTAAGTGAAGTTGGCCAGTCATAAAAAGACAGTACTGTAGAATTCCATCTAGATGAGGTACTTAGACTATCAAAATTATGTCTGAGATTTTTCTTGGTTCCTGAGGTACTGTAATACTATAAACTTCCCTCTTAGAACCATGTTTGCTGCAGCCTGAAGATTTTGGACCATTGTGTTTTCATTATCATTTGTTTTTATGTAATTTTTGACTTCTTGGTTGACCCACTTGTTGTTTAATAGCATGTTATTTAGCCTCTTTGTATTTGTGCTCTTTCTAGATTTTTTCTTGTGGTTTATTTCTAGTTTTACAGTGTTGTGGTCAGAAAAAGTGATGGTATGACTTTGATTTTTTTGGATTTGTTGAGACTTGTTTTGTGGCCTAATTTGTGATCTATTCCGGAGAATGTTCCATATGCATTGAAAAGAATGTGTATTCTGCTGTTTTAGGATGGAATGTTCTGAATATGTCTGTTAAATCCATCTGGTCCAGTGTGTCATTCAAAGCCACTGTTTCCTTGCTGATTTTCTGTTTGGATGATCTGTCCATCGGTGGAAGTGGGCTGTTAAAGTCCCCTACTCTTATTGTATTATGATGGATTAATTCCTTTATGTTTGTTATTAACTGTTTTATGTATTGGGTCCTCCCATGTTGGGTGCATAAATATTTACAATTGTTACATATTCTTTTTGGATTGTCCCCCCCTTTTTTTGATTATATAGTGTTTGTCTTTGCCTCTTGTTACTAGACTAGTCAAAATTATAGAGACCAAAAATAGAATGGTGGTTGTCAGGGCCTGGGGAGAGGGAGGAATAGGGAGTTATTGTTCAATGGGTATGAAGTCTCAGTTTTATTACGATGAAAAGAGTTATGGATACAGATGGTGGTGATACTTGCACAGCAAGATGAACATACTTAATACCACTGAACTGTATGCTTAAAAATGGTTAAGATGGTGGGGGTGCTGGGTGGCACAGCGGTTAAGCGTCTGCCTTCGGCTCAGGGTGTGATCCTGGCGTTATGGGATCGAGCCCCACATCAGGCTCCTCCTCTATGAGCCTGCTTCTTCTTCTCCCAGTCCCCCTGCTTGTGTTCCCTCTCTCGCTGGCTGTCTCTATCTCTGTCGAATAAATAAATAAAATCTTTAAAAAAAAATGGTTAAGATGGTGAATTTTATATAATATGTATTTTACCATAATAAAATAATTGGAAAAAGAAAGAAACACTGTACTAATGCCTTGGAAGAGTTCCTTTTAGCCCTGACTGATTACAACTATATGAGACAGAAATTTGGCATTTTATCAGCCAGGGCTCTCTACAAACACTGGCACATCTAGATCCTTACAGGGTAAAAATTAATTGGAAATAGCTAATACTAATAGAAAAGAGGGAAAGAATGGCCACTGTCCATTCCTGGTCACCTGTTATGGAGAATCTATGGACTTTCACTAATGATATCATCAGAGCTCCTAGAAAGGCCAGAGAATCTGAATTCTAGCTGGGGGCAAGTTTGTGAAGGTGCTGTCTTCACTGAGACAGAATAAGGTACTAAGAGTGTCTTTGATAAAGCAGTACAAATTATTAACTCTACTAAATCCCAATCCGTGAATCATTTTAATATATGATATGGGAAGTATGCATAAAGCACTTTTGTTGCGTATTGAAATATGATGGTTGTCGAGGAACGGCACTTGTGTGATGGAACTGAGAGCTGAATTAGCTGGTTGTTTTTCATGGGACACCATTTTTACTTGACCGACTAAGACAAATTGGTGGTTTAGAATTGGGTATTTGGAAGATATTTTCTAGAAGATTGAAACAAGCAGTCCTGTCACTTCAAGGAAAATAACTGATAATATTGGTTGCCATAATGAAATTTGAGATTTTAAGGGAAAATGGGAATTTTGGAAAACTTGGATCTAATACAGTGAGTTGTCAGCATCCAAACACTTAAAGATCTTTCTAATGAGAGTATTGATGAAATTAATGAATGCAATTTTTTGATATTGTATGACAAAATGTATGAACATTTGGAAGATTTGCACAATTTAGTGAATTAATGTTTTTTAAATGATCAGTGCGAGATGTTATGATATCATTCATGGGTAAACAATCCATTCAAAGTGCAAGATAGATGAATGGATTTTAATGTAACTTATTGTGAAAGCTTATTAATATGATTTCAAAATCTGCATTACAGGGCACCTGGGTGGCTCAGTCAGTGAAGAATTTTCCTTCTGCTCAGGTTATGATCCCAGCATCCTGAGATAGAGTCCTACATTGGGCTCCCTGCTCAGCCTGTGCCCCTCCCCCCTGCTTGTGCATGCTCTCTCTCTCAAATAAATAAAATCTTTAAAAAAAAACCCCAAACCCACCAAAATCTGTGTTATAAACAACCTTTAAAAAAATACTACTTGTTGAGTTTTGGCTTAGTAACAAAGAATACACATTATCTGAAAAGAGTATTAAAATATTCCTCTCATTCCTAACTATGTATCATTACAAGGGTAGATTTTCTTTATAGCCAACAACAAAAACAACAGATCACAACAGATTGAATCTAAAAATACCTATGGTAATGCAGATGTTTTTATACGCCAGATAGTAAAGCAATTTGTAAGTGTGTAAAACAGAGCAGCGTCTCTTACTATTTTTTTGGAAAAAAGTATATTTTCCACAAAATGTGTTCAATGTTAACATGTAATAGGCTTATTGTTATTTAAAAACTAATTAATTGGTAGATATTTAAAATACATCCATGGTTTTAAATTCTACTATGGTAAATATCCAAGGATAGAACCTATGTGAACAAAAGCTTTTGGGAGTCCTCAATAATTTTCAAGAGAATAAAGGGATCCTGAGACCAAAGAGTTTGAGAACCGTGGTCTAAGAAAAGCTTATGTTCATGGGCATCCAATGTTGTTCTCGTACTCAATGATTTCATGGGACAGTCTTTCATTTCAAAATTCTCAGTTGAAATGCAGCACAAACTAATATGTATATAGGACAGCCAATGATTGAGATTTTTAAGATTTTAAATATCACCCTTGGTAGTTTATTGCTCTCTTTACCAGTAAAATGGAGCTGACATTACACATTTCATGGGGTTGTTGCTGGGATTAGATGTATGTAAAATGCACGTCATGATTCCACTTGTTCCTTGATGGTCTTGATTATAGATGTAAATATATGATTAAATATGTTGACTTTATCTGGGTCTTATATTCCTCTCTGATGGCTTTACTAGAACATTCCTGGGATATGTATGGTCCTACAGCTTTCCCCCTCATCAGCAAACATGATCTCCATATAAGGAATATTTTAGGTATTTTTCTTCATGCCCTATAAGGAAAATGAAGTCAAGTGGTAACCCCTAAGCAACGATTGTTATTGCTTTTCTAAACAGAAAAAGTGATGAAGCCTGCTACAGAATATTCTTTATGGAGAGCTGGAAAACTCGCTATAACACCACATTATCCTAAAGCTATCTTGGAACCTTAGTGAATTTGAGTGACAAGCCCCTAAAAGGAGAGATTATAGAATTCTATTAGTGCTTTGAAAAATCCCTACTCACAGCCTTTTCTTTTTTCCTCCACTTGACAAACTATTCCTAAAAACCATTGCCATTACTACTGTTTTCTGTTTCCTCAGATTCACCCACAACCCCTCTCAAAAATCCTTGGCTGTGACGTCTTGAGATTTTGGAACAATCTGGCTCATTATTATGACTAGAAACCAGATAATGAAATCTGTGTTTGTCTTAACTACCAGGGAAAAGAGTATGGAGACGTAAGCCACAGTTAGTCTTTCTAGTATCTCACTTTGATCAAATGTCAGGGCTATGAATAATAGAAATCGTGGTTTAGTTGGAGAGTTGACTAAATAGCACAGAGTTACTATGTTATTCTAAAGTAAACAACCATGTCTTTTGTTGTCTTTGTCCTTTCTTTCTACAGATGTAGTTTTAAAAGCTTTATATTTTAATGATGTGGATTTCATTACCATTGATGACATTTGATCGACAGCTTATGAACATGAATTGGAAGATTAATTGTCTAGGGGAAACTCTGGAAAGGGCTGGAGAATGTTTCACTAATAGGTAGGTATCCTTGCTGAAGGGAACTTTCCCAGTCATGGGAGAGGTGAGATAGAAACCCACTCCGAGCCTGCTGGAGAGAATTGGATAAAGGAATTGGAAGAAACCTATGTAAAGTTGATTTTTCCATATTAACTTATTCTAAGTTTTGAATAAGTTGGCTTTATTTGCCTAAGCACTGACGAATTTATTCTAACATTGGATTATTGGAGTCTCTTAACTTTTCTGTCTCCTTTCTTTCACTTCCTGATATTTGTCTATTTCATTACTCATAAGCAATTACAACAAAGGAAGATGATAACAGAGAAGAGATTTATGGCAAGATGGAAGTCTGATGGCTACTTTCAGCTTGACTTTCCTCATTTATAAAATAAGAATGGTAATATTTCCTACTTCATAAAATTGCTCTGAGAATTAAAAAAGATAATATGCATAAAGTTCTCAACATACTGGCTAATCAACAGATATGAATTGCAAATGATTTTATGTGAATCACTTTTGTTGATTAAAAGGAAAAAGGGGGTCAAATTATTGCTGGAATGAGGCTTAGATTTTATCTCTGTTTCCATCAGTCTCTACCGAGTTAGCTGGTCAGAAATAATATCAACAATGTATTCAAGGGGCGTCTGGGTGGCTCAGTTGTTAAGTATATGCCTTTGGGTCAGGTCATGATCCCAGGGTCCTGGGATCGAGCCCCGCGTCGGGCTCCCTGTCCAGCGGGAAGCCTGCTTCTCCCTCTCCCACTCCCCCTGTTTGTGTTCCCTCTCTCGCTGCCTCTCCCTCTGTTAAATAAATAAATAAAATTTTAAGAAAAAAACAAACAAACCCCACAATGTATTCAAGAACCCACTCAAGTAATGGTGCTTCTGAACTTCCTGATCTAAATGCACGAATATTTCAGTTTAAGTGAATTCAATGCTACCTCCCCACCACAACAGGCTTTTGTGAGTCATAGCCTAAAGGTGAGGGATTCTACTCTGTTGGTGTCATTGTATGTATCAGGTGGGATGGAGCTGCAACTAACAAAAACCAGACTAACAGTGGCTTAAATAATGAAAATATTCATAAACTGACATCATTAGAAGTCTGAAGATTGGTTAGTTTAGTGGAACAATGGGACCCAGGGACTTCCATCATATCGCTCTGCTGTCCTCATCACATTGGCTGTTGTTCTCGGGCTTGTCTCCTGATTGCTAGATGGCTGCCACAGCCTAAATAATTAATCTTGTACTTTCTATGGAAATGGTGAGGGGCTATCGTCAACTACATCACATACTTAGTAAGGAGTGATGGGACAGAGTTCTCTCAGATCTCAGAACCAGCAATACTATGATTTTTTTATTATTATGTTCAGTTAGCCACTGTCTAGTACATCATTAGTCTTTGATGTAGTGTTCAATGATTCATTAGTTACGTACAGCACCCAGTGCTCATCACAACACGTGCCCTCCTTAATACCCATCACCCTGTTACCCTCTCCCCTCTGAAGCCCCCAGTCTGTTTCCCTGGTCCATAGTCTCTCATGGTTCGTCTCCCTCTCTGATTCTCCCCCTTCAGATTTCCCTCCCTTCCCCTGTGGTCCTCTGTGCTATTGCTTATGTTCCACATATGAGTGAAACATATGATAATTGTCTTTCTCTGCTTGACTTACTTCACTTAGCATAATCCTCTCCAGTTCCATTCATGTCAGTACAAATGGGGGGTATTCATCCTTTCTGATGGCTGAATAATATTTCATTGTATATATGTACCACATCTTCGTTATCCATTCATCCATTGAAGGGCATCTCGGCTCCTTCCACAGTTTGGCTATTGTGGACTTTGCTGCTATAAACGTTGAGGTGCATGTGCCCCTAATTTTCACTTCATCTGTATCTTTGGGGTAAATACCTAGTAGTGCAATTGCTGGGTTGTAGGGTAACTCTTATTTTTAACATCTTGAGGAAACTCCGTAATGTTTTCCAGAGTGGATGTAGCAGCTTGCATTCCCACCAACAGTGTAAGAGGGTTCCCCTTTCTCCACATCCTTGCCAACATTTTTGTTTCCTGTTTTGTTAATTTTTGCCATTCTAATCGCTGTAAAGTCATATCTCATTGTGGTTTTGATTTGTATTTCCCTGATGGCTAGTGATGTTGAGCATTTTTTCATGTGTGTTAGCCATTTGTATGTCTTCTTTGGAGAAGTGTCTGTTCATGTCTTCTGCCCATTTTTTGACTCGGTTATATTTTTTTTTTTTTTTAAAGATTTTATTTATTTATGTGACAAGGAGACAGCCAGTGAGAGAGGGAACACAGCAGGCGAGTGAGAGAGGAAGAAGCAGGCTCCCAGCAGAGGAGCCCGATGTGGGACTCGATCCCGGAACGCCGGGATCATGCCCTGAGCCGAAGGCAGCCGCTTTAACGACTGCGCTACCCAGGCGCCCAGAAGCTTTTTATCTTGATGAAGTCCCAAAAGTTTATTTTTGCTTTTGTTTCACTTGCCTTTGGAGACGTGTCTTGAAAGAAGTTACTGTGGCCAGTGTTGAAGAGGTCACTACCTATGTTCTCCTCTAGGATTTTGATGGATTCCTGTCTCACACTGAAGTCTTTCACCCGTTTTGAGTTTATCTTTGTGTATGCTGTGATTCTTTTAAGAAACTTTAAAACATTTTTTTAAAGATTATTTATTTTAGAGAGAGAGAGCGAGAGAGAGAGCACATGAGTGGGGGTAGGGGCAGAGGGAGAGAGAGAATCCTCAAGCAGACTCCCTGCTGAGCAGAGAGCTTGACACAAGGCTTGATCCCAGGACCCCTGGGATTCATGAGATCATGACCTGAGCTGAAATCAAAAGTCAGCTGCCCAAATGGCTGAGCCACCCAGGAGTCCCCCCCAAAATATTTTTTATCTGAATATAGTTGACACACAATGTTGCAATAGTTTCGGGTGTACAGCATAGTGATTAAACTTCTTTATAGGTTATACTATGGTCATCACAAATATGGCTGCCATCTGTCACCATACAACATGATTATAGTATTTTTTACTATATTCTCATTTGAGCAACTTTGTTTGGGATATGTCTATGTATATCCTTATGGATATGTACGTATAGGTTCTTATGGATATTTAAATCTGCACTAGACCTTTGCTTTGGATGAAAGAAAGCGCAGAGCTGAATTTGTACTTTCCTATTGCACATGACCAGGAGCTTAGTGTTTGTATAGCAAGACACACCAGAAAGGGACCTGGCTGCCTGGCTGAGGGAGAGTCTTTCTACAGTAGGAGCACTGTTGGAGCAGAGGAGCCCTGGGCCGGGGAGCAGTCATCCTAGAGTCTGCTTTTAGCTCTGTTGCTTGCTGGCTGTGCATTCTGGGGTAACTTGTATATACTTTCCTGGCCATTAATGTAACATTGTGCATCTTTAAATCTTGTAAATTTTCCTTTCATTCATTGCAAAATCTGTAGATGTTCTTCGTGAAAGAACTTATAAATGCTGGATAATGTTGGGGCTCATGTCATGTGAGTAAACAGAAACCCTTTTGAAGAAGACACTGTTGAGGGACAATTAGAAAGAAGCAAGAAAGTCTTGTCTTTTCCATGTTAGAGACAAAATACTTGTCTTTGCTATGCGTTGTTTGCAGCCTTGAGCATTGGGAGTGGGGGAAGGAGGCCAATTTATAATAGTGTTGTTGGATCTAATGTCGAGAAAACAGCATTTTGAAGGCATGTGAAATAGTCACCCCCCAATTTTTTAGTAAAGTAATGAACAACCCAATAGGTAATTAAAAAGAAAATAATTATATGGGATGTAAAGCTTCTACACTGGGAAGGAGTCACAGTGTAAAAAAATGATCGAATATCTTTCAGGGGTGATCTATTAGAAGTTAGTTTGTGCTTTTGCAGTAGGTAAAGTAGGATATTTTAATATTGTTCAAAGGACAGACGATACTTTAGTATTGTCCAGTGATTTCCTATGTCTCCTTGCAGCTCTATTCCCTAGTAAATCACCCAGAGGCAAGAGCTGTGCCCTGAACAACTTTGTAGTCAAACTATTTGATGACCAGTTCACGATATCAGGCTACTGATATGTTCTCAGTAATTTATAGCATTGCTCCTTTTGAAGACAAAATATTTTCTCCTGTGCTGAATTGCTGTCTCTATTCATGTTCCCTAAATATAAATTAAATGACCTTTAATTTCTGTGGACGAATGTTGTATTTTGTATATGCTACATATTTTGATACCTATTTGCAAGAAATGCTTCCCCTGTGAATTGTTTTTCATTGCTGTTCCCATCTCCTTTTCTTACCCATGAAAGGGATGTATTTGGTTCTCTTTCTCCCAGTGTTCAGGTTCTTCTGGGAGGAAAACTTTTGAGGCAGCTCCCTGATCTAAGAATGCTATTTAACTCAAGAAATATCCCAAGGAAATGATTGTGTTTCAAGATCCCAATTACTGTGGAAAGGTTTCCAGGGGCTTGAGGAGTTCCCCTGAAGTCAGAGATTGTAGCGATCCCGGCTGATTGTCTATCTAGGACACGCATCCATCCACACCTTCCTCACGCCCATGGGAGGCAGTGGAGGCTGACTCCAACTCTTCTCCAGTGGTGGGTCCTAATTCACGGGAGCCAACCTTGGAGTTCAAGCCTCCTTTTCAGGGACTGGTTTGGGGTGGGAATGTCAACTAAAGAGGCTCAATCAGACTGAAGGGAATGGCTTTTAGTCCATGATGGGGGGGTAATGGTTAATTTTATGTGTCATCTTGAGAGAATTCTGACAAACACAGGGGAGAGAGCCTTGTTCTCTCTCAAATGGACGTGAGTGAGAAAGCACATTGCTCTGGTTACTGCTGCAGCCATCTTGTGACCATGAGGGCAGCCTCAGAATGAGGACAAGGCTGACATTCAAAAGAGGGAAGAGCCCAGAGAGAAAAAGCCTTGGGGATTCAGCCTTGTGAGATAACAAATTCCCTGATTGCTTAAATCTGTATGAGTCCATTTCTCTTGCTCTAGCAACATACCTCCCCTATTTTGACCTAGCAACTACCATGTGCCAGGCACTGTCCTAGCTCCTGGCTGCACAGCCATGAACGATCTGGTCAAAGTGCCTTCCCTCATGAAACGTCCTTTCTGGTAGCAGAGAAAACAATACCGTGTGAATATGTAATGTGATGTCAGGTAATCAAGCGGAGTGTGAGATAGGGAGTGTTGTTGGGTAGTCATGGGTCTGAGAGGCATGCTATTTGGCCAGGGAAGTGAATAACGTGAGGGAGTCAGCCATTCAAACATCTGAGGAAAGAACTTTCCAGGCAGGGGGAGTTGCAAGTTCAAAGGTCCCAAGGCAGGAAAGTGCTTGGTGTGCTTTAGAAAAAACCAGGAGGGTGGTACGGCTGAGTGAGGTGGAGCTTGGTGGTAAGAGGGAGACTGGGTTCCTAGAGGCTGCAGGACGGACCTGGGATTGCCCGTCTACATGATGGGAAGCTATTGGGGAATAAAGAACAAGGGGGTTATTTGCAGCTCAAAGCATCCTAATGGTTACAGAAGTAAAGTCACTTGGACCTGAAGAAGCAATCCGCAAAGGCCCGCGAATGTGACACCAAGGCTTGCCTTTGAGCCTTTGAAAGGTCATTACACCCACTGAATCTTCAAGGAACTCATCAGATCAAATAATTGTTGCTGCATTTCTTTTCTTTCTTTCTTTTTTAAGTCGGCTCCATGCCCAGCATGGAGCCCAGTGCAGGGCTTGAACTCACGACCCTGAGATCAAGACCTGAGCTGAGATGGAGAATTGGACACTTAACTTACTGAGCCACACAGGGGTCCCTGTTGCTGCATTTTTATGGTTCTGAATGACCCATAACTATATACATATGGGAAAAACTACACATGGAAATATACATATGATATTGGGAAAGTGCCCATTTTCCTATTTTACTAAGATTTAAAATATTATTTTATTTTTTATTTTTTAAAGATTTAAAAAAAATTCATGTGAGAGAGAGAGCAAGAGTGAACAAGAGCACAAGCAGGGATGACGGTCACAGGGAGAGGGAGAAGTGGACTCCTTGCTGAGGGGGGAGGCTGACATGGGGATCGATCCCAGGACCCCAGGACCCCAGGACCACGACCCACCCAGGCGCTCCTATTTAAGTTTTAAATCAGGAATAACTCTCATGTTTATTTTATCACATGCTTTGGCAGCCTCCCTTGAGATGATATCATGTGCTTTTCCTCATTTGACCTATTAATATGGAGAATTACATGAACAGATTTCCTGTTACTGAATCATCCTTACATTTTGGGAATTAACCCAAGTTGGCTGTAGTATTTGTTTAATATATTGCTGGATTTAATTTGCTGATATTTTATTTATCATTTTTACATCGGTGTTCATAAGAGAAATAAGATTAGCTTTCTTTTCTAGTGCTCTCTTGTTCTGGTTTTAGTATTAGTGCTTTTGTAAAAAGAATTGGGATGTTTTTCTTCTCTCTGGGATTGTTTAAGTGGTATCAGAATTTTCTTTCTTTGAAGCTTTGAAATCACTCAGGTTTTTTTTTTTTAAGATTTTATTTATTTATTTGAAAGAGAGAGAACGAGAGAGGGCAGAGTCAGAAGGAGTAGCAGTCTCCCCGCTGAGTGGGGAGCCCCATGCCGGCCTCAATCCTGGGACTCTGGGATCATGACCTGAGCCGAAGGCAGCCGCTTAACTGACTGTGTCATCCAGGTGCCCCTGAAATCATTCAGTTTTTACAATGAACACAATCTACTCATCTTACTAAATTATCTTTCATGTGATGATCCAGTTTTTATCTATAGGCTTGCGTAATTGTTTAACAGATGTAGTCATACCATATATTTTCGTATTCTGATTTTTGTCCTTAACCATATTTCAAATGCTTTTCTACATGCTACAGCATGTATAATAGTTGTAATTGGTAAATATCATTCCATTGTGTGGATGGACCATAATTTAATACCTCACTGTCCTTGTGTGAGTAGGATAGCTCTTGTTGTATTTTTGTAAAATAATGCTGCAATAAATGCACTTTACATAAGTTTTATTCTCATTTTAGATTTTTTTTCCCCTTAGGACAAATTCCCAGGAACGGACGAGTAGAAAACTTTCTATGACTTTGAGACCTATGGACAGACTGTTTTCCGAAAGGTTTGTATGAATTTATGAGGTCTCCAGAACCTTGGTGCGTTATTCGCACAGCATCCTTGTCGGGCTTGGGTGTTATTTATATAGCTATTTTTCTGCTAGTAGGTATGAGATGGCACCGTCAGCATCTAGACTCTGGTCTTAGAGGCGGGAGAATGAGGAGAACACTTTCCATTAAAAGTTGACACTGAGATTCCAGAGTTGATTTAGGTGCTGGTGTTTCCCAGGTGCAGATTCCCAGGTGCAGTTAGTCCTCAGCTTTGTCTGGACCCCCTGGCCCCAACTTTTGGCTACATCGGGCTACCTGAAGCCAAGGCCCAGAATTCAAACCTTGTCACCTAATCTGGTCACCTTTTTGTTTTTTGTTTGCTCCTTTTGGTTTATAATATGCCAGGCACAAAGGCTTAAGTTGCATTTGCTTAGTTAGTTACCAATCAGGACACCGTGGTTGGGGGACACGAAGACTTCCACAGGCAGACGGAGCAGGAGCCTGCCTCTGGTGGCCTCTTCTCAAAGACAAAATGCCTTCTATCTTTCCTGTCTTTCAAACTCACTAATTTGTAATTATAAATACAAACCCTTATCTTCTGAATAGGCTGGGAGCTGGCTCAGGGAGGGGAGAGAAATCTTGGCTCTTTGACACTGAACTTGTGGTTCTTCTCTAGTTAATCTGGATAAACCAAAACACTACTTGCCACCTTAGCAAAGAAGACCTCTTATTTTTGTGAAATCAAAGTACTTTGTAACCATGACGAATTTCCAGTGTCGGTAAACTGACCCAGAGAGAGGTTATGATCATAAAAGCCTCATGCAGAATGATCATGCTAGCTTTGTCTCGAGCTGGAATGGTCACACACGTAGTGTCTCCAGGAGGAAGGCTGATCTCACCCTGCCCACCAGGGGCTCGGAGGATGATTAACGGAGAGCAGAAGCCAATCAAGACTATTTCTATGGTTTTTAAATTTAGTTTTAAAAGTGAGCTAAGGCAAGCCAGAAAAATAAAATACTCCTGTTTTCATGGCGAGGAAAGGAAGCAAATGGTAGAGTTTAGAAACCACGTTTCTGTTCTTGAGTAAAGAGAACGAGGGGGCAGAGAAGAGGTGTGCTGTTAGATTACAATTCATCTTGAGTGACGTGCTATGCCTCATGCTTTCCTGAATTTGAAGCACATCAGCCTTGCTGTTTTTGTCTCTTCCATAAACTCAATGAGTATAGAATCATGTTTAATAAATATTTATTAAACACATAGAACATTCTTAGTTGTGTACTTGATCCCAAGGATACTAAATCAAATCAGATTTTGTCCCTACTTTCAAGTGAATTGTGTCTAATGCAGAGGAAAAAAGTACATGGATATAAAAATGATGGAGGTTAGATCAAGGTGTGAGAATCCGGAGGAGATAAACACTTTGGTCCAAATGAGCTGAGTATTAAGCTACGAGCTTCCTTATTTGCTTTGTGTCCCTTCTCTTTACTACACATCTTTCCTGGGAAATCTCGTTCACCCCACGGGCTTCCACCCACCCTGTGTATAGTTGACTCAGTTGTTTTCTCTTACTTGGACCTTTCTTTGGACTGCAGACCTGCGTGTTTACCCGTGAGGAGACATCTCCACTCGAATGTCTGGCAGGTATTTCAAAATCAACACAAAGAGAACTCACCTGACCCCAAACTCACTCCAGCAGAGTCCCCTGCTCAAGAAATCCAGGCGCTTGTGCCATCTGAGGTGCCTCCCCTCCTTCATCCTTTATAGCTAGATCTGGTTGGGTTAACCTTCCAGATAGATTTCAGTTGCCCTCTCTTCTCTTTTATCCACACTTCCATTGTCTTCGTCCACACTCTCAGGATTTCTCTCCTTGGTACCTTAATGGTCTCATGTCTGCTCAGAGTCTCCTTTCCCCAGTCTCTCCCTCCACCTCTTACAACACACACACTTGAGTCCTCTGGTCAGCAGGACCTATTAGAAACTCATATCTAATCACATCACTGAATAAAATCCTTCAGTGTCTGCCCAGTAGAACGTGCCCTTGCTTTTCTCTGAATGGGCCCTCCATCTCCTTCCTATGCCCAAATGACTTTTGATTCCCTGACCCTTCTGAGATCTAACTTCCGAGATTTTTGTGCTCGTTCCTCTACCCAGAATGCCCCTTTCCTTTCTCCCAACACGTTCATTCCTAAGTCCTTCATGTGCTTAAAAGATGCCTCATCCCAGGAAGCCTTTCCTTCTTCCTCCAGGCTGCCTCAAGTGCCCTTCCTAACCCATAGTCTCCATGCGTATCTCTCTCATAGCCCATAACCATTGATGAAATTATTGACTTAATTTTCAGCCTATTCCTCTAGACTAAGAGTTCCTCAATGGCAATAAGTATTACTACATTTCTCATTCCACCCCCCCCATACTTTGAATGGTGCTCAACAGATGACTGCAGGGTGAATGTTGTTGAAGAGGCAACTGAGATGCCCCCACATTCAAAAATGTGGTCAAGTATTTAGGATTGAGCAAATAACATTCTGATCAGTCTTATAGAACTGACACTAGAACCATTATTAGTTAATTTTTGGAAGTATGGAGGGCAGCAAGAGAGCCAAGAAATGGACAAATGTTGCCTAAATTTTTTTAAAAAGATGAATTATTGAAATTACACAGGAAAGATTGATAGGTGTACAAACCCTTAGGAAGCCAATACTTATGGCGATCAACATGAACTCATGTTCATGTCGTGTCAAACTAAAAAAATTTTAAGAGGTTTATGAAGCCAGTAGATGAGGACAATATAGAGCATACTGATTTCAGAAAAAGAATGCCTAAAATGTCTTATTTGACCTTTTTTTGGCAAGATGGAGGATAGGCCCAACATAGGTGGTGGTCACTAGTGATATTCCGGGGGCTCTGTTCATGGTCCCATCTGTTATTTCCAGTCATTTCCCCTCTTTCCTTGAAGGTGGGGCCATCAACCAGTATTTTTTGGTCCCATCTGTTATTTCCAGTCATTTCCCCTCTATTCATGAAGGTGGGGCCATCAACCAGTATTTTTTATAATAATTTTTTATTATGTTATGTTAGTCACCATACAGTATATCCTTAGTTTTTGATGTAAAGTTCCATGATTCATTATTTGCATATAACACCCAGTGCACCATGCAATACATGCCCTCCTTAATACCTATCACCAGCCTCCCCCAGTCCCCTACCCTCTCCCCCAGAAGCCCTCAGTTTGTTTCCCAGAGTCCACAGTCTCTCATGGTTCATTGACCAGTATTTTTAAAAAGAATTGGAGGAAAGAGAAAATACTCTGCTTGGGGTTTAAAGAAGGTGTCCTATCTGTGCACATTTGCCTTGTCCTTTTATTCCCTGCTTGGCATACTGAGGCCATCATAGGGTCCTTGGTGGGATCTTTGGATAGGACGAAGGAGCAGATTATGAAAGCCTCTTTCTCCTTCTTCTCTTTATTTAAAAAGTATGCAAAATTTTTGGCGAAGAAATGGTTAAAAACTCAAATATTCTACCAAGAGCTATCATGAAAGATGGCATTCTCTTGTGGTATCCCACCCTACCTCCCAGTTCAGTATCCTGGAACAACCACTTTAGCTGTTTCTTTTGTAATCTACTCCTTTTCCAAGTAATATGTCTATATGACTATTTCTAGATTTATAACTTTTAGATATTATCTGTTGACTGCATACTATGGACGATGAGGGAGCAGGATAAACGAGAGCATGGTGGTGTGACAGAGCACATGCATCTCACCAGCTCCCTTCCCTTTTCCACATTCTTTGAATGCAGGTACTTATCCTTTTTGCTCCAGTGTGTTGCTCTCTAGGTCTTCTGTGATTTCTAGACTTCAATTCTCTCCTGCATTGGATCCTTGATTCCTGGATTTGATGTTCTCTTCTTCCTTTATTTTTTTCCTTGTTTACATTCTTTGGTAGCTTCCTGAGAAAGGGGACACAAGGGGTACATACTTTCTGCAATCTTGCATGTCTGAGTATTTCTTTATTGTACTTTTATTCTTGATTGAAAATTGGTTTGGGTATAGAATTTCCTAAGATAAGAATAATTTTCATTAGCATTTTGAAGCCATTTTTCGATATCACTGTGAAGAAGCTGTGGTGAGAACAATATCACGTACTCGCCAAATCTCTTTCTTCGTCCTTTTCGGCACACAGAACAATCTTGCTCCTCAGTGTTATTTAGAGTTAGGTCACGGCCCTAAGACTGAGTTATGACCAATGGTTGTAGATAAGAGTGGTGCACCTGCTTCAGGTTCACACAGTCCTGCAGGCTCTCTCTTCCCCTTGCAGGGTGTTCTATAAGCCACGTCTTGAAGATGGTGGTATCACAAGATGGGTCTTCTGTCCCTTAATGATTGAAGAACCCTGCCCTCTGCTTCTGCTGACTGTGATTTACTGATTGATTGATTGAAGTAGAGTTGACCTATAATGTTATATTAGTTTCAGGTGTACAACAGAGTGATTTGACAGTTCTGTGTAGACATTATTCAATGCTCACCACAGTATAGTCACCAACTGTCATCAAATGTTATTACAATATTCCTGGCTATATTCCCTTTGCTGTACTTTTCATCTCCGTGACTTCTTTATTTTTTAGCTGGAAGTTTGCCCCTCATTCTATTGTGAGTAATTGAGATTCGGGAGCTATCGTTAGTTGACCCTGATTAATAAGTAAATCATATGCCATTCTGATTCTAGTTCCTTCTTATGTGACTTGTTTTCCATGTGACCTATTTTTCTCTTTGGAAGATGGTTGGGAAGAACGGAGCAAGGATACGACATTTAAACCCGTTCCTGAAGGAAGAGTAGGAGTCTGCTGGATAGAAGGAGAAGTAGAAGCTACAGCATGGGGATGTAATAGAGTAGAGTGTGTTTGCAGAAGACTGAAAAGTCTGCACAGGAAGTCATTCATTCATGCATGCATTCTCTAAATATTTATGGGAGTGTCTACTAGTTGTCAGATACAAAACTAGGGGATGAAGAGAAAATACCCCTTACGTATTAGTGGTAGAAATAGAAATGGGAGCACCTGGGTGGCTCAGTCAGTTGAGCTTCCAACTCTTGATTTCAGCCCAGGTCATGATCTCAGGGTCGTGAGATCCAGCCCTTTGTCAGACTCAGTCCTGAGCATGGAGCTTGCTTAAGACTCTCTCTCTTCGTCTCCCCCTGCCTCTCCCCCACTGTTTGCATGCTCTCTCTCTCTAAAAAAAAAAAAAAAGAAAGAAAGAAAGAAAGAAAGAAGAAAAGAAAGAAAGAAAGAAAAGAAATGTAAACAACTTAAAAAATATTTAAATATTGTCAGAGACATATAACATAGTGGTTAAGGGCATGGGCTCTGGGCATAGTCTGCCTAAATTTGAATTCTGGCTCTACCACCTGTAGCTGTGTGACTGTGAGCAAATTACCTAATTCCAGTTTATTCATATGTAAAATGAAGATGATATATTATAACAATATTCTTATTGTAAGGGTTAAAAGAAACAATGAAATGTAAAGTGCCTCATATGCATTGGTAAGACTTTAAACATATTAGCTGTTATTATTAGTACGCTCAATGTGTGGATGTAGGATGATCATAGGCTGGAAAGGACCTTTCATAAACTACGTCAAGATTTTTGGACTGTACCCTGTAGACATTAGAGGTTATTTCAATATGGAGATGAAGGAGAGATCCATTTTGAGTGCCTTGTCATTCTGCTAGCCTTATGAGACTCAATTTCAAGGGAGCAGCGATTTTCCTAAACTCTTGTAAGCCCATTACATGGCTACTCTCACTCACATGCCTGGGGCATGGTCACAAGTTCCTCGTCTTATTAAACTGACACTGGCTTCAAAGTTCATCATTATTCACTAGTTTTGATTCCCCAAGGCTAATGCGAGTCAATGTGAGTCAAATTTCTTCCTTTTATAACACTTCTTAGGCTACTCGTGATTTGATTCACTGCTTGGAGACATTTGAATGCACAGTCAGGGAGCCAGAGCCTGTCAGGGCTGGAAGGGGCTTTGGAGATGCACTTATCCAAATTCTTTGCTTTCCTGATAAAGAAGCTGAGATCCAAAGAGGTGGTGGTGGTTAATTTTCCTGGAGTCAACAATGCGCCTGGCAATAATTATTAGCATTTGGGGGTGATAAGTAATCATGACCCTCTCCTTGCTCTGAGCTTGGAACTAATAGAAAAATAAGACATAGGGATCTGACAGGAGGTGGTAAAAATATTGGCTTTCTTACTGAATGAATTTAAATTAGAGAGTACAACTTGATATGTAGTCAAATGGCCTTAGCTCTGAATATCAATACATTTGACAGGCGCTGGTGGTTGTTTACCCTACAGATATTCTTTGCCCTTCTCCCTTGCCAGCAGAGCTGGTCTTCCACATAGATGCTGAAAGTACTTCTATTCCAAGACTTCCTTATAGCTAGGAAATGATTATGGGGCCTGATTCTGGAAACTTCTGTGTGACCTTTCCTCTCTTGAAAGAGAAATGCTTGTGACAGGTGCTTTCCTCTCCTTATTCCCTTTCTTCTTCTCCTCCTTCTCCTCCTTCTCAGCCTTCTCCTCTTTCTCCTATTTCTCCTCCTCCTCTTCCTCCTCCTCCTCCTCCTCCTCCTCCTCCTCCTCCTCCTTCTCCTCCTCCTTCTCCTCCTCCTCCTTCTCCTCCTCCTCCTCCTCCTCCTCCCTCCTCCTCCTCCTTCTTCTTCTTTTTCTTCTTCTTCTTCTTCTTCTTCTTCTTCTTCTTCTTCTTCTTCTTCTTCTTCTTCTTCCCTTCCTCCTCCTCCTCCTCCTCCTCCTCCTCCTCCTCCTCCTCCTCCTCCTTCTTTTGTTTTCGGACATTGTTGCTGGAGCCCGTCATGAAGGGAGGCATGTCAACATGCTCAGATAGCAGATCAGAAAAATGCAAAACACCGGGGTCCTTGATGACATTGTCGAGCAGCCACACCAAGGCCCATGTCCTTGATTCTGGACTTCTCCCTACTTAAACTTACACAGTGTTTTGTACTTGGTACTTGCAGCCAGCACCAGCCTCACTGCTAAGTCTACCTGAACTCTGACTCTCCAGGATGTTGAGTCACCACGTTTGTTTATTCCCCAATCTCACCAAATGACCAGGTAAGAGACTCAGGGTGGGAGTGTTGAGGAGAGACACCGAAGCCTGAAGTGTTCTATGCACACTCTTCTTTCTTGCCCACTATGGAAAGTGGGAATGGGAGATAAGCACCCCCTCTCCCCCACCAAACCTGATCAGAACATTGGAAGAAAAAGATTAGACTGGAGTCTAAAAATAAAAGGTCTTGTCATTCTTTAAATTGAAGAATTAGACCCATAATTTTAGGTGACAAACGGAGTTGAATTGAGTGTGTGTATGCATGTGTGGACTCTGACGGTGCTTCTAAAGCTTCACGCTTCTGGCTCTGTCTGCTTCAGGCCTCATCAGCCTTCCAGGCAGCTCCTAAAGTGGAGCGTTAACCACAGTGCTGGGCATGCCTGAAATATGCATCTTGTTTCCAGAGTGCTGGACATGAACAATGCAAAGAGGGTGAATCTGGTGACTACATCTTTGAGGCACAGTAATTTCATTGTGAAATTTTTTTCTTTAATTTTGCCTGAAGAGGAGAGGATTATTAAAATTATGTCATTGCCCATCAGGCTGTCAGAAAAGCCTGTAATCTTTTTTTTTTTTTTTTTGAGAGCTACAGAACAGAAGTGATGGAAGCAAAGAGCTGGCTGCCAATCAAATCCAATTTCCATACTCTCCACATTTCTTTGATGAGATATTACAAGCTGCAAAAAGGGAAATTGTTTTTCTGCTTCCAAGAAATTGAAGTTAGTCATGAAACCCAACCAAACAGACCAAGGTGCCAAGCAGTGCCAAGAAGCATATGTATGCCCTGCCTGACCACTCACATGGAGGGATCTATTAAGACTGGGAGTGGGGCGGAGTGGAAGCCACCAGGTTCAGTGTCCTGTGGTCAGAAAGATGATAGTGTGGGAGGTGGGCACGGACCCTGCTCCCTGGCCCAATGCTTCCAAGACTGCTTGTTGCCCAGGTAAGTCCACACCCTCATGTGTGGGCCTCATACTGCACTAACGTGAAGCCGTGGCCTTTCATGATGAACACCTGCACTGACCCACTGGGGTCTTATTTAGATACGGGAGACAGCTCTTGTTGGATTGACTATTTGCTGTCCTGGAAATACTTGCCAAACTTTAATGGAGACTGAGTTGGGGGAAAGGGGGTGTAAGTGATATTTGGTGTTCCCCACAGTCATTCAATCATTTACTCGTTTACTTGTTTATTGCCTACTATGTGCAAGCATTGGGAGTGTAAGTGTGAACAAGAGAGTCATAGAGCAGCTACTTGGAGCTGAGGATCTAGCAGGGGTTGGAGGTGAGTTAACAGTACTGATGGAATTCTGGGGGTATGTGTGCTGGGGAGTGGGAGGGTTTGGGACAGGGAGGTGCCTAGAATGAGTCTCAAGGGGTTTCATTTGCAGAGATGGGAAATGCCTGATGAAGGAGAGGGAAGGAGCCTGGAGAGAGAGAGATAAAACAACTTTGGGACATCATGAGGTTGGAGTATTCTGTGACATCCAAATAAAGAGGTCATGTAGATAGTGAGGAAATCAACCAATAGTATTAAATGTTTATGTACATATTCAGCCAGTTTCAACTTTATGTTCTGGGACTAGTTTGTTTCTATCTATGGCTTGTTAACTCAGATTCATGGATTTGAGACTTTTACTTTGCTCGGTTCTTAGAGCATCTGGGGTGTAGAGCATCTACATCTCTAATCCTGGCCTAACATTTTGCCAAGGTGGGTTACTGGTACCAAGAGACACCCAGGACCCAGGGGCCATGGTTACAGAGAGAAATGGGTCTTAGGTCAGCCTTAAAAATATTGCTGCTCACTGTAACTGCAGCTGTCGTGGCTTTGAGATCTTATGTGGTCTTTCTTCCCCTCAGCCTTTGCCTGTCCAGCTAACCTATAGGCTGGTGATTCCACCCCAGCCCCCTTGCCCCAAGCCTATCCTTTACTATGAAATTCCTCCATCTCCTTGATTATTTTAGTTTCCCTTCTCTGAACCTGATCACCACTGTCTTCATCATTCAATAAAGGTCAGGGTGGGCCATCTCCACTTAGGCAAGAATTCTCGCAGTAATTTATTTTGAGGTAGGCTCTTTAGTAACATTAAGTAAGAAAAGGATTGAGTCTTTCAAATCATGTAATCAGGCTCAGCAGATCAGAAATCTGAAAAAATAAACATTGTGATAAATTTCACTCCCCATCATCTTTTTAATATACTCCTCACTGCTCTAAGCTTTGAAAGTTCACATGCATCACCTGCACCGGCTCAGCTGACAAGGACTCAGATGTTCTTAGAAGATTGAGCTTATGATCCCCTCACTGTAGCTCGAGGTAGCCCCCTGGAACAGCATAACTCCGTGGCTACAGCAGCTGGACGTAGTAAAAATCAGTCAGAGCCGAATTTGAATCTTAGCTCCATCATTGAGTACCTGGAAAGCCATGGTCAATTTAACTTCTTTTGACCTCAGTTTCTTCATCAGAAAAGGTAGATAATAATACTTCATAGGATTATTGTTGTGAGAATTAATAGACATGACATATGAGAAGAGTCTAAGAGCTCAAATAAATACTCCTTGCCAGTGTGCAGCATGTCTATGGGTCCGACCGAGGCTGTGCAATATGGTGGCTACTCCATGGAGCTCCCGAGCACCTGAAATGTGGCGGATTTGAATTGAGATGTGCTGTCAATTGGTATCAATACAAATCAGAGTCCAAAGTCTTCCTATAAGAAAAAGATGCAAAAAGAGTGTGACATATTTCATTAACAATGGTTTTTATCGATTACATGTTGAAATGTAGACATTTTGGATGATATTGTGTTAAATACAATCTTATTTCTCGCACTTAACATTGTAGGATTAATCACTAAAATTAATTTCACATTTTCTTTTCTTTTCTTCATATGGCTACCAGAAAATTAAAAATTGTGTATGTGTCTTGAAGTCTATTTTTAGCAGACACCTCTGCTCTGGGCATAGGGCTTACCCTGACGGACTTCCAACGTTTGAGGTTGTGAGCAAAGTAGTCACCTGGGTTACCACAGCATCCTCCCCAGCCGGCGTCCTAACTTCAACCTATCTCCTCACTGTGCCCACAGGATCTTTCTAAAACACAAACTTGGCTCCTATTTTATGTTGGAATAAAGGTTGAGTGCTTCAGAGTACCTGGCCCGGAGCCCATCTGCTGTCCTCATCCCTGTCTCTCTTCACGAACGCACTTCTGTGCTCAACCGTGATGACTCCTTATACCTTTTCAAACTCACCATACCCTCTTCCATGCTTCAGTTATTCACTCAACAGTTTTTGATAATTAACTGTGAGCTGGGCAGTATTGTAGGCATTGAGGAAGTATGGTGAGCAAGACAGACAGACGTTCTGCTCTCAATTTCAGTGGTGGAGTCAATGTCTCTGCCTGGAATGTATTTTCTCTTAACTCACTGGCGTCACCACTCTAGGAAGTCTCTCTTGGCAATGTCCCATAGTCCAAGCTCTCATAGCTTTCCACCTCCATTTTTATCATAGCATTTATCCCATTTAATGATATGTCGATTGATTTATTTTTTAAGCAACTAGTTGTTTTAATTCAAATTCTTAACAGTACTACTTAAAAATGAACTTCTTTTTTGTGCTTTTCTTAATGCAGAGTCATTACTTTTTCATTTAAAAAATTGAGATGTAATTGACATATAACACTTAGTTTTAAGTATACAACCTAATGATTTGATATATGTATGTGTTGTGAAATAACTACCACATTAAATTTTGTTAACATCCATCACCACACATAGTTACACATTTTTTCCTGTGATGAGACCTGTTAAGATCGGATCTCTTAGCAACTTCCAAATATACAATACAGTATTGTTAACGATCATCACTATGCTGTCGAGTCCATTTCCAGGACTGACTTATCTTATAACTGGAAGTTTGTACTTGTTGACCACCCATTTTGCCCACCCCCTAAACAAAATGTTGATTTATTTTTTAATCAAACTTTCGATTTTGAGATAATTGTAGATTCACAGCAGTTGTAAGAAATAATACAGAGAAATCCTGTGCACCTTCTATTGTTCCCCACAATGTGTTTCATACTTAAAACACAACAGTGCAATATCAAGGCCTGGGTATTGACACTGATACAGTCACCCGCCCTGTTTCGATTTACCCAGTTGTACTTATTTTGTGAATGTGTGTGTATATTTAGTTCTAAGCAATTTCGTTACATGTTTTGTTCTTGTATCCATCACCCCAGTCAAGAGACAGAACATTTCCATCATCGGAAAAATCCTACATGTTGACCCTTTATAACCACACCCACTTCCCTCCTTCCCCGAGTCTCCTTGACCCCTGGCAGCCACTAGTCTGTTCACCATCTCTATTATTTTGTCATTTCTAGAATGTTCTGTAAATGGAATTATACAGTACAGAAATTTTCACGATTGGCTTTTTTCAGCCAGTGTGATTTTCCAGAGCCCCACGCCAGTCGTCACGTGGTGGTTCCCTGTAGCGTTGAGGGGTACTCTGTGCTAGGGGTGTACGGCAGTTTAAATAAACCTTCCCCTGGTGAAGGACACCTGAGTTCTTTCCGGTTTGGAGCTACTGTGAATAAAGCGGCCGTGAACATCGGTATACAGGATTTTGTATGAAGACACGTTGCCATTTCCCTGGGATGAACGCCCAAGAGTGCGATCTCTGGCTCACATGCCCGTTGGCTTATTTATCATCTTCACTAGACCATTGGCTGAGGACAGGTGCGTGGGTCCATTCATATTTGCCTCAGGTGCACTCAGCATGTGTGCGACACATGGTCATCCTCTCTAACATCGGAAGGCCAGAAAGGAGGAAGGAAAAGATAAAGGGAAGCAGGAGCGAAATCTCTCATTACCTTCAGCTGTCCGCTATTCCTCCATGTCTCCCTACATCAGCATTTGGTTTTTTAATGAGCCCAGTGACTTCAGGGCCGGACAGGGCCTGGCACAGAGTAGCTGCTTACTAACTATGTGCTCTATTATGCAGTGAATCCTCTCAAGAGGAGAGCGGCCCTCCTCCTCTCTTTCCCCAGCCCCACTTCACTCCAGCCTCAGCCCCGGCTCACAAAGACACACGCGTGCACTCTGGAGCCGGGATCCCCGGAATCTTTTGCTGGACCAAAGCCAGCAGCGAACAAATGAGGTGCTGTGGCTTCGGAGGTTAGCTAACAACAACCCTGGCCTTGTCTGTGCAACTGCCTAGGGAATTACGAATGCGGGATTTGGGGACCCGGCAGCTTTGTGGACTCGTTCCAGTGAGAATACAGGATGCACTTGAAATAAAGAATGCTTCTTCGTGACTCATTAAGCTGCTCTCGTTCCTCTCTATTAGGCATGTGTCTGCCCTGCCAGGCAAAGCTACGACCTTCAAAAGTGGAAGAGTCAGGCGGAAATAAAAACATTCCACTTCAGCGCCTAAACCATGCGCCCCTTAATCTGAAATAAATCTGTGACGACGGACAGATACTTCTTTCAGACAGTTGTGGAGAAAGGCTTGACTCGTCCTAGTAAATCAGACACAGGCTTCATTATTTTTAGTCTCGTTAAAAAAAAAGTTCCCATGGCAACCACACCATCATCTAGGGCAAATATTATCTCTTTAAGTCAATAAAATGAGGCGCGGTCCCACAAATACCCAGTGCTTTGAAAGGAAGAAATGTCTTTTCAGTAAAATTAATGTCTTCCAAGACTTCTCCGTTTGTCCTCATTTGTAAACCCAGATTTTGTTTTCCCCTGTAAATAAGGGTTATTCAAAGCAACATACAGCTTTGTAAAGTGTAAGGCTGACCTTCCTTGCATCTGTTTGCAGAAAATCACTAATTCTATTAATTCCTTGAAACACAAAGCTTCATTTGTGGCTTTTTTGTTCATCCACAGGAGGCATGATGCTAATTAATTGGACCCTTGGAGAGAACCTTGTGTATTCTGAGAGGACAATGGGGAAAAACGTCTCAGAGCATGCACATTTCTTCTCAGCTCTTAAGAGATCGTCGTAAGTTATAGAGCAAACGGCTTTGCTCCTGTGGGCCCTCACTTACACCCGTGGAAAGAGTGGGTTATTCGCTACGCGTTGGTTGGCTCCGTTAATTTGACTCCGTTCTTGGTCGGCACTGAAATTGTTTGGGATATTCATGAAGATTTATTCATATATTGAATTTTGGAATCATGATAAAGTGTATACCCCCAGAGTGTGAGATTTGGATCTTCAGAACTAGATCTTACACTCCAGACCTTTTTCATACTGAAAAACGCATTGTTAATTTTAGCATCAGTTCAAAACTCCACAGGCTGGCTGGGGAAGCAAGCTTGGGGCCACCCCACGTCTCCTGGTTTCAGGATGCTGGTCGGGTCTCATAGTCCCCAATGACTACTTCCTCTATTCTCAGGCTCACATTCCACACCCCCCCACATTTAGTACCTTTGAAATCAGGGTATGTCTAACAATGGTGTGCCATAATTTCTTATTGGCAGCTTTTTATTTCTTAGAGGTACATGATGACGATGGGAAAGAAAGAGAAACGACATTTGTTGCCCGCTTATCATGTATCAAGCACGGAGATAAGTAATTTATAGATGTTACTATTTTTAAAAAGATTTTATTTATTTATTTGAGAGAGAGAGTGCGCACAAGAGAGAGTGAGCACAAGCGGGTGGGGGGCGGGTAGGGGCAGAGGGAAAAGGAGAAGCGGGCTCCCTACTGAGCAGGGAGCCTGACACAGGACTTGATCCCAGGACCCCGGGATCATGACCTCAGCTGAAGGCAGACCCTTAACCGACAGAGCCACCCAGGCGCCCCATAGATGTTACTTTGTAGACTCCTCACATGAACCCTGAGAAGGGGGCATTTTTAGTTTTGCGGAAGGCTGGGGGTTACGAGACTCATCCAAGGTGGCACGTGTCAGAGTCGAGAATTGAACACTAATCTGGAAGACTTTATTGTAATATGAACCTTTGGATTCTCCATCTGACCTGCCCTCGGCTGGTTCTGTTCATAAAAGAGTTGCCAACCTTTAAATTCTGGTGCGAGGAAGGGCCTTGTGAGTCATAGGGTACAACCCCACCATGTTACGGATGACGAATCGAGGCTGAGCGAAGTGACCTGCCCGAGTCGGTCGCAGAGGAAGCTGTGTCACTGACAGCGTGGCTGAGCCAGGGACGCGAGGTGCCGGCTCTTGAGATGCCTTCGTCGCCTGCACACGTTGCCCGCCCCCGGGCCCTCCCTGCACCAGGCCTCAGTCGCTCAGTCTGCTCTACAAGGCACCGACCCTCGGCTCATTCCTTCTCTGTCGTCATGCTCCCCCAGACGCCTCTCTGCCCCCTCCCCTGTCCTTCCCTAGCCCTAGTGAAGCCGTGTCTTGTGACTCCTCCTCCAAGGTGACAGCCAATCCATACGAGGATGAAAATAGAGCAAGATTAGGGCAGAGTCTGCAGGGCCTGCACTTGGAGAGACATCAGCCACGGCTTTGCTACCTCAGGAGAGTGACTTCAGGGGTGGGAACGTCCACGGGGACGGAAGGGAAGGTGGCCGAGGCACGGCCTTCGGTAGCCTTTGAAATCCCGCGGCAACCTCTCGCTCTGCCTGGAGAGAGGCAAGTGGCAGCGCATAGGGCAAGGATGGCAAAAAAGTGGCATCTCTACGTCATTTCCCTTTCCCACACCCACGATGAAGCCGAGGAGCTACTGTGCCCACTCACGCTCTGCCCTGTGCCCACTCAGAGGTCTTCCGAACGCAGTGTCCCAGGCAGCACCTTCCAACGCTTGGTTGTAGAGAAGAAACCAACTTACTTACCATCCCCAGTGCTGTTGAAGGCTTTGGAGGCGGGCAGATTGCAAAATAACCGAGCCTCTATTTCTCCCAATGGAAAAAGGAGAAAAAATCATTGATTTACAGAAGTGGCGTAAGATTGAGAGAGAACATATGTGAGAAGGACGCAGATTCCGCGCAGCCTCACACATAGTAGGTGCTCCGTGACGATAAATTGTCACTGGTTAATGATGTCACCAGGTTAATGATGATGGGGGTAGGCGTGAAGCTCGGCTCTGTGGTAGAAGGACATTGGCGATTGTAAAAGAAAAGTAGCTTTGGCTTCTCCTTGTTGTCTTTATCTTGTGACATTACAGACACAAGCATGTATGTTTCAGGTCTAATGCAAAACGGCTGAAGAGTTCTCTTTGGAAACACAGCTCAGGATGGCAGCTTACCACCAACCAGCGAACTCCAAGCGAGTTACGAAGACCACACCAGGTAAGCAGTCTGTCCCGCGGGAGCCCCATTCCGGTGATGCTACTCCCAGGCTCAGGGCTGGAGAAAGTCCTTTATTCTGAGCTCCATTCAATTTTCTATAAAACACATATCATCCCTGAATCTAGAGGTGGGTATACTGATGGTCTAGTGATGGATTCACTGAGGGTTGTTACCTGTTTTGAAAAAACCAAGCCCTGAACGAGTAGCACACTATTTAAAGAACACTTCTCTTTGCAGGAAACAGGAAGGTTTTAACTTCTTTATGTAGTATTTTTTTGTGTAATGTGCATCTTAAAGGTCTCGGGCTATGTCGTTATTTGCTGTGATATGTAAACTCCTAAGGGCAGGGATGATGTCTGCTTCATTTATTTTTTAGAGCACCCGGAATAATGCCGTGACCAACGAAGTCTTTAATCCATTTGTATGCTACTGTTGCAGATTGGAATATAAACTCTGTCCCACGCTCATAAAGAATACTATTGCATTCTTAGTTTAGACCTTCCAAGAACCTGAAGTCTAACGAGACATTTCTGTTAGAACAGTATTGAATATCATTATGTGCAGGACCAATGTATACTTTTTGGTTTATTTTAATTCTTAAAGTGTCAATATCAGTTGATTTTCTGTTCTAAAAGCCTGCCCAATGTAGGAAATGTGAAAACTGCTGAAAACCATATAGAAGAAATAAAAAGTCCCCTTTAACTCCCATGCCAGAAGAGAATCTCTTCGAACATCTTGGTGTTTGTTATTTTTTTTTTCCTGTAAGACTCATTTTAAAGTGTTATTAATATTAGCTAATCCTTAACTAATTTAAAGACTTTCAAAAGGTTTCTTCTTACTGGGAGTTCCATCCTTTTCGTTTGTGATCCTGGGTCCTTTCCAGAAAGAATTATTACTGTTTTGTTATTTTCAATGTATTGAAACGTGTTGTGAGTTAAGGGAAAGAGTTTGCTGTGAGCTGCTAGTGACTGATGCCTATTTCGAAGGAAAGTTGTGGTTACCATGAAGCAAAATTAATCCATCTTGCCCCAGTGCATTTGTTCCCAGGTGAACTACTTTTGACTGTTTCCCTAGGATTATGTCACCCACCAAGGTAACTTTCTGTTTCAGTAGGTGATGTTAAGAAACAAAACAACACCCTTCCAGTTAATCAGTTTTGGAAAAGAGAGGCTGGCTTTATATCCCAAGGCTTTGATGTGTTTAGTGGTTCCTGTACGGATCTGCCTCTCTTTTGTTTTGATTGACAAGACCCTTATATATATTTGAGCAGTCAAGCAGCCCAGTAACGGAGGGTAGAGACATTTACCCAGAGCAAACTTCTATCACTCATTGTGATTTTCTCACATCTTGGGTGCAAGTGTGAGCTCTAAAAGGAGTTAGCTCCAGCAAGATCAGGTAAGTGCTTCTCCATCTTTGTACCTTCATTCCACTGGAAGGGAAGTCCAAAGAGCCCTGCTAAGGTGACAGATCAGAGGTAGGTCAGTAGAAGTAGATGAGACCGAGAGATCTGATTTGAAAAGAAATAATTTTGCAGCAATAATGAATCATTTGAAGCAATAATGAATGGAGGGCATTCCATAAATGCAGTGTCCGCTCTCACTTTAACATCCAGGTATGTTCTGTCCCCTGGGCCAAGGGTGCAGGGAATGATTCTGGCTCCTGGAAAAGCACAGAAAATGACCATGACCCAGATAGGATAGACCTGACAGTAGATTGGGATTAGGTTTTAAATACTTCCAATGCTTTCCAATATGTGGATTTAAATGGAATCACAACCAGGTGCCTATTACAGCGGAGGCCTAGAGCAGAGGCAGTTTGTGGCGAACAGGACACATTGTTATGAATGCTACCAAGTCAGGCGCCAGGATTCATCATATCTTATGCATATCCGTGTTTTGTGGTGGGCTGGGTTAGAAACGATACATCTGGGCATAGAGTTTTTATTTACTGATGTCCCTCCCATTCCCCATCCATGACACTGAAAACATAATTTTGAGCAGGTGGGGAACCCATATGGCACCAAATACCCTAGATCTGAACAAAAATAATTTGGGTGTGTTCATGGAGTATGTTAGGATATGCATTACTTTTGGTGTGACTCATATTTTGCGTTTATTTTGGAGAGACCATTGGAACAAACCTCTCTAATACGTCAGTCAAGTGCAGTAGTTGGGTAGCAATAAGGAAAAGCCCGAGGATGCCCTGGGAGAGTTCAGTGTCTAGTGAGTACGCTAGGTCCATGGAAACCATGCTGGAGTCAGTTAGAGGAAAATTTGGGCACCTATGTTGGTGTTTGTGGGCATTTACACTTTCTTGGCTCATTTCTTTTGAAATGCTAAGAGCAAAATGCCTTTGATGGTGACCATTATATCATTGGTCACCCCCTGGAAGGAAGCTGGCTCTCTTTTCAAATTTTTAAAAAAAATTTTTAAAGGATTTATTTATTTATTTCAGAGAGAGGGAGAGTGAGCCCAAGTAAAGGGGCAGAGGGAGAGAGATTCTTAAGCAGACTCTGTGCTGAGCGTGGAGCCCAACCTGGGGGCCCCCAATCTCATGACCCTGAGATCACGACCCGAGCTGAAACCAAGAGTCTGTCGTTTGACTGATTGAGCCACCCAGGTGCCCTGGGAAGCTGGCTCCCTCAATAAACTGTCTTTCCTTTCCCTCTCTGGAGGAACACCATGAAGCTGGCATACCTTTTCCTTGGTCCCATGGCCCTCTTCTTCCTGGCCGGCTGCAGCTGTGTCCTCAGCACCTCCGGTGGGGACCTGCTCACCTTTGTGGGCTGTGCCGTGAGGGAGTTTACTTTCCTGGCCAAAAAGCCGGGCTGCAGGGGTCTTCGGATCACTACGGATGCCTGCTGGGGCCGCTGTGAAACCTGGGAGGTGAGTCTCAAGGCAGGTGCAGGTGGCAAAGCCTTCGGGGCCAGCCACCTGGGTTGATTCCTGTGTTCACTTTTTAAATAAAATGAGGGAGAGTGGGGCATTCTTGTGGATTTTTTTTTTAATGACAATTACTTGGCATTCTCCAAAAATAATCTGAAAGAAGCATGATAACAAAGTGTTGATAGAATTAATGTTTGTACTTACATAGCGACTATATATTTGGGAATCGTCTGTGGGAGGTTAAGATGTGCTATTGTCCACCCAATTTACAGATGACATGGAGGAATTCAAGGAGTGAGTTATGTAGACAGTTATGTAGACAGTCAGTAGAAAGTTGGGAATAAATCGTTGGTTCAAGCATGTCACCAAAATTGCTCTATATTCCTCTCCCTGTGAAAACACAGCCGGTTAACACGCGATAGGCTTTAAACTGTCTAGCAGGGGAGGGTGGGTCCTCAGTTCTTCCCTCAATGGCTCATGCACAGCTTTGCCCTGCCCCAGCTCCCCACTGCAATTTGTGAGGCCCTCAGGGATTGCCACAGACATATCCACAAAGTCCCTCTGTATTCTATGATATCCAGCCTTTTAAGAAGCATCCCATTTAAAATGAGGTTAAACATCTTAGACAAAGTTAGAACCCTGCTGGGCTGAGGTCAGGAGATGTTTGCAAGGTGAGAAGAAAAGAGGCACATTCAGCACAGAGTGTCCCATCACCCCGTGGAGTGACCGTTGACTCTTTGTACTGAGGCCCGAGTTGGTTACTAATGAAGCTCCAGCTCCGATTTGTCACCTGGGTTCAGAAACCTTTAATGAGCACCCACTATTGCAAATTCCAAAGCCAACGTCCAAGGTCCTTAGCAACATGAAGTTTGCCTGTTTTCCCAATGTCTACCCATATCCCGAGCTCTGGTCTTGTCAGACTGATTTTGAAAAGTTTTATTAAACACCCCTCATGAAATCTCCCATTTGATCTTTTTCTCATGCTTTCTCATTTCCATCTGTCATTATTAAACATATTCTTTGATGTTTGTGTCCAGAGTCAGCTCCTTCCCTAGAGGTTTTCTGACTCCCTGGTCAGCCCTAACTCTAGATTATCTTTTGTCTTACTTTTCCCCGCCACACAACACTAGATTCTAATGTTTTTTGGGAGAGGAGTTTCATTCTTGTGCCTTCGATAGCTTTGTTGAAGTGTCATGTATGAACAAGACATTCAATAAATATTTGTTGAGTTGGATGGGATTGACCTCTCTCTGGAGTCATACATCTTTTAGCCTAATTGATGGCAACTTAGAAGTCCATGAGCACCACAAGAGGATGCTGTCATCAGAAAAAATAGCCATCTATTCAGGGATTCAGGGAGCAACCTGGTATCACTTAGATAAAATTATGGCCCCATGAATGGATTGGATTATGGTGGTGAAATCTCCAAGTTAAATAAAACTACTCTACCTAATTCGCTGTATTTTTTGCACCATCCAGGGGCATAAGACCTAATAGCCAAATGAAAATTTAACTGCTAAGGATACCATGGCTGTGACTTGACATCAAACTTCCTTGGGGAACTTTGGCATCTTCTTGTCTTCGGGGCTTGGCCTGGCCATGCCTACCCCTACTCAAAGTTCATTTCTCAGCTCTTTGGAGCTCTTTCTGGGCCCGGATTTCAAACTGTGTTTCCTTCAATTCAGCTCATTTTCCTCTTCTCTTTAAAAATTGATGAATATCTTTAACTGGATCTTGGTCACCCACAGGAGATCAGGGAATATGTTCTCACTGGAGAAATGGAAGCACCAAGACCATTAGAGAACAAGAGTCTCTTTCATGTTAGCCAGCTTTTCTTTACGCCTCTCCTGTACTATCTGTACAGGGAGGTTACTTACAGAAAACAAATAAAAGAATGAGATGTATTTCCCCAGCAATCTGAAAGTTTCCGAGATATAAAGCACTTATTTTGGGGAACTTAACTGGAGAGCACGTCTAAAATGAGGACGTCTGTGACAACGAAATAGTTGGATTCACTTCAAAGGTGGAACCACTGCTGAAGGTAGCCTTTGGTCACGGCCTGGGGTTAGGGTTGCCAGATTTATTAAAACAAAACAAAACAACAAAACCCAGCAAACCAAACCAGACCATGATGCCAGTCAGATGTGAATGAGAGATAAACAACAATTATTTTTTTGGTATAAGTCTGCCCCATGCACTATTTGGGACATACTTGGCACTAAAAAATTTTGCTGTTTATTTGACATTCAAATATTAGTGAGTGTCTTAGATTTTGTTGGCAACTCTGCTTGAGATTCTGGAGGGTAATCTGAGGGTAAGAGGACATGAAGCAAACTGAGGCGGGTGCAGTGCTGCCTGAAAAGGAGGAGGAAGCAGTGATATTAAGTCGAGCTCTTCCACGCAGTCCCTATCCAAGGCAAAGCCATCATCTTCACGATGTTCATGGAAGAACGTCACCCTGGGCTCCAGCACACATACTTTATGCTCCCAATACAAGGGAAGGCGCGGACTTTTGAAAGCTTGTAAGTTGCTACTTTTACTATTACTTCCTTACTCGGATTACAGCTGCGATAAGAACAAGAGATGGCGTTTACGGGACACTTACTTGGCACTGGGCGTCATGCGTTACATATGTCATCTGCCTTAGCTCCACAACGAGCTGCGAGGTGGAGATTTTGTTTTAGAGATGAGGAATCCGAGGCTTCGAGAAGCTAAGTGGGCTTTCCAAAATCTTTAGCCAGTGGCAATACAGGAGCCCAAGGTTAAGGGTCTGACTACAGGATTTGAGATTTTTTTTACACAGTCTTGCAGTCTTTCATTTTTTTTACACTTACCCTGCCATGATTTCGTAGGGAATGGGTTCCAGCAGCTCAGGCTCCTTTCTTTGGTTCTCACAAAGTGTGCTTCTCCGGGTGGAACAGGCTGGCGCTTCAGTTGAACCCAAGTACATTTCTCTTTGGCTTCCTTCTTTTTCTGATCATTTTCCTTCACATGCTTCAGGAAGCCATCTAGGGGGGCGCCTGGGTGGCACAGCGGTTAAGCATCTGCCTTCGGCTCAGGGCGTGATCCCAGTGTTCTGGGTTCAAGCCCCACATCAGGCTCCTCCACTAAGAGCCTGCTTCTTCCTCTCCCACTCCCCCTGCTTGTGTTCCCTCTCTCGCTGGCTGTCTCTCTCTGTCAAATAAATAAATAAAATCTTAAAAAAAAAAAAAAAGGAAGCTGTCTAGGCTCTTTGAGCGCTTAACCCGCTCAGTAGGTACATTCATTCTCTTGGCAAGAATCTTGCGCTTAACCTGTTTGTTTATAACAAAGGCAACAGCAAGCTGGGTACCACCGTAGACTCTTTCCGATTTGCCATGCTAACATTTGGGGGGCATTCCTTTTTGAACAGTGCCCACCCCCTGGCGGTCTGCAGGATCACCTCTCTTGTGGATTTGCCAGCATGTGACCAAGGGAACAACTCCATGTTTTCTAAAAGGCCTAGAGAACATAGAGCGAGTGCCTCTCATTTCTGTTGGTCATTTTGGCGAATTACTGGAAGATGGGGGTTCCACTCCGGGGCTTGAGATTTTAACTACTATTTTGTGCGGATTTCCTGATCTCTTTATAAAATTATCTATGAGGTTCAAGATTTATAAAAGGTGAAGGCAGGAAGTGAATCCTTTGGCTATCAGAACAGCGCTCAGGTCATTCTGGAACCTGCCTTGCTCTGTTTTCTGTCATTGATTCAACTACAGCGATTGAGAACCTCCTGGATGACAGGGTCAACTCCAGGTAACAGAAGCGCAGCAGTGAGTAAAATGGGCAAGAATCCCTGTCCTAACGGAGGTTCCTTTCTAGAGTGGGAGAAACACGGCACAAATAAATACAATATATAATGTGTCACATGGGCCTGACAAGTGCTATGGAGAAAAGGATAAAGCAGGAAGAGGGCAGGGACGTGGCAGGGTGTGGAGGTGGGACGTCGCAATTTTAAAGAAGAGGGTCAGGAAAGGTTTCTGTGAGAAGGTGACGTTTGAACAAAATGGTAGGCTGGCGAAGGAGTCAATCATACGAGAGAACGTTCTGGGCACTGGGATTAACAGGGCAAGGACTCCGGAGTGGGACTGTTCATGGTGAGTTTGAGGAACAATCAGGAGACTACTGTGGCCAGAGCAGAGTGAGGAAGCCAGCAAGACAGGGGGCCGGAGACGTAGCAGACGGTGCGGGTGCAGGGAAGATGATGGAGGGTCTCAATGGTGAACGTCTTTGACGTATACTCTGAGTGAGATGGGAAATCACTGGGGCGTTGAGCAGAGAAGAGATAGGATCTGACTTAATTTTAGGAGAATCACTTGGGGCTGCTGTGCTGTAAAGAGAATGTGGGGGTGATGGTAGAAGAGAGACAAGTTAGAAGACTTTTTCAATGATCAGGATTATTCATTTGCTAAATATTTATTGAGCACTTGCTATGTGCCATGGGCCCTTGTGGGAGTTGAGGATATGGTACCGAAAGCAGGTAGCTGCTTTCAGGAATTTGCCTTCTACTGGGAGGAGAGAGATTTACAAGTAAACAAATGACTAGCGAATTAATTTCTGATAGTGATAAATGGTACCGAGAACAAGAAACAAGATGGTATGTTCTAATGGGTTCCCTGTTTTCTACTTGTGGGGACAGAAGCCCATTCTGGAACCCCCCTACATTGAAGCCCATCATCGAGTCTGTACCTACAACGAGACCAGACAAGTGACGGTCAAGCTGCCCAACTGCGCCCCTGGAGTGGACCCCTTCTACACCTACCCCGTGGCTGTCCGCTGTGACTGCGGGGCCTGCTCCACGGCCACCACGGAGTGCGAGACCATCTGAACCTGGCGTGGCCGGCAGAACACTGCTGATGGCCTTGAGCTTCACGGACGCACCCTCACGGACAGCACAAGCAGCTCAACCCCTGGATTCGAGGACTGTCTACTTTTGGCCAGTCCTGTGGAGGAGACTACCTGTCTCCATCAGGTCCAACTCAGGCACAAGGCCCAGAGGCAGCCTACCCATGCTAAAAATGCAAAACAGTATCTGTGTTTTCACTGCAATAATTTCTCTTCACACACTTGCAAATCATTTTGTCTTTACCTTGAATCTCAGAACATAATTTGCATATATCACAATCCTCCTCCAATTTGGGTTTATAATATGCCAATGGTTTCAACGCAGTGCGAATAATTAGGAAATGGGTCTAGAAAGTCTTTACGTTCTCATGTCTTATTTAACAGTTGGTCTCCGACTAGATGTATGATCAGAGGGCCAGCAATTAACAAAACCCATGCTTTGTCCTCACACTCCCAAAGAAAGCCCAATTGCAAGCTCCCTTCTCGTTTAACTGAGCACTTAGCCGCATAAGAAACAGAGCCGGCTCAGATTGAAAAGGGAGGATGATGGTCGCTGAAATTGAGAAACGTCCGGCTCTGGGTGATTCTTTTCCCAAGCAAAATTCTCAGAGTCCTCCTGAATAAAGAGGCCCCTTTGTGATTAAACAAAACAAAACAACCTCAGAAAAAAATCTGTAACGAAAGCCATCATTGAGGTTTAAAGATGTTGCCACTAAGCTCTGGTTTTAGACTCGTGTGCTGCTCTCCTGAAGCTAGGCCCAACATGATTAATCACAAATATTCTTTTCCATTTAGCATATTTTAAATTCAAGTTGTGATTTTTTAAACTGGGAAGTTTTGCACATTTGCCGCGGGAAGGCTGCGCTGCTGGCCCCGGGGAAGTCTGTGAGGCTCTAGGTCTTGCTCTCTCTAAAACCTTACAGCAGCTGATTCTCTGTGACTTTTTTTTTTAACTCTGGTATTATGCAAGTGTCTTTAATTCCAACATTTGGGGGTTGAAATGAACCTTGTTCCTTTTTCATGATATGCCAAGAATATCTGTATTAATGCCAATAAAGCATGTCCTCTGTCTTTTGAATTCATGAAAACTTTCCAAAAAAAGTCTTTTTAGTCCTTAATATACTTGGAATAACGATAGCAAGTACCCACAAAATGAACTTCAAAGTTACTTTTACTTACACATTAATGTAGGATGTCACGTTTAGGAAGGGACACAGACAAGTGGCAGGGTATCATGAGTCCCAAAGGTGGCTCAGTCGGGACTCAGACCCCTGCCATATCTCAGCTGGGAGCCGGGAGCCCTCCTTGAATGAGGAATGAATAAGTCCTCATGAAAATAGTGCAGCGAATGTTGGGATTGATGGTCAAGGACCGGGATGTGGAGGCGGACCTCTGGGAACAAAGAATGTGAGCAAAATCCATCCCAGTCTTTAGTGCAGATCTGTTGGTAGGCAGGAAAGTCCTTCTCACATAGAACGCAGTTGAGTACCTGGGACCTCTACCGGCCAGCGGGTGGTGATTAGGGACAACACGGGGTGACACCTCTCAAGTGTTTTCAGCCCATCCTTAAGAACTTTCCTCAGAATTTTTTGGTAGAAAGGGCTGCTTCTTAAAGAAACTTAGGGAAGAAAAGCAGAGGCAGTAAGGGCTTGCCACAGTTTGAGAGAAGGTGACTACAGCATCCGTAGGGGGCCCGGGGGAAACAAGGGGACACTGCAGCCAGATACTGAGCACAGTTCAGGGAAGATGCTGTTTATAAATGTGTGGGCAGAGTTAAGAAAACCGACAAGGGGTGATAAAACCCTCTGACTACTTGTTTAGAAGCAATGAACATCCCTAGGCTGGAGGAGAAGGAGAGAAGTGATTATCAGATCCCAGAGAGAGCGGAAGAGGAATGCCTGATGGGAGCGGCGGTCTTTCTTAGGATGACCCAGCCAGCCCCAAATCAAGGCCTGGTGGGGAGGGAGGTGGGGGAGAAAGTACCCCAATCTCACACTGTTCCACACCCTGATCTTTGGCAGAATTAATGGGAAGACAGAGAGCAAGGGAGCGCATTGACTCAGTCCATAAATATTGGCCTCCCGGGAAGCAGGTTGAATTAGAGTCGAGCGTGGATCTAGGGGGGCGGACGGACCAAATCCAGCCTGGCTGTCTCCTGGGGTGCTTAGCTGAAATGCCACAGGCAGTGATGCTGGCTGTGAGAGCCACGGGGCGTCCATAGCATCACAATGTCCAGGAGTCCCCTGGGATGGGGAAACGTATGGAAAGGCACGTTCTGGCTAATCCATATCGATGACATCCGAGAGATGCGGGAACAATGGGAATTGTCAAGGCCGTGGGATTAGTTGGTTGTTAAATACAGTCCGAGCATTCAGGGCATGGTGTGAACGCCCTCAGCAGTAGACACTGCATGAGCTGAAGATGCCCTCTGCTCCTGGAGCTGGAGGCCACGCTGTGCTGAACACCAGGCCTCAGACGTAAGTGGGAAAGCAGCTGAATTACTAAAAAGGCTGAATCCACTACCCCAGCAGTCTCCTAAACTTAGGTCAAGGTCCTCCTAGGGAAGGAGTGGGACACGGAGGCCTGCAATGGGGACAATCAGTGGATGAGATTGAGGTTCCTTTGCAGAAGGGGCCTCCTTGTTAGAGATCAGCCTCCCCTTGCTGAAACCAGGCCGAGGCCCCAGCCAAGGAGGATGCTTCCCATGATAATACTTGCCCTCTTCACAGACTGCCAAGAACCTGTCATGGGTAATTAAGGTCAAGTCTGAGGATAACCCGATTGGAGAAGGACTCTCTGAGTGATGGGAGAACAAGAGCTTCCACTGAAGCTGCCTGAGGACTTGATGAACAGAAACGGGGGTGGTTAGAATGCATGTGAGAATGGACCTGGAGGGTGTGGGGCTCTCATCTCAATGGTTGAGGGGGAAGGTGTCAGAATATAGGGCTGGATAAGAGTTTTTTTAATGGGCGCATTCTCCTATGAATCAGAATTTAACGTCCTTACTAGGGCACCTGGATCTGATCCCACTGAGCTGTTGGGATGGCTCTTTAAAGCTTGGGGAAAATGGTGGCTTCTATTAATGGAGAGAAGATGCCGGAACGGTCCTGGAAGAATATTTGAGGATAAAAGGCTGAGGGGAGTGGGCCTGCTGGAATGGATTTATTACGTAAAACCCAAGAACTCACCAGCTGACTCTGTTCACCTGGAGGTTCAGCGGACACTGCCTTCATTGAAGTGCTAAAGAATGTTCTAGTGACAGGCACCTGCCTCCCGGAGCAGCTCCATAGTGGCTGTCCTTTGTAGACTGGGGTTGATGGCAGGAGGAACTGCCGCGGACCTGGGCTTCCCGGGGTGAGCAGAGGTGAGAGGGTCTGGAATAGCAGAGCCCAGGTGAGGACCTGTAGCTGTAAGAGGGAAGGTGAACATAACAGGCTATCACGGGCAGCGAAACCCCAACAGCAGTCGGGAGACTCGGGTCTGCAGGATCTATGGTGCTGGCTAACATTCCACGGTGTTCCCGGTCCATGGTATTAAAGAAACTACAGGGGCGCCTGGGTGGCTCAGTAGGTGAAGCAGCTGCCTTCGGCTCAGGTCATGATCTCAGGGTCCTGGGATCGAGCCCCACATGGAGCTGCCTGCTGAGCAGGGAGCCTGCTTCTCCCTCTCCTCCCTGCTTACGCTCTCTCTCTCTCTCTCAAATAAATAAGATCATTAAAAAATAAGAAACTACAATAAATATATATATAATCAAAAAAGTTATTAATTAAAAAGCATGAAATACCTCTCTCCATGCTAACCTTGAATCTTTTCAAAGCTTTCTTCCTTCTTCCTTCCTCCCTCTCTCCCCTTTTCTCCCTCCCTCCCTCACTTCCACGAATATTTATCAACCCTAATTTTGTGCAAGGCACTGTGTTGGGGCAATGAAAATATAAATATTGCTACCATTGATCTACGTTTTTTACTCTAAGCAGGATCCTTTCTATTAATTCTTCCTAATTCTTACATCAACCACGCTCCTAGGCACTGTAATTGCCATTTTACCATTTCCATTATGTCGACGATGAAAGCAAAGCTCAGGGAAGCCAAGTAACTCGCCCAAGATCCGACAGCTGACAGGCAGCACGTGCAGGTTTCTCTGACCTAGAATCAACCTCTTTCCACAGGAGCGGGATGCCTTTTGGAGTGTTCCTTCCTAGTCATTATTGCTTGGGGAAGTCTTTGAAGTTCTGGAGGTTAGACTGTCCTCACCCCTGATCAGCATGTTTGCAGTCTCTCCTGGAGGTGGCTTGGTGCCAACTTGGGTTGTTCTACGGAGATAGCGATTTTTTCTACTTTCCTGTATAACCTTTAGGAAGATAATGCTTTGCTGCAGCTCCAGTCAAAGCTTACAGCAGGAGAGACTGAGGGAGAAAAGGAGCAGAGCCTCAAAGGGAAATTCAAAGACACCTGCTGTGGAAATGAAGGTTGTGTGCTCTCAACTGATTGCCAGGCTCTGTGAGCATTGGGTGCGGGGGAAAGATGGTCCAGTGCCTTGAGGGGGGCTCTAGATAAACTCTCAGCAACTCCTTGCTCCCAGAAACGTGTCTATTTTGCAATTAACGAAAGGTAAGGAGAAGGGTAATTTCCTGAAGTTTTTTTTCTATGGGAGCGTTTTTGAATGAAACGTACAAATTCTCACAGCTCATTCTGCTTCTAGGTTTATTAGCTCCATTGATTGATGTGGTAATTCATGCTTCCCTTTCATTGATTGGGAAATGAAAGAGCCACCAGGAGAGAACCAATTTTGCTTCAGTGACCCAATTCACTCTTCAAATTATTTAGGTTTTAAATGTAATAGAAAGCATTTCTGGGATCATAAGTGAGTTGTATCTTTAACTGAAAATAATGCAGCATTGATGAAAATGTTCATTTTGTAAAGTCTCCCCAGAGGACTGCTTGTCTTCTTCACCCAGGAGATGTTTTCTATAAAATAATGTGCACCTTATCTTTTTTAGTTTTCTTCAAAACATTAAAGCAAATTATGAAGAAGTAACTTTGAAACCATTCGCTAGCAAATTCTGCAAATTTTATTTTCTGTTGAAAATTTCTACTACTGAAAGTTTACTTGGAGTAGAAGAATTTTGGTCATTCTTTGCTAGATGAATCTTCTGGTATTTCTTTTACAATGAGTTCCCTTTGTTTTAATGAATGAGATTGTTTGGAATTGTGTGCAGGGAGATCCAGAAGGCTTAGTGGCTGGTTGTCGTGATCCTGGCATATCTGAAGGGTGCTGAAGACCTCAAAAGAGGTGATGTCTAACAACAAGAAAAAGAAATAGGGAAAGGATGAGAAAAGAAGGAGCAGGTGCAAAGCACTGTAATTGGTAGTGTATGGCAGAGACTTGCCTCCAATGTCAAGGAATTTAGAGGGATTATTCTATCCTCTGTTCCAGGTCCTCATTATCAGAAGAAAACATTTCTAAGCTCTTTTGCTTTATAATTGGCTCTAAGTTCCCTTGACTGTACAATTTCATTAGCATACTGAATAATTGAGGTTTTTTTTTTTAAAGGCTTCCCAATATACAGGATCATATATACTTATGATCTTGATTGTGGGCCACTGGGGCTTCAGGAAAAATCACTCAAACCCCAAATACAACCACTCCCCAACAAACAAACATACATTCCCCAAAGAGAAAATATTTTACTTTAACATAGAATATCAATATTACCAAGATGAGAATAGTAATATTCTTTTGGTGATGTTGAAGATACAATTACCAGCAAGAAATACAGATATCCCCGAGTCACAAATAATATACAACTTAAAACTATTTAAAAGAGCATTTATTTACTTAAAATAAATTTAAACTATGCATACACAAAAAGGGCTATGATGAATTATGAATTGTCATTATCTCGAGGAAGGATACATGCAGACTATGTACTTAAAACAGAAATTTAATCCTGTTACTTTGCAGGTTCTTTCTACAGCTAATGTATGAACAGATCATGCTCGCTTGGCCTCTCTGTGTTGCTCTGCAGAGATTTCTAAGTGTCTACAGCGTGGCAAGGTACACCATCTAAGGGAGGTGATCTAAGATTCTAGGCTGTTCTGAATCTCCATCTTCTGTCTCTCTCTTGAAATCTGCCTATCAAGATTAAAATATTTGGAGGGGTGAGTAGCCAATTTTACTGAGTGAATTTAAGACATCAGCATTTTAAAATAGGTTGGAAAGAAGAGGAAGATTTTGTTCAGCTTTTAGCTCCCGCTTGAGCCACCTCAGGAAGCTAATGCTGAAACATTTCCCTATTGAAACATAAACACCAGTTAATGACAAATAAAGTCCCATCGAAATGGGATGCAAATTTCAGCCTTAACGAAATCTGAGCCAACTTTAGGACAAAGCCAAAAGGAACTAATGTGCCATGGGTTCACTCATGCCAAGCTCTGTGCTGTATGCTGCAGACTAGGGAAGGAGTAGAAGCAAGTGGGCTCTGATGGGGGGGGGTCCTCTTCTTCAGCACTTGATTATTTCAATGTGCTTAATTTAGTAGAAATGCTTTTTATTCAAAAAAGGGAGGCTCTCAGATATCTTGGACTGGGATTTTCTATTAGTTGCCATAAAGGGACTGGAAATCAAACATTTAAAAATTACAAGTAGGGGCACCTGGGTGGCTCAGTCGTTAAGCGTCTGCCTTCAGCTCAGGGAGTGATCCCAGGGTCCCAGGATCGAGCCCCACATCAGGTTCCTCCGCTGGGAGCCTGCTTCTTCCTCTCCCACTCCCCCACTTGTGTTCCCTCTCTCGCTGGCTGTCTCTCTGTCAAATAAATAAATAAAATCTTAAAAAATAATAATAAAAAAATAAAAATTACAAGTAAATGGATTCTTGAAGAGAGATTGATTGTTGATGCCAATTTTCTTGCTCTATTAGTTTCTTGTGAAGAGAGAAAACAGGATCTATTGTGTGGCCTGGGGAAGGCGGTGAAGGGTGGGTGTGGAGGGCGGTGGAAGTCCCTGGTGTAAGAAGCACTTTTTGGTGGCTTGTACCAGTGGTTAAGAGCAAGAAATCGGGGATACATTTGCAATAGTGAAACTAATCTTTGGTAAGATTCTGTTTTGGGATTTGACTAAACCCTTCCAAGAATGCTGGCCGCTTTGGGTAGCCAAACTGCTCCCAGATGTAAGAGCTGTCCCAGTTTACAGCCATTTTCAGGTCAAAGGTATCTCAGGACACCAGCGGGTTCCTGCAGCCTGGAGCGTAAAGGAGGACACGTGGTTTTGAGTACCGAGGTCAGAACTCTGGCAACGGTGTGCAGGCAAGCCTGCTGTGGGAAGGGGAAGGTGGTGCTTCACAGAGGAGGTGGTCCCCAAATGATTGTATTTGCCACAATGACCCCAGGCCCTTATTCTGGGATGGACTCGCTGATCTCCTAGCCAGGAAGCTAGTAGCCACTTGCAGGTACAAAGGAAGTGGTAAGTAACCCTTGTGCTCCTTCTCCATTTGTTTGAGGGTAGGTATGATTTGCCTTCAGGACTTCTTCAGCAACAGTGGGATTTGAATAAGATGCTACACTTCCGTGTGCGTGTATTTGCGTGTGGGCGTGCGTGCCATTTTTAAAGGGCTCTTGTGCGTGGGGGAGGGAACCAAGTATGGCTCCCAGCGATGTTTAGTAAAAAGACATTGAATAAGTGAATACAGCCCTGGTCTGTGCGTAGGACAATAAGGATAGAAATCTGTGGAAGGCCCCGGTTAGAGGACATGTTTGTGGTCGACCCTTATTTTGGCATCTAGAGCACGTCTTAAGCAATGCAGACGGACGCTTCATCAAAAGGTTTATGCCTCGGAAATTTGTTTTATCTTCATTGTGTAAGTTTATAACTTCCTGTGATATGAATCTTGTTGCTTCGTGGAAAATCGTTTTGGAGGGCATTTTTTTTTTCTCTCCCTTATAAACACCAAAAAACCTTGAAGAACAGAAGTACTTCCGATTTAGCAGATCTTTCAAACCAGATGCTGCTTTTTCTGCTTTTAATTCCAGAATAGGCTTATTGTTTTACCACAACTGGGCAGCACATGACAGGCTTCTGAAAGCCTTTTTATTCATCCCATAAATGTGAACGACTCAAATATTAGCCTAACGAATACCCAAGGGGTAGGACCAGAGGGACAAACAAAGCCGATGGTTTCTTCATCAGGCAGCCACACAGTTGGCTGTAACAACGGATAGTAAACTTGGTCGTCTCATCAATCAGTACCTCTCAAACTTTAATGTGCAGATGACCTGGCGGTCTTATTAAATGCAGATTTGGATTCAGGAGGTCTGGGCTGGGCCTGGGTTTCTGTAATGCTAACTAGCTCTTCCGCAGTCATGAGGGCTATGGGTCCCCAGGACGCACGTGGAGTAGACAATTTCCCATTCTAACGGAGGCCAGGGGAAGGCAGTTTGCTCAAGAGGCTGATGAAGACACCCTCAGATAACTCAGAAATGAGAGCAGGAGAGAAGACTATTTAATGACTTTAAAGTCGGAACAAGGCACAAAGCAAACCGCAAGGTTAAAGAGAACGTGAAATAATATTCCATTAATTACGAAAGTGTACACAGAATAGCCATTACATGAGAATCAGGTTGTAAGAAAGGCAAAGTCCTTCCCTTGTCTATCATTTCCCCTGTAGTGATCACATGGGGAGCCACGTGGACTGTTGTAGTTGGGATAAAATTCTGCTGAGATGTACTTAAACAGTAATTACTGTTTACTCAGGACAAAAAAAACAAACAAACAATTTAAGGCAGGTGATGCAAAGAATGTAGTATTCATTACCCTTCCTGCCCATGGCTCCTCTAGGAGAGCAAGACCAATTGCTTTAAAAAAATTGACTTAAAAAATGGCAGGTGGTGGTAATTTGAGATATGTATTTATAAAGCTGTCCCAAACATACCATCCTGCCATGAAAGTCTTCCTATTTTTTCCTGCAAAGAATTAACATAAACTCAAAAGACGGGCATGCGCAGCGTTACTGGGAAGCTTGGGGAGCTAATATGGCTTGTAGGCGAAACTCAGTTCTGCGCCTTCAGGACCCTCTCCTCATATTGCCCCAGACATCATATCCCCTAAAACACCGATCAGACCCCATTTGTCAAAGGTAACTGCATATACTGAAAGGCTTGGAGGACATGGCTGAAAACACGACAAAATCACTCTGGCTACAGCGGCAAGAAGATTTTGCGCCACTGCAGAACTCAGGACACAACGAAATGATGAGGGCAGAACATGTTTAGAGCACACACGCACAAAACGACTCTGGATTTTGACATAATGTTCTCTACGGACGAAAAAAAATAGATTGTGACCGAGACTAATCATGCAGCTTTTACTCTAATTTCCTGTCCTGGAAGTTAAAAGCCAAGAACTGTTGTTGAACTTGCATCCCTGAATTCACAGATGAGCCAAACCCTCCTTGACTCATTCCTCCCCTAACCCCCAGAGATCTCCAATGAGCACTGCCCAGCCTCTGAAGCCCGAAGCGCCTCCGTGTAGAGCTCGGCGTTTTCATCTCCTTTCTGGGCTTTGTGGACACTGAAGCACCAGGCGTTGTTGCTTTAGCTCGTCTTTTGCGTTCGGTGATTGTTGTTGTGCATGCTAAAGGCCACCGTTCTGTTTGGAGATACTCCACTGAACATGAATGCATATCTCTCACACAAGCAATCGTCTTTCCAGATGTCTCAAAGTCATCCTTTTCAGATTCGAAGTCATGCTAGTGCTTAAAAAACTTCAAGACAATTGATTCACTCCTACTCCTCGGTAAATTTCCCCGACCATCTGCTCCATATTAGCAGAGATGGTGCAAGCATGGTGGTCCGCCCACACTGCTACTGAAGACCCACAGGGCACTGTCCAGAATTTCATCATTTTAAAGGAATGGTGAGGTGGAATTATCTAGAATTATCATATGATGAGCCCTCTAGGCTGACTCTGGAACGCTCTTCGCATGAACGGTCCTCCTTTCTTCCCTAGGGCTCTGGAGGCCAGGCAGAACTTAGCCACTGCCTAGGAGAATTGTCAGGTGTGTGTGTTTTGCCTTGTGTTTCATTTTCGTTTTCTCTCCGTTCTCTAAATGGTTCCTTTCTAAAAGTACTTAACTTCCTTTGGAAGAAACTCGGTTTCCCCCATCTTCTTCTTCCCTTTCTGTTCCTAATGGTTCTTGAAATGAAAATATTCTGCTGAGTTTCCTTATGTGTACTTGGCAGCCTACTCAATAGCTTGTAAGAGAGTAGCTGGTGCCCTGTGGCTCTCACAGTTGAAAGAGAAGGCACATTTTGCGTCCTGGCATCCAGACATAGAGGCTGAAGGCATAAAGGGTTAGATAATCATCTCCAACATGGTGCCAAACATTCCTTTAAAGCAAAACCTCAATTTCTAATCTTCCATCACTTTGGTCTCATGGATGAATTTGCCTTTGCGAATGCAATACTACTTCTTTAAAGGCTTACCTCAGGTCAAGTATTTCTTTTTGAACACTCTACCTGGCGAGTTTATTAACTGCTTACAAGAACCTCCACTCCACATAATGTACATTTTTGTTGGCCTCAAGTTTGGGGTTTAACTTTCTTTAATTTCCCTTTAAATTGTGAGCATGGTTGTTATTTCTCCTTTGCTACCATTTAAATATTATTTCCTCATTGATGGTTCTCTGCAAATTGTGTCTGGTTACATCCACTGTATCTGGTACTTCTTTTATGGACCAGAAATCTTCCAAATGGTTCTTTGTGTATCATGATCAGACATATTGTTATTGGAGTCTCAGGACCAAAACTTCCTTCTTGTTCTATGTGTGTGACTTATTTTTTTCATTTCCCAGTTTACTGCTTCCTGGTTTAGGCTTGCTGTAGTATTGCATTCAGTAATTGTTCTTTGAGTATAACTTTTCTTGGCAGAAATCAACCCAGATTACTTACCGTGACATGGCTTTGACTCTGGTGGTAGTCTTTTGTGTTTGCAAAATAGCCCAGGGAGTCCATTAATTCTACCAAATAACCAACCATTTGATCAAAAAAACAAAGTTGTCAAACTAGCTACTTGATTAAACCATTAGATTGGGATTAAATTGCTGTATCCTGTGCCATTAGATTGGGATTACAGTACATTGTATGTCGTGGATTCCAAGCATACTGCAGATCAAATTCTTGTCTCTAGGTTATTACTGGTGTGATGGACTATCTAATTTATAGTGGCCTAAGTCATGTATTTGATCTGTAGGACGAACAAATGCAACTCCAATAATACACCTGCAGAACTACAACTCAGTATGTGAGGTCATGAATAGAGGGCGCAGGATGGGAAGGAGAATGCTGATGTCTATTCCAGCTCTGCCACAACACATTTCTTTTGACCCATCTGGACTTGAGTTTCCTCATTTGTAGAATGAGGGAGTTGGACTATATTTTCTGGGGCCTCTTCTAGCTCTGAAAAGTGAAGACTCTACCCTCCAATGGAGATTGGCTGCCCCTTCTTGACTCTGGAAAATGGTCAAGGGTCAAGGATCCTTCTTCAGATCCTTCTTTTGGATCTCTTCTGATCTTTGGCTTCAGAATATAGTTTTGTTTAATCTTATGGCAGGAAACACTTTTTAGTGAAATGAACTACCTCTTGCCATGAAACAGGGAATACATGGTTAATTTGGTGGAATGACATTAACTCATTTAGGTTGTTTTATTCTTCATTATTTTACTTAATAATGAGCTCCTATGACCTTGAGGTAATGAGTCTCTCCACCCAGACACTAACAGTCTCTCTCCAGGTTCTGGTTCTAGGTGAGAGGGTGATCTTCTCACTGTGAACAAGTTAATCCCCATGGTCCAGTAGGGAGGTGATGACCTGGGGAACCATTTGCTTATTGGATGCACACATCTGGAAAATTCTCCTTGGTGGAGCAAACATACAGCACTGACTTTTTCATCCATATCAATGAGAAGTGAGGAATGGCCCTTTAGTAAGATGTAACTATGCAATAATACAACAAACCTGGCTAACAGCATTTAATTTATTACAGGGCTAAATGCTCATTATTGTCTGTAAAGAATGAATCCATAACTTCTGCAGAGTTATAGTTTATGCACAGTTGACTTCCATTTACAGGGGAAGAAAGTCCTAGTTGTCTCTAAATGTCAAGCTTTTACTTACAAAACTCTCGTTTTCTTTTAGTTTGGAGGGTGTGTCTGTGTCTGTGTATGCGTGTGCGTGTATGTGCATGTTTAAGAAAATGTTTAGCGACTAGATGGGAGAGCGGGGAAATAGGACTTGCAACATGGAAGAAGGGAAAACACATTCCAGAAATTCTAAACAAACAAACAAAACCCAAACAACTGAGGGGATGTCATGGAAGGTCTTAACAGAAAAGACCCACATCATATGTTTCTCTTTTATGGACTTTCTCCAGGAGCAGAAGGGACTAGAAAGATTGGATTTTTCCAACAGAAGGAGTGTGAATCTGGAAATTTTTATGCTAAGACTGGTGTAATTTGATGCTGCAAAGAGGCACTTTGCTTATGCAATTGAAATAAAAAGTAAAGTGCCTACCTGGGTTTTTCCAGGGTAATTGTAAGCAAATAAGACCAATTAGGAGACTTTATCCTCTCTAATTAAAAGCTAGGAAATAATTCACTCTGTGATAACAAGAATCCCTGGCTCTTTGGAAGAGGCATATAAAAAGGGCACATCATTCTTTACTGGGGGCTTTGACTTTCCAAGACAGAGGGTCCTGTTCTATAGAGCAAAGCATTTTGGAAGCAGGGGATAAACAGATTCAGAGCTTGGTACCTGCAGATCCATCCCCTAAATACACGTTTGGGACAATGAGTGTAGGAAATAGGCAGAGGCAATATATTAGTACCAGCTGTACTTGGACAGTGTCATTTAAACAGAACAGGGAGCGGATGTGGGCCAACCTGAGAATCCCTTCAGGTTGAAGCAAGTGGAAATATGGAAACACATTGCTTAACCTGTGGGGACTTTTAAACATTTACTTTTTCATGCCCATGGCCAGGTCTTTCTTTTAGATCTGGTTATTATTGGGCAAGGGAGAAAGTGAAATTAAGGGAGGAAAAGGGCATGCGCCCGGAAAGGGAGGGAGCAGGAAAGTTAATTTTGCTGAATAAAGAATATTTTAAAACCTAGGTCTGCCATATTCTCCCTCAATCAGTTTGATTAAAAAGCAGAAATACTACTTTCTTGAACATAGTTCATTTGTAATTTGCCATGACAATATAAATATGGAAGAAGAATAAGGCTACCCATCAGTGAAAGCACTTCCAGGGTGAATCTTTGGCAGAAATGTGGGCCCCACAAAATTCAGGTGCTGCTTTTCCTTGGCTTTGTAAATTTCCAAAAGTTGTAACATTTTCTTGTTTTCTTCTTACTGTCAGGCATTCCTCTAGAGGTACCTGCTGGTTCTGATAGCTTTGGTAGAAACAGACTGAAAATGGAAATGAATATAAAATACTTTGTCTTTAGGCTAATTTGGTATGGACTTGTAAGGCCTGAGGAAATTGGTAAGTTAGTACATTTCTTAAAATAATACAAATAAATGCAAGACACATAGGTCGAACAACAGATTCGGGAAAAAAGGTTAGTAGAGTATTCCTGTGTTTTGTAGAAGACATGGGGTAAGGCCACCAATACAGGAACCGACTTCCTCTTCCGGTTTCTGGGTGATGATTTCCCGTCAGCTTCCCGTTCGTGGAGGGGAAACGCAAAACGCAACATGGTCTTTGCCTTCGTGTGCGACACGGTCAGCCGGCGCTGGCTGACGTCCGGCGGGCTCAGCATTCTCCTGGAGGGTGCGATGCGGGCGCTTCGGGCTGGTAAGGGGGACGTGGCAGTTGGTGTGCTGTGCTTGCGGGGGGCTCCCGGGGTAGGAGCAAGGCTCCGTGCAAAGGGGCTTCCTCTCTGGTCGTGCCCTCCTTCCTGGCTTGAGCTTGGCCTCAGAGGTCGGCGCCACTCTCACCCTTACGTGGGGTGGAAGCCGGTCCCCCAGCAGCCTCAGATAATTGAACAGCAGCCGTGACACTCAGAGCAGCGTTTCTTCTTTTTCTTGGGGTGGAAAATGGTGAGGATCGCTTCGTCAAAAACCGCTTTGAGACCTTTCTGAGTTAGGGCCGAGCATTCCAAGTAGCACTGTGCTCCGATCTTCAACACAAAAGGGAGAGAGAGCGGCGTGAGAGGGAAAGAAAAGAGAAAAGCAGAGTGGTATCAGCCCCCTGCCCAGCCAAGCGCTGCGTCTGCTTGTCCCACAAACAGCCCTGGGGTTGGTTTGGATTGTTGTTGTTTTGTTTTTTTTCTTTTGCATTTCCATTTGCATCTACTATCCTAATTTTTATATTTTTTACTTTTGATATGAGCAATGAATGGTTGTGGATTGCCTTTGGTTAAGCAGTAAGTTCTGAAAGAGAGCTATAGCTGCCCATTCCTAATATGAGAATATAACAATGTAAAAATTGAGAGAGGATTCAAAAGCAGTGACTCGGTTTAAATATACTCTGTGAACAACAGGGCTACATGATGTTGTTTTTAGCACCCTTTCATATGCGCGCGGAATGTGTGAATCTGGTACAAGTGAAGTGTATCTCCTTCTGTATGCGGGAAGGGAGAGTGTCGACTTGGTTGGTAAAGCACAGAGAAAGGGAGTGGGCGATACGGTTTGACAGGTCATTCTTCACTACAGTGCACATCTGGTGAAGTCTCTCTCAGCAAGGTAATATCCAATTGGTATAATTGTTTGGTTTTAACATACTCTAAAAGGCATATTTCTAAGGAGTTGAAAACCCAAAGCATGTAAAATAAAAATCATAAAATACATTTACTGATGGAGACACCCTCCTTGTTAGCACACGTTGTAAGTGTACTTAAATGATAAAAATATTTTGTTCTTGCTTAGGGCTTCATTTCAAAGCTTTTGATGATTTCATACTATGGTGTATTTGATAATCACAAAAATCCCTTTGAGGAATGTAGGAATTCAGTCCAGAACTATAGCTTCTCATTTAAAAAATAGCAAACCAGAGCAGACCATGTTTGGCAGTCAAATTCATGAGACTGTTCGCGTGAGGGAGACTCAGTTTTAATTGCTCATAAGCTTGGTATGAGCAAATGATATGATGTGGGCCTTTTAATATTAGGGACATCTGGAGAAATGCTTTTATTATATACTTCACATTATAGGAATAACTGAAAAAGTAAAGCAGATTCACAAGACGGTAGTTGGATGGTGAGGCCTTGGAAGCCACAGCAGAACATGACTAAAGCAGGGGAGCAAAATCAAAATCACATGCCTATTCCAGTAGCTTCTGTTAATGAGGAAAGCAGGGCAGGTGCCAGACAGGAGGGACAGGTGGAAACTATGGCAGACATGAAGCACACATCCCCTCTAGGGCTGGCAGTCTTACTCTGCTGTGGACCATCGTTCCCATGCTTCGCTCTTGCCCGTCTTTGTACAGTTGGACTTTCGGATTTTTAGTTGATAATTACCAATTTAAAAAATACTCTGTGGGCCAACCAAGACACTAATGTGTGATTTCTTTGGCAGCGACCAGCCAGTTTGCAGTGTGGACTAAAGGAATTTGTAGTTTAGCTTAGGGTAGAGTGAGAACAGCCCCAGAAGGTAAAATGTTTTATTTAAGGGCACCCAACCAGAAAGTGAAAGAACTAGACCAGAATCTGGGTCTCTTGGCGTGTGTTCTTTTCTTTGTTCCTCCACAGTTACCCTTATCACTCAGCTCTGCGTGGGGCACCTGGGGGGCTCAGTCGATTAAGCATCTGCCTTCAGCTCAGCCTGGGATCGAGCCCCACGTGGGCTTCTCCCTCTTCTCCCTCTCCCTCTGCAGCTCCCCCTGCTTGTGCTCTCTCGCGTTCTCTCTCAAATCAATCAATCAATCAGTCAATAAAATCTTAAAAAAAAAGAAACTGATCAAAAATTAAGCATGAAATAAAGTTTTTCTGGTTGGGTCCAGATATTATGCACCTTTTTTTCCCTATAAAGAATAGATACTGTATGAGCTAAAGGAAAATACCCACAGAAAAGATGTTGGATATTAAAAAACTATCTTATGGTTTCATTTTAACCGCGGTTTGGCCTTTGGATTAAAAAATGGCTTTTTTATATGCAACTGATGAATCACTAAACTCTACCACTGAAACAAACAATCAAAAATTGACTTTTTTAAATGGTTAAAAACAGTTGGATGCAAAAGATGGATAAAAAATAGAGAAAGTTTTCCTAATAATGTCATGAAATGTCATCGATTACATTTTGGGATTGTAGCCAGTGCTTGCTATGAACATGTGAAACGTACACCACTCTAGAGAAGAAAGATGTCAACTGAACAACTGCTTGTAATGTCCTGCCTCTTCTCTGTCATCCTGAAAAAATACCCAGAGAGTGCTGTGCGGCCGTTCTATCTGGAATGCCTCTCCACTAAGATCACAAGCCTCCCTCAATTCCGGAGATTACAGGAGAGCTGGGCTCAGTTCACACGTGGGGCTCTGGGCGGGGGTATGGTGTCGTCCTCCCTCCAGAGTGCCGTGAGCCGCATGGCAGGGCTTGCTTTCTGGAGGTGGAGGAGGAGCCCACCTGTGTCTGTCCCCATTCGGATATTTCTGAAGATAATGAAACAGTGGATCAAGGCATTATTGTGTAACTGGGTTAATAGAACATTGTTTCGGACTGATAGTTCCAGGAAAAGTAGCAAACGGATTTGGGGTGTGATTTGGGAAATATGTGTGAGAAACAGAACCCAGTTAGAAAGCAGCTATTTTGTTAACCATGTATCAAGGGCTCTGAGGGTCAGAGAGAAGACTTCATCACCGGGTTCAGGGAAAAGGCACAGCCACGTTATAGACATAGCTAAAAAGAAACCACCTCATTTACGACCTCAATGGTGTGAAATGGAAAACTGTCTCAAGGAAACATGGCTTTCCTTACAGCTTCCTCTGCCTCTTGGAGCAAAGGGACCTACATAGCCAAATATTTAGAATGATCCGTAAGAGCCCAGGATTTGTGGATGCTTGTTTAGATACACATGTTAGCAATCTGTGACATGCTTTGCCAAAATGACTTATTTTCCAGAAAAAAAGTAGAGATTGAGGAATGTACACTGAGAGAACACTTTTCTCATAGCTTTTTAATAGCTGGAATTTATCACCCCAAAGCTGGGCAATTTATCAGACATGTACAGAACAGACAAGAGTCTGACAAGAAGAAATTAAGCAAACAAACAAATGGACAAATAAAACCCACAGTGACCAATCGAGTGAAAGAAAATCTCCTACTTCTTCCAGGTTGTCCTTGCGGAGGTGGGACAAGTTCTAGAATAAAATAGAGCGTAACTGGAAGGAATAAAGGCAAAGAGATCTTCCCAGCCATAGATGCTTCCCAGAGGCACGTGAATGTAATGACAACTATAGTTTGCTGAGCTGGACCTCACATTTCATTGGGTCACTTAATCGCTGTAAGGACTTTGCGAGGTAAGTCTGTCACCATTCTCATTTGGAGCTCAGCAAACTGACGCTAGAGTGAAGAGGTTACCTCTGGAACGGCACACAACGAAAACAATGTCAGAGGTTTGAATCTGTCTGTCCTGTGAGCCAGAGTCTTAACCACTCTGTGGGGCTGCCTCTAGCACAGGAAAAGAAATGTGGCCGAAAGAGCAAAACTAATGAACAAATGGAGACGTTGTTTTGGATGTAGTGAGGGCGATGAGGGAGGATTGGGCCAAAGAGCGAGGCATTTCCTATAAATGGAGAGAAGAGAAAATATTAGTGGAATAAACAGAGGAAGCTGGTATCTAAACAACCAGTGAATAACCGAGAAGTTTTTTCTCTCTTATTAAGAATTAGGAAAGGTGCAGGCAACTTGAAAGCCAAGAAAAGGAAAAGGAACCCAACAGCTTGTGCGATAAATTTCATCGTAACAAATTGCTCAAAGAGGAAAAATGTTTCTAAGCTGGATGGATTTGCAGCTGATTTTTTGTAAGATTATAAAGCAGAGATTGCCAGCTCAGGGGTGGATAGATAATGTGCGTGCACTGCTCGAGTGTAGGTTAATGTGGAGTGGTGGGGATTGTGGCAAACTGAAGGGTATGTACCTTGTCTAAAAGACTGTTGAAGGGTTAGGGTTGCAGTTGATGAGGAAATGCTGGCCTAGCGTTGCCAGACCTTCTGATTTTTTTAAAGAAGCCAGAAATGTGTATGTATCTGCATGAGAACTTTCCATTGTTCAATGTTGGCCACTAAATCACATTAAAAATACATGTGTGGACTGATGAAAGCATTTGTGGGTGGAATTTTGCTCATCACTTCCCACTGTACTCCCTGTGCTTTAAAGGATGCCTTTACATGTACTGGTCTCTCTATTTGGAATTTTTTTCTCCCTAGTCCCCAGTTGTCCATCCGACAAACTGGTCCTTATTCTTCAAACCTGGCTCAGATGTCACCTGCTCTGAGAAGCTGTCTTGGAATCCTCCTTTCCTGAATGTGTCCATCACTCCCCTTTCTCTGCTACCTCAGTACTAAGTATTCATTCAGGGGACAGGCTTTTGTTTGCTGGTCACCCTCCTTTTCTGGCCTAGGGGCCTCTTGAGGGAAGGGGCTTCATTTTGGCAACCCAGACCCCAGCAGTGAAATAACCAATTTTCAGTGACCATGAGAGAAAGAAGAAATGGCTGGCACACAAAACAAGGAGGGTAGCAGTGAGTTTTGCAGTTAGTAGGTGGGAATTATTATTATTTAAGATTTTGTTTGTTTATTTAACAGAGAGAGAGAGAGAGAAGGAGAAAGCAGGAGCCAGGGGGAGAAGCAGAGGGAGAAGCAGAGGGGGAAGAAAACTCCTCGCTGAGCAGGAAACCTGATGCAGGAACCCTGTGATCATGACCTGAGCCGAAGGTAGACGCTTAAACACCTGAGCCACCCAGGCGCCCCAGTAGGTGGGTATTAAAGACCCCGGTTGATTAAGATGATTAAACATTGAGTAACGCCTGGGTGACTCAGTCAGTTAAGCGTCTGACTCTTGGTTTCGGCTCAGGTCATGATCTCACGGTCGTGGGATCGAGCCCCGTGTCGGGCTCTGTGCTCAGCGCAGAGTCTGCTTCAGATTTTCTCTCCCTCTGCCTCCTGCTCTCTCTCTCTCTCTTAAATAAATAAATAAATAAATAAATAAATAAATAAGTCTTAAAATAAATAAGTTAAGTCTTAAAAAAAAAGATGATTGAACATTGATTACAGGATTTCTGCAGCAATTTTGCTGTTTTAAACCCACTGGTTTAAGCAGACTTGTTCCAAAGCCAACGGGAAACAGGTACCAAGACAAAGAGTGAGAACAGCAGTAAGAAAAGCACAAGGTGAAGGGGATAGCAGGAGAGGCCAGAAAGAGGCTGGAGGCTGAACAAAGCAAAACGTTTTGTCAAGGAATACCTCAGGAAGTCTGAAGTCAGAAAATACAGGTTTAGGTTGTGTCAAATGGACTTGGGAAAGAGAATGCACAGAGAACTATAATCTTCGAGCTATGGTGTAGCAAGGCGCCCAGCACATGCCGGGTGTTCGGTCAGTTACTGACAAGTAAACCCGGTGATAGTAAGGACATGCGCAAATGAGGAAAGCTGGCTGGAGATTAAGAAATGCAATAATGACAAGAAGAGGGAGGATCAAACAAGTAGAAGGACAAAAATGAATATTTATCATCAATTGGTACAAAATATTTATGCAAATGTGGTTGATGTTTGACAAGTGTAAAGAATTGTAAATATGTATGATATGAAAATATCCTTTAAAAATAAAATGCCCTTTGAGACTAAAAAGAGATTGATGGATGAAAAATGCTTTGGACGTTGAAAAGTACTGAACAAAAGGAACCGAATATGAAAAATCTGAACTAGCAAAGCATTTAAACTATGGGGAGAATATGCGCATTAAAATACAGGGCTTCAGTATATAAAAAAGAAGCCCCAAACCTAAGGGTTTTTTTTTTTTTTTTCAGAATAGAGGAGGGAAGCAGAGGAGCATGGGGGTTAAAGCGGTTTCATAGCCCAGCTCTGCCTTCGCCTCTCCGAGCCTCAGTTTCCTCTAGGAAAGTGGAGCTAGTAATACACACACCTCAGGGGGTCGCTGTGAGGATTAATTAAGACAAGGCATGCAGAGCGCTTGGCATAAAGCCCAGCACACGGCAAACGCTCCGTAGATGCTTGCTGTTATTATGAGCTACTTGACAGGAAAGTCAGGGAGCAGAGAAACTTAGAGCATCTCTATAATTACATGCATTGTGATGAAACAAGTTAAACTCTTGCTTGGATTTCTTCTAAATTGGATTTCGTAAGCTAAACATGATTCGCTCCGTTTCTGAGAGCAGTTGCTAGGAGAAACTGGCAAAAGGCAACAGAGTGGTGAACTCAGCCATTGTTCCTAAAATAAGTATGAAACGAGATGGCGGCTGTGGAGTGGCTTCTTTTCAGAGGGAAAAACAACTTCCTAAATGAGAAGTCAGGCCAGGACGCCGACAACATGTTGGTGGAGATAGGACAGAAGCAAGGGACACAGAGACCAAGCTCCTGCAAAACGCACCAGCTGATTCTCTGGGGGGACCTCCGGGTTGTGAAAAACGTGTAGCTGGGACTCACATACAATTGTCTGTGGAGCCATATGTCTGTGTGCCTTAGTGAGGGAAGTTAACTGGAATGTGTGAGGAGGAGGTAGAAGAACCTATAGGCGTGTACCCATTTTACAGGAGGCAAAATAAATGGTTGGAGGAGACAGTTTACACCGTGGTCAGGTGCACAGGGGTGACATCCACAGATCCGGATTAAAGTCGCTCATGTGGTTATCAGCTGTGTGAATCCAACATGGTCATCTCCCTAAGACTCTGTTTCCTCACCTGCAAGGGGAGACAAACACTGTCTGCTTCAGAGGGTTACCAAGAGGCTGAAATGAGACAGAGCCTGTGAAGTGCTTAGTATCGCGAGAACTCAATGAATGGCTCGAATGAGTAGTCCTGACATGATATTCACGGAAGTAGGAAGTGTTGTCTCAAGTATGTATGAGACATTCTCATGTATTGCATCCATAAAACAATAGTTCTATTTAATTCATTTCTATTTGAGTGTATCGCTTAGTCTTGGTGCCTAGAAGAACATTTTAAGAAGAGAAATGCATACATTTTTATTCGGGAAGAATTTGTAGGTTCCTTCCTGACCGGTTTAAAAGGGTGACTCCTTCTCTGCCCAGGGAATGCGTTTTGCAGGGTTAGTTACTTTAGAAACTTTAGTTACTTAAAGATTTTATTGATCTATTTATTTGGGAGAGAGAGAGAGCACGAGCACGAGTGTGTTGGGTGGGGGCTGAGAGACCATCTTAAGCCGACTCCCCGCTGAGCTCAGAGCCCGACTTGGGGCTCGATCTCATGACCACGAGATCATGACCTGAGCTGAAACCAAGAGTCAGATGTTCAGATGACTGACCCACCCAGGCGCCCCCAGAAGCTTTGGTTCTTTAGAAAAAGAGCAATTTCTGAAACCTCTAGCCTGGGCCTAGGGGTTTGTGACTAAATCAATGAGGTGGACTGAGGTAATGGAAATATGATTGCAAAGCCTCCTCTTGCATAAAACACCTCCTCCTCTTGTGTCCATTTTGGCGTCTGCTTTTGTACACATCTGGGTGGTGACTGGGAGACAAAGATTTGGTCTAAAAAATTCCCCCGTCAGAATCACCATTCATGCGACGCTCTCAAGAACGGAGAAAGGTCGGTGAAAACAGTCCCAGCTGTGAGCTAGTTGTGACTGACTGTCAGCAGCTGGTTACCTTCTGGTCTATGCTGATCTTCTAGACGCTGTTTGTGGCACAATCCAGCCTCTCAGAGTGGCTGTTCATTAGATAGTGAACGAATACAACCCTACCAGACGCTACTCTCTTTTTCCCAAGGAAATCACAAAGTGCCTTTTATGGGGTCATTTCAATGAATTGCATTGATAACAAGCAGTGAGATATACAAATACATATCTAATGACTCCCCTTATTCACACTAAATACAGCCACTGGATATTCGGAAGGTTGCTAAATCAAATGATAAGTGCTTCAGTGGTTTAAATTCACCAAGTTTCTTTCCTAACAAGGAACAGACAATGGTGGCTGGGAAGAATGCTAACCACCAAATGGTCCCTTCCAGCCTACCTAGAACAGAGGGGACAGCGTGAAGCAGGCGGAAGGTCCTTGAACACGGTGCACTTTACAGCAAAAGCCTACGCGGCTCACCCCTTCCAAATCATACACCAAATTCTTGTCTCAGCATATATTTAAAATGAAATTCAAATCTGACTGTACCGCTTTTGCAAGCTTCACACCATGCTCGTAAGTGAGAGGTTTCTCTTTCACATACAGCAAACGGGCCAAGGTTTTGGGGTCATCGCGGAGATCAATCTGGCAAAAAACAAAACAAAACAAAACAAAAAAACCACATGTGATAAACTCACTTATTTTGTTCAGACCTAACCAGCGATTTTAACCGCGATTTTAAACTGTGACATGGTAGAGTCCCCCGCCCCCCCCCCAGCTTATGATCTATGAAGTGGCTTACTTTTCTTTAAGGAGGCACACACACATACCCATGTTACATCTAAAAAAGTAAAGCAGTTTCTTTGTAAATGTAAACATCAGGCTTTCCATGTACTTTCTTCTTCAAAAGCAAGTCCTCTGGGAGCTGAGGACTTACTCCAAGTATCCCATGGTTGTCTCAGGCATTTCTGAAATTTCCTTTTTTAGATCGCACTTATAGGAGATGCACGATGATCGATCAGTTTTATTTCCTTACAGTGATGCCTCATTTCATCCCAAATTGTATTACTCATTTCTTAGTAGTCTGTTTCCTGGCTCTGAACACATCTTTGTCTTCACCCTCACTGGGATAAAGATTTGCTTCCTGTGAGGATATTCTAAGGAATGTCACTGCAGGCTCTGAAGGCACGTCCTAAAGAGGAATTCCCAAAGGCTCTGCTCAAAGAATAAGCATTAATCTTTTCAAAGGCAAGACTACTTTGAAAATGGCATATAGGTTTGGATTAGTTTTGATAATTTAATTAAATATTTTAGTTGCTTTAAAATCTCACTGTGTGTGTGAACCTAGGCATCCATGAATGGGTGTAAATGTGGGCTTGAATTGTAAAGAAAAACCAGTATATTCATATCTTAGAGTTCCATTTATAAGCACATTGCTCAGGTTTACTAACTTGTGGGTTTTTTCTTTTTTGGTCTTGATTGTTCAATGCAGTGCCCACCAATGGTAAAATCAGCTCAAATTGCACAAAGGTGTTTATGTCCTGTTACATATTTTGGCAACGGGGATCCAGGCTCCATCAATATGGCCAAACATTATCATCTGGAGTTAAGGTAAAAGATTGCATTTTGGGGCGCCTGGGTGGCACAGCGGTTAAGCGTCTGCCTTCGGCTCGGGGCGTGATCCCGGATCCCTGGGATCGAGCCCCACATCAGGCTCCTCCGCTAGGAGCCTGCTTCTTCCTCTCCCACTCCCCCTGCTTGTGTTCCCTCTCTCGCTGGCTGACTCTGTCTCTGTCGAATAAATAAATAAATAAATCTTTAAAAAAAAAAAGATTGCATTTAAACAATGATCTTTCAGAGTTGAAGCATTAACTATACTCTGACTTTTAGATGTGTTAATTATCTGTCCATATCTTCTCTGGGAAGTCCTTTTATTATTTTTAAAAGTTTCTCTCTGTTAAACAATGTAAAATGAGAAATAGAAAGCAGGGGCATATGAAACAGATGACAATAAAAATGTATAAAAAACAATAAAAATGTATTATTACATTTCTGTGTCTTTGGATAGTAATTTAGGTTTTAACGTAGCAAAGAACACAATTCTTTCAAAACTATAAAAAGTAGGAACAATCTTGAACACATTTGTGCAATTGGCTTATGTTGGAAATTCAAATTATAGAACTTTATTAGCTTTCGAAACACTTCAAAGCCTTTGACAATCACAGGTTTGTTTATCTGGTACATCTGTTTTTAACTTCTTTCCTAAGATCCGGAAGACCAAGAGGTTTCAAGGGAACAGAGAAGAATGAATTTCTGTCTTCCTTTTCCAGTGGTGGTAAGAAGTTCCTGTCATAATGTGCCCATTCAGACTGCTGGGGTCATTTTGACATTCACACCTATTTTATGTCTTCCAAACAATTGTAGATTTCAGATGAAAAAAAATAGGCAGTAAGTGTGATTGACATCCCACCTCATTCCTCCCACTCAGGGCTGGAGAAGGGTGTTTACTTCAAAAAGTACTTCGTTATTTAAAAATAAAAAGCAGAGAGATTAATTTTTAAAGACCACATCGAAACCTCCTGCTTCACATTAAATAGCTCTATTGTTTTTTTGACCACAGGCTAAATAATCATGCAGATCTTAAGAAAGGCTGTTTTTCGGATTGATGTATCTGAGATACTGTTCTCTTGTGTTGGCGAAATAAGATGGTCAGGAGACACCTAAATTGTCTTTCCTTTTTTGCTGCCCTCCTGCCCTGCAGACCCCACCCGCCATTGCCGCCTCTAACCTGGGTCCCTATGAGGACGTAAGGCACATGAGGCATGCAGTCCTTCAGCTCTGGGACCCATTCCTCCTGGACATTGTGGTAAGAGGCAGGATTCACGACGGAGAAGCAGATCAGAAACACATCGGTGTTGGGGTAGGAGAGCGGCCTCAGCTGGTTGTAATCCTCCTGCAGGAAGAAGAGCAAAGGTTTGTACAGCTTAGGAAAAGGCGGGTCCCTGTGGTTGGGTGTCCGGGGCAAGACTCCACTGCAGCGCCTTGTGACCCGGTTCCTTCCCAGCCCTGGGATCTGGTGATTCCCTCCAGGTATTACTAGAAATAAGGGAGCCGTCAGTCAGGAAAACACCTTTTCCTTGTGGATAGAGATTGTAAATTGCTCCCTTTTAAAGAAGAACTTGAAAATAATTTTTTTAAGTAGCGTTAATGAAATAATTTACATACTATAAAGTTCACCTGTTTATATAATTCAACAAGGATTATGGCAATTCCCTGTCGCATTGGAATTATGTCGTATTGAATATGATTTAAATTAGTGTGCCATTGGTCAAAGCACAGCGATTCTCTTATACAATCTTTAAAAATTGTAAGCAAATTTAATTTAGAATAAGCTAGCTGTAAATGTAAAGCAAAGAGTGGTTGCCATATCGGACACCACAATTTTGTAGAAATAATACTGTGTGGGGGTTTAGAGTTCAGCATTTGGGATTTCCTTCCAAGTCTACCTAGAGGCCATAAGGTGGCCCAGTAAATAAAATACCAGATTAATTATTTTTTTCCCCCAAACACTTTTCAGATCAGAATATGCTCTGGTTGAAGAGTTCCTGGTTACGTAAGATGTTTATGTGTATGCTGTTTTAGTGGGAGACGATAAAGACAAAGCAAAACATCGGATCATCTCAACTTTGGGAAAATGTCAGCAAGTACCTTTTGTATGTGAAGTGCAGGAGAGTCTATGGTAAATCTGCTATTTCAATATAACGTTTTATATTTTCATACACTTTAGTAACACATAAGCCAAAAGTAATTTCATGTGTGTGTATACTTACACTGTATATGCTACGGAGACGTTCATGTCTGCACACCCCGCACTTGACATACTGGTCAGACACACCATGGATACTTCATGTATGTGTAGACACCATGTACATGCACACCCTAGACATACATAGGGCAAGGAAACCTGTATGTTCACACTTATCCCACGCATAGACATGGGCGACATAGCCATTAATTTATTAGGGTCCTGACTACTCTTCCGAACATTTAAAAAAAAATGATAAAACCCATATATGTTCATTGCAAAAATCCAAACATTACCTAGAGTAATACAGAGAGTAGAACTGAAAGCTTGTTTTCACCCTGTATGTGATCTCTACTAGTTTTTCTCTCTTCCCAGAGGGAGCCATGATTTAACAGTATCCTTCTGCATTTTATATATTTACTTATTTAGTTTAAAAAAGATAAATTGATCGCATAGTTCAATTTTTGTGCCATGTGATTTTTTAAACTTGATACGTGATGGATATTTAAAAATATCCACCTTGCTATCCTTCTGTTGACTCTCAGGATGTCTTTATGAAAAAGGAGTAGTATGTACCTACACGTGTGACTGGAAGGAAGTCCCTGGTTGGTGGGCACGTGCTGATCGACTGTTGAGCTACTCCAAGTACCCAGCCCGCAGGGACTCAGCACACAGGCTGCAGCTATTACCACTGCTAATCCTACTACAACCTAAGCAAAGGTTTTAATTATCTAAACAAAATCGGTGTAAGATGGCAAGGATGCTGAAAAATCCTAAGTCCTGAAAAGTGAACTAAAAGAATTGAGAAAATCAGTTATAGTGGCTCATTGATCACATTTCTCTTAAGCAAATCATCAGAGTTGGGTGCACTGCTGAATAAACACTGGTCATACTGGGCTGTTGGGCGGGGCCTGCCGGTTGCATAGCAGCTAAATTGTTCTGTGTGTGTGTGTGTGTGTGTGTGTGTGTGTGTGTGTGTTTTGGCGGTGGCAAGGCAGTGGGGAAGTGGACAGCTGATTTCTTGTCACTATCCCCTCTCCTTTATACGAGAGCCCTGTAACCAAACCTTCTTGCCCATGGTCTCTGCACTGCTCTCCTTTCCCTCTGGGGCTTTCCCTTAGGGAGCAGCTGTGAGGCTTCGGGTTCTTTCCAGGCCATAACTTACAGATGTTCGTGATACCACCTGCTCTCTGCCACTTCATCCTCCCATTTGGATTGTGATAAATGGATCAGGGACCATGCTGTTTTTTTCTCATGCCCTACTTATACCCTGTCCACAGCACACAGTCCGTACATGCCGCTCACGGAGTGGTGCAGCGACCTGCAAACGAGCACATGGCTTTCTGTCGGTCATTTATAGCAGAGTTTTCACTAGAATCACCTGGGGAACTTTAATAACATCCCTACACCCTGCTAGCCAACTACCTGCCTCTCTCCCCACACTTCAGGACCGATTGAATCACAGTTTTTGGAGAGCGGGCTGGGGTATCCGGGCCTTCTGGTGTCATCGGTTTGGAATTGACGTGGAATTGAGAATAACTGATTTGCATCATCCGTATCTTCCTCATTGCTGAGGTTGCGTTAAGGGCTTGGCAAGAAGGGCCAGGCATTGTTTCAGGCACTTACATGCAATACCTTGTTGAATCTTCACAATAGCACTGGAGAGATGGCAGCATCCATATCCGTATTTCATCGAAGAGGAAGTTAAGTTTTAGGGAAGATTGGTAATGAGCTAATGTCTTAGAACTATTGAAAGAGGGGTGGGCTATTTAGCCTGAATCCAGCTGCAGCTCTTAATGGTGACCACATTATTTGTTTCAGCTCAGAACTTTAAGTGACAGTTTAAGCATTTTTTTTTTTTAAATTCAGTTATCTGGGAATCTTAATACAGACTCATGCTTTACCCAGGAATCTCAGAAATGTTGGACTTTGCAGGTTTGGTATTTCATGGCCTGCAGTTGCTAGTAAAGACCACCAGATGGCAGCAGACACTGTATATTTAAAACCTCAAAGCCGGAAACCAAGACCTGCACAGCCGTGTCCCAACGAGATAAGGTAGGAACAGCTATCGAGTGGTCTGAAAGGATCATGTTTATTTGATTCTATACCCAGAAGCTATCAAAGCAATTCTGCTTCCATTCGGGAAGAGCTAAGAAGACCATGGGTTGCTGCGGGGCCTGTAGGTGGGAGTGTGAGAGGAGGTTGGGGTTTTGATCATTTACTCCTGGCAGGGTAGCCAGGGCCCTTTGTCCGTCGTGGGGCTTTATCTTGCTCGGTATTCTGGGTATCTCTTCCTTAGAAGCCTCAGTTCTACTGTGTAACTCCATTCAAAAAGATGGATTAATTGTCTCCTGCACTGTTAAAGATGCTTTATGAAGCCTAGAAGGTGAATAAGAATTGACTCTCCACTTGGGGGAAAGAAAACGAGAATGTAGAAGTAACTCCGTTTATTTGGAAGTGAGGCCGGCCAAGTTTCTCTTGCTCTTTGTTAGCTCTGTGATAATAGAATATTTATTTGACTGGATCAGAGCAGGGCAGAAAGAGGTTTTAGAGCTCGGTTCGTGCAGGGGCTCCCCAAGTGTGACCCTGCCTGGCAGCCTTGGCCTGGGAGTGTGTAAGGGATGCACACCCTCAGGCCCTGCCCAGCCCTCCTGCGGCTGCGGGCCCCCCCCCCCCCCACCATCTGTGTTACAAGCTCTCCAGGTGACCGTGTTGCAATTCAAATGTCACAACTCCAGGTTACTGTACTTCCGGGTCCCCTCAGCTGATTTCATAGTTGAAGAAGCCAGACTCTAGACAGACTGAGTGATTTATTCAGCACCACAGAGCAAACACATCCGTAAAGGAGGCTCGCAGGTGGGCTGGCAGGGCTCCTGTCGCCCCCACTAGCCACAGGCTGCAGTGATGACTGTGGTGGGGGCCTCAGAATGTATAAAGGGAAGCGTCGTCTGGAGAGCGAGGGCTGGGCGGGGGGAGGTTGGGGGTCTGAATTTGTACCAGGCGGTATGTTTTCCACAACAGGGCACATTTGGAGCCCAGCTTGGATGACTGCATGTGGAGATGCTGTAAAGGGGCTATGGGAAATGGAGACGTGGTCTAGCTGGTAGTTGAGGCCCCTTACAATGTTGAGACTGAGAATGGAGACTGCGGCGTGAATGTTTCTAGAGGAGACAGTGTATCAGTCTAAAATTACGGCTTGAGTGGGGCTTTGGAGGGCTAAAATGCACAAGGGGCTGGGGTGGATGGGGGGAGTTCAGGGGATAGGGAGGGATCTGGGGCAAGGTAGGCTTGTGAGTACTTTCCACTATCTTTACCCTGAAGGTGGGAGACTGGTTTGAAGGCAGATCTGGTGCTCTAGGATGACTGCGGTCCACTATGAAGAAAGAGCAGTTCAGGGGCAGCCTCGGCAGATGGCCACATGCCTTCCACATATGTCTGGAACAGCCAGAGCGTCATGGTCCAGGTGGTGAGGAAGGGAAACAGTTCGACCAGTCCTTCTCAGACTTTAGGCACTCCCGAGTCTTATTAATGTGCGGCTACTCGTTCAGCAGCAGATCTGGGATGAAGCCTGAGAATTTATTTCTAACAAGTTTGCTGGTGATGCTGATGCTGCGGGTCCAGGGACCACACTTTGAGTGACAAGGAGAGTTGCACTGAGACCCCACCAACCCCAAGCCCACCCCATCCTCTACCCACATTCAATTGGAAATAGAATTCTGTTTCCAAGTCCTCTTGGGTTTAGTGACATTTATCCCAGATTGTAGCATACACCTCATTTTTATCTTCTCCCATAAGTACACTCAGATGTGTCAGGCTTGGTTTGGAAAATGTGAGCAACATCCAGAGGGGGGGAGTGTAGCAGAGTGCTTAAAAGCATGGGCCAGGGAGACACTTTCTCTGGGTTCACATCCCAGCACTGCCGGTGACTCTCTGTGACATCGGGTAAGTTCTCTCGGCCTCAGTGTCTTCACCTGTAGAATGGGGTTGATAACAGTGCTTGCTCCGTAGGGTTGTTTGAGAATAAAAATGCATTAGTGTGTGTCAACCACTTAGAGCACTGTCTTGAATTAGTAAGTCCCGTGAACAACAGCTGCAGTGGCCCCGCCCTCAGTGGGTACCAGGGCTGAATCTGAACTTCACTTTCTTGAAACTGAATAGTAACAAGACCCACATGCCTGCATACTCTAATTGTATGTGAATCCATGTCCCTACAGCTCCATTTTTAAAAAAATAATTTGAGAAGTAAGATTGTGTCCTACAGTTACTTTTACTGATAACTTGTCATGTTAGCAAACTCCTTCCTGATCTCCAAATTGCACACTTCTAAAACCACATTAAGATGCATAGGAGCAGGGGCTCAGTGGTTAAGCGTCTGCCTTCAGCTCAGTTCATGATCCCAGCGCTCTGGGAGCTCTGGGATCAAGCCCTGCATTGGGCTTCCTGCTCAGCGGGAGGCCTGCTTCTTCCTCTCCCACTCCCCCTGCTTGTGTTCCCTCTCTTGCTGCCTCTCTTTGTGCCCCCCCCCCAAAAAAATGCATATGAGCAGGAAAAGTTGAGTTGCTCATTGAGGAAAATGTTTGTTTTGAGGCATTAGGCAAACTTTCCGTGGAGGGTTGATACCAGATTCCGTGTTCCAGATGGCCCCTTGGGGTCAGCCAATGGCAATAGGGAAGGCTCATGTCCTTCCAAGCGGACCCTGTGTTGCCATGAATGAACCCCAGCTGTACTTGCCTCCCATGCCTCGTCAAGCTCTTGGGGGCAGAGGCGGTTCAGGAATCGGGACAGGTGAAGACATGCAGGGTGCAGTCCTGGCTGAGGGAGGTGTGTGGCTGATGGCCTTTCTCCTCTCACACTTCTCTGGTCACTGGTGACAGCTGAGCTGCTGGGGGCTGTGGCTTCTCCATGACAGACATCATTCCATGCTTGCCAACATACAGACAGCCCCCCATCCAGTGGGGCTTGTATGCAGAGAACCCGGGGGTTCACCTTGCCGAGAAACCCAGCTCCTGACACCAGGAGAGTCCCATTCTTCCCTGGCAGTGCCACCAATGCCACGTTTGCAAATGTGGCCTTTGAGATGTGTCTACCCTGGGGTTAGGCCTGAGGGGCCACAATCTAGGTGGGGCTTTGCCCACACGACTCGTGTTAGCCAAGGGCCCAATGATGGAGGAGGCAAGATGTCTCCTGCCTTGGCAGGCTCTGTTTAGGTGTCTGGGAGCAGGACTGGAGGATGTCTGGCTCTGAGCCATGACCTGGGACAGACCGGGCCCCCAGTTTGGCATTCCTCGGTTGGCAAATGCCCAGGCTTCGCTGTAGTGTCCCCACCCCAGCATCCTGTTCTCTGCTTGGTCTCTAATGACGTACTCGAAACATGCTGGCCTGCGAGTACGTCATGGAAAAGTCGGCTCTGGGGCTCTTTGTAGCCGAGCCAAAGTTCTGAACTCTAGAAACCCCTTTGAGAGAAACTTTCAGTACTACGCTGCCAGGGCCTGTGCTGTACGGCATGACTTGGCATGACCTCAGGCGATTTGGCACGCAGGCCCGGCCTTACTGCCTCTCCAGCGTGAGCTGAGGGGTAACGTGCAGAGTCAGCCTGCGAAAAATCCCTCACCTCATTGCCTTAAATGTTTGGAATTCTACCTCACAGATGAACCAGCGTTCCCAAGACTCTTTGTTTTCAAAGGATTCTACTCAAAGTCCAAATACTCGTTTTCAAAGGATTCTACTCAAAGTCCAAATACTCGTTTGTTTCAGGGATTTGGGGAGGGAGCTCATGTTTAATAGCAGCTGCTGGGGGCTGGACGTGTATGCGTGTGACTTCTTCATCAACCGTCTTTAGCAAATGCTTGGTGGGCCTCTGAAGGGCCAGGAGCTTGTCTCAGGGGCACCTGCTGGGGCCTGGTGGGGTGTCCAAGGTAGACTAGATATGAGCATGTGGACGGAGCCGGGTTAAAGCATTTTGTCTAGCACTGACTTTGAAGGTAGAAATACCGAGTTCCGGTCACTTTACTTTTCAGAACATGTATCTCTTGAGGTGGTTTTCATCAACCCTGACCCACAGGCAGCTCCGGACAGAGATGAGGGCACTACTTCCTGGTTTGTTCGTGTAAGGAAATCTAATTATTCGCAGCAAGATGGCCTTCTAGAGTTGGTTTCACAGACTTATTTCTTTTTTGCGGTTCAGGGATTCATCAGTTGGTTTTGAGATCACCTCCCTTTCTTAGTAACTCTGGCCATAGGAGTATTTTTGAATTAGTTGAATGTTCGTTAACCTTGTGACCTCAGTGACGTTTGCTGGAATGTAACTGAGGAAGTGGATGATCCTGCCTCGCTGGCGATGGGAATTTGGGGATCATGTCGCAAAGCCTTATTGGCCATGGTGTAGAACCAGGGGAATCAACTCAGGTAAGGGGTATTTTCCGCTGCGTCCTCCTAATGTGAGAGCCATGCTTGGACCCCAAAGACTTCTAGAGTAGAGCTTTGCATGTGGATCATGTGGGGATCGTCCTAAAACGAATTTTCAGATGCAGTAGGCTGGGGCCGGGGCCTGAGAATCTGCATTCCTGACAAGCTCCCTGGTGATGTTGATGCTGCTGGTGGACCACCACTTTGAGTGGCAAGGTTCCGGAACAGTGATTCTTCTCCCCCCCCCCCATTCCCCCCAACGTCAGGCTTGAACTCATGATCTTAAGATCAAGACTGGAGCTGAACTCTATGACCCAGCCATTGCACTACTGGGTATTTACCCCAAAGATACAGATGTAGTGAAGAGAAGGGCCATATGCACCCCAATGTTCATAGCAGCATTGTCCACAATAGCCAAATCGTGGAAAGAACCGAGATGCTCTTCAATAGACAAATGGATTAAGAAGTTGTGGTCCATATATACAATGGAATATTACTCAGCTATCAGAAAGAACGAGTTCTCAACATTTGCTGCAACATGGACCGCACTGGAGGACATAATGCTAAGTGAAATAAGTCAAGCAGAGAAAGACAATTATCATATGATTTCTCTCATCTATGGAACATAAGAACTAGGATGATCGGTAGGGGAAGAAAGGGATAAAGAAAGGGGGGGTAATCAGAAGGGGGAATGAACCATGAGAGACTATGGACTATGAGAAACAAACTGAGGGCTTCAGAGGGGAGGGGGGTGGGGGAATGGGATAGACTGGTGATGGGTAGTGAGGAGGGCACGTATTGCATGGTGCACTGGAAAAAAAAAAAAAAAAAAAAAAAAAAAAAAAAAAGACTGGAGCTGAGACCAAGATCCAGATGCTTAACCGACTGAGCCACCCAGATGCCCCTAGAAGTGTTTCTTAAAATATGGTGTACACACCAGCAGCCATAGCACCAAGAAGCCTGTTAGAAATGCAAATTCTTGTCACCCCCCTCCAGATGGACAGAATCAGAAATTCTGAAAGTGGGGCCCAGGGGCTGGGTTTTCACAGAAGCTGCACGTGATTCTGGTATCCGCTCAAGTTCGAGAACCTCCACTATTTACGAAATGAATTACTCGTCACCCTTTAGTGTAACACATTCCAATACTTAATAATCCTTTGCTGCTGGGAGGTCTCCCTTGGGTCTAGCCTCAAATCATTTTGCATAATTACTGCAGGTATTTTAGGCCTTCTTGAAGTAGTCTGTTAAAAGTCCTCATCATAGAATTTTAGGCCTAGAAGGAACTCCAAGATGTGTTCTGATTCCTTTTCCCCAGGCTGCATGCTCCGCTATGAACCTTGTCCACCTTTGAGCTTTCAAAGGAGCTGGTGGAAAACATTAGAGTACAAGTTAAGTTGAAGAAATATCTGTAATCCACTCGTTGTGATATTTTATCAGTGCCCATCGCTTCTGTGTCAGAGGTTTGGATCATTCTATTTTCTTCAATTTGGAGTTTAAGGATATTTTTATACTGCTTTAGAGCTTCAAGTCCTATACTAGTGTTATTTAAAAATTTTCCTAAAAAGGACAGCAGTGGGAAAGAATAATTAAACTTTATAGGAGCTTTTAAACAGTTTTATTGGATTTGAGATTAAACAGAGGCTTGGGGAGCTTGTTCTAAGGACAGTGAATGTGTAGGAGCTAACAATTGTCATGGATTGCTATAGAAGAGGGGAGCACTGGATGGATGTGAGGGCCACAGGGAGCTTTCCAGAAGGCGAAGGAAACAGAGAGGTTTCAGAGCCAGGCAATAATCCTTGCTGTATTGAACTTTTCATACTGGATTATATTCAAAAACTCTGACTATGGGGATGAAGGGTATAAACTCCTCTCTCTTCCAGGCTGTGAGTTTCTGATAAATGGGGACACCCTAATGACTATATGACTGAATGAAAGTAGGCAAATTCAGTCCAAAAAGTGGCGTACCTTTATTGCTAGAAGGCTTTCTGGCGGAGGGGCAGTCAAGCAGCAAGGTGCACCAAGGCCTTTGTACCTTAACTCAGAGGAGCCAAACCAAGTTTCCCATTTAGACATTTGGAGCATCTTTTCCTAGTTATGTGTCTAGATACGGGTGCGAGAAGTCTCCTCCACTCCCCAGTTCCTGGAAGCAGCTGGCTAAAACAACCATTTGCAAATGAAGGGTAACTCACGAACTCTTAGAAGTCTTGACTCTGGTGCAAGATTTTCCAGCTTCCCCACTGTCAGGGCCTACCCGACATTAACATCTAATGTTCCACAGGTATTTGTACATGGTCCTTGCGAATACACACGGAAATCCCTCAAAGAATGCCATTTTAATTGTTTTTCCTAGTACGGAGTTTTCAAGTTGAGCAAAAAGACGTATCTCCAGGGGCACCTGGGTGGCACAGCGGTTAAGCGTCTGCCTTCGGCTCAGGGCGTGATCCCGGTGTTATGGGATCGAGCCCCACATCAGGCTCCTCTGCTATGAGCCTGCTTCTTCCTCTCCCACTCCCCCTGCTTGTGTTCCTTCTCTCGCTGGCTGTCTCTATCTCTGTTGAATAAATAAATAAAAAATCTTAAAAAAAAAAAAAAAGACATATCTCCAGATAATTGTGAAAAAAGGCCCAGACAAATGCATAACTACAAAGAATAATGACCAGGAAAATCACAGTGGGATAGAGCATGGTCAGTGTTCACTCCAAAGGACTTAAGATATATGCGTTTGGACAGACTGAACAACCCGCTGATTTTGACCTAAGTCAATGACCCAATGGTAACAAAAGCTCTATCAAAGAAATTGGGCCACAGCCATCAATTGCTTAACTCATGAATGTGTAACATTAGAAACTTTTCATGGAGTGTGGGGTGTAAGGAAAGAAAGATGAGGTGGCATTTTTATCCAAGTAGGGCATGTGCTAACTGCTAAATGTTGAGGGTTCTTTCTAGTCTGTGGCCGTACATTACTGGTTGGCCACGTTCTCCAACTTGAAGAAGCTTAGAGAATTTAGAGTCAACCTCCAGTTATTCAGGGCTCGACCCTCACATTTGGAAACCGGTCAGGATCCTGGCTTTTCTTCTTTCCAACACTTAATCCCTCTCCCTTCCCCACCCCCCCCATCCCCCATCTCTTTTTGGACCTTCCCATGCTCATTAGGCAATTCAAATAAAGGCTGGGCAAAGAATATAACATGAAAAAAAATAATGGGTGAAACTAAAATTTATAAAATTGATCATTAATCCTGAATTTGGAATTGATGTGGGTAGGAAGAAATTGAGGCCCTTGGCCAAATATGTTATTTGTTTATTGATCGTCATCAACCAATGAATGAATTGTTATTTGCCCATCAACACCTTGAGTAATGTAATGATTTGGTTTTTTGTAATTATAAACGTCGTTAAGATATAAAAAATGTGCCATTGGTTGTCATTTAGATAGACAATAAATTTGTCCCAAGTGCAGAAGTGTCCCAAGTGTTCCCATATGCCTAGCCACATGGATCATTCTCCCCACTCCCAAACCCTTAATGAATCAAGATAGCAAAACTGTACCTGTCCCGCGGTGTCATACAGCCCGAGCAAGTGTTGCTTGCCTCCCACTGTCACAGTAACTAGGGGAGAAGAGAAGAAAAGAGTCCATAAATGCAGGCTTTCATCAGGAGGCTTCACATTTCTCCATGCCAGTGTCTTCCTGGGCAGTAAGGAGAAGCATATGCCTCACGCATGTATATTCTAAACCAAGCTGACAGCATGATTTCCAAATGAAAGGTAACCTTGGCCTGCAGTAAGAGCAGATGGGCTCAGTCAAGTCCAAATTTCTCAACCGAGTTGAATATTATTGGAGCCACAAGGGCACTCTGGGGGCTACTCATGGATCCCTATTAGGCCCTCGAATATCAAGCTCTTGAAAAGGATGCTGGACCCTTTCTTGGTTCGGTTATTTTTTTCTTTTGTTTCGTTCGAGCCGCCTTTCAGGGTACAGAACTCTGTGAGCAACTTCTGTGTTCGAAATCTCTCTGTTTCGGTCTGTGTCTGAAATGTCAATAAAATCATGAAAACCAACGATAGTAACCCGCCTGCATATTTTATAGTCTATAAGGCAAAGCTAATAATGAAACGAGAAGGGCTTCACATTAATCTTTTTAAAAGCTTTTTTTTTTTAAATTAAATAGTCCAGTGTTTTAGCGCACCTGATTCATTAGAATATTGAAAGTTAGGGCAGGAGGAGATGTTGCCGGGTTTGCTTTCATAGACCTGAAGGGTGTACACAGTGCGCAAAGTGGACGGTTTGATTTACCCAGCAGGCTTACTGCTGTCCAAAAGGGAGAAGGAATAGAGGGATACCGACCACTCTGTACATGTCTGGAGATGAAATAAAGTCTCAACGTGAAACTAAGCTGAGATGGAACACATGGAATGCAAAAGGAATACAACCTCATGGTGAATGCAAAGAGGGAATTTAAATTCTCCCCTCCCCCCATTTAATCTCTTTTTAGAAAAAGGAAGTAAAGTGTGAGGGAGAATATGATTTTTCCCCCCACTTGATCGAAAAATGTGCAAATGCCGTGTAAAGACCAGTTTTGGTTCCTCCCAGCATTAGCTGTGCAGGAAAGAAAGTTCTGTGCAGTAGCCTGTATGGCGGCTCCCCGCACACGCCGCCGCCCCGTTCTCCGGCCTGTTGCTCAGACTTGCTGATTCAGGACCCACTGGACTCTTGTTCGGTTTCAGGTTCCTGGGCTACCTGGATGCCAGGTCCCCCTCAATGGCTCATTCTCTGAAAAGCGCTCATTTAAAAGCGCTGCCTCCGGAGACACCAGGGACGATTTTTCTCGTCTGCCCCGATCCACGTGTGTTCAGCTTGCGCACGGGGCTGCCGTCGCTCCCTCGGGGGTGCTTTCAAGTGTGTCTGCGGGCGGGGTGAACCCAGCTCCATGCGGGGCGATGCTGACAGGAGAGGGGCTTGCAAACACTGAGGTCCTTCCCCGTCAGGCAAGCCGTGGGAGCGGAGGTGACACCGAGCGGCCCCAGATGGTCCTGTTCTGTTTTCCTCTCCCCGCAGGCTTGGAGCCCGTCAGATGTGCTTTCTTTAATGACCGATTGACTACCTAGTCATGGGTCAGGAATGAAGGGAAGAGAGCCAACCGTGACAACATGGAATTTCCTGCCTCTGCTGAGCCCAGGCCGGGCGGGTCAGGCGCGGCTGTTCTGGAGACCCTCCTGGAGCGTCCCCGACCTACGGGCCCAGGGCCCTCTGTGCAGGGAGCGCCAGATGCCTGTCATCCTCCGGCCCCTGTGGGCCCTGCAGAGGTTCCTCAGCAGTGGCTCCGACCTTTGTCACAGGAGCCCTGTCGGCTCTATGGACCAGGACCCTCTGGCCCACCCCTTGCTCCTGCCGCAGCTTTGGCTGCAGGGAATTGCGCCGGCCCGAGGACGTGCCAGCCCAGGGAGGCCACTCTGGGGGAGGAGACGGTGGGCAGACACTTCCCTTCTGTCTGTCCTTCCCTGACTCCAGGGTTGATCGGCTCCTGGACTGCGCTCAGTGCTGGGAGGAGAAAGACCGGCTAGAATTTCTCCTGTCCTGGAGGGTGGGGGAGGGGATCGCGGGCAAGGCCTGGGCACCATGCCACGTGGTAAACACCACGCTGGGGCGGCGTGGAGGGCTGTGGGAGCACACAGTAGGGCCACCGCTGTATTACTGTGTGTGTGTGCGTGTGTGCGGGTGCTGGTAGGGGTGGGAACGTGCAGGGCGTACACACACACACACACACACACACACACATGCTCTGCTGAGCTTCATCAGAGGAGGCTTTCTGGAGGACAGGTCTAAGCTGCGTCCCAGGGGCGGCTGCAAGTCACTCAGGGCGCACTGGGGGAGGGACGGGGTGGTTCACCAGCTACCCCGGATTTACTGGGGGAGGTGAGCACGCAGGGTCTGGCTGTCCTGACTCACTAATTTAGATCTTTTCTGAAGGCTTTCTGAAGCTACGGAAGTCCGGAGTTCTTTTTCCAAAGAAAGGGAAAGAGAAGGAATCGAAATAATTCCCTCGTACTAAAGGAAAAACGGTGGGAGGAGCGGGGAGAGCATTTTTCAGGTGGAAGTCTCGCTGGCTTTCAGCTTTGCTGGCTAGTGGCTGTCTACTCTGTGTATTTGGTCAGCCCTAGTGGAAGAATCCTAAAGGAAGGGGCAGAGCTTGTACCTCTAGCCCTGACAACCACTGTTATTCTCGCTTTTCTGCCCTGTCAGTCTCCCATTTTATTGGGAGGGAGACAAGTAGATCCCACAGATGATGCTAGGGGACACGAAGGCACAGACCCAACCAAGGATTCCCCATGCCGTCGAGAGTGCCCATGGCTCTGCAAGTCCTTATCTTAAAGGAGCAGTGGATGCCTTACTGCTTGCCAAGCTGTATCCTACGAAGTTCCTCAGTCTGGAACCCGATGAGTCACGACAGCACGGAAGGAAGGTAGGCCCTACGATGTTGCACGTAAATGTGGTGAGGTTGAACGAGCAGGATCTTTTAAGTCAGATGGTTCTGTTTGATACCTAGCTTTGCTCTTCCCCATCTGAGTGACCTTGGGAAACTCACCTAACATCTCTGAGCCCCTCCTTTCTTATTTGTTACAAATGGGGGATAATATCACCTACTAAAGAGAACACCTGTAAAGAGCATATTAAATGAGAAAATGCCTGGCACACAGCCTGGTCCATAGTAAGCGCTGAGCAATTATTACCTCCCCTCCTTCCACAAATGCTTCCTGAACCTTTCGTAAGAACAGGGGTCTGCCAGTCTTGTGCCTTACTGAATCCCCAGTGCTCATTAACTGGTACAAAAATTCATAATATTTGTGAATTACTGGTCACTTTTTAAAAGAGATTTTATTTATTTATTTGAGAAAGAGTGAGAGCCAGAGAGATCACAGAGGGAGAGGCAGAGGGAGAAGCAGACTCACCACTGAGCAGGGAGCCTGACATGGGGCTTGATCCCAGGACCCTGAGATCATGACCTGAGCTGAAGGCAGACGCTTAACCGACTGAGCCACCCAGGCCACCCCTGCTGGTCACTTCCTACCCTAAATGATAGCTATTTAGATCTATGTCTTGTATCTCCCACTGGATGGGAAGACCCTTGAGGACAGACTGTCCATGCTTCCTGTCCTTCATGGTACACAGCACAGTTCCTTGTATATGCGGCTGAGGCTGAGCACATGGTCCAGAAATGGACCACCAGGGGCAAATCACATGGAAGAAAGTCCTTCAAAATGCTCCGAGCTGGCTGCGGCTTGGAGCTCCCTGGCAAGACACTGCTGGGAAGCACCTGCCGCCAGCAAATCTGCCTGGCAGACCGGTCAGGCTACAGTCCCAGATCCCCGGGGCTATTCTTGGAGCTATGAGAGTTGTTTACTGAGTTTAGAGAGCTTTGAAAGACAGTGGGTCAAATGACTTGCTAATGGCTCCGTTGGTTCTCTCGATAAAGTGTGAAAAGTTGTCAGTGACCTGTTAAGATATAAAATGAAGGCCTTCTTCTCCAAATCCATTAAATGCTTTGCTTCCTTGTGCTTCTTTGCACAGATGGGAGTGGTTCCTTTTGTGAGCTGGACGAGGTGCTACTGAAGTCTAAGTCAGGGGTTGGCTCTCTTGAGGACCAGTTAGTTTCACCCAGAAAGAAAATGTCCCAGGCGGGCTCTGAGCCTGCTCCCCTCGGCATTTCAGTCACCTCGTGTCTGGCCCTGCTTGTCATTTGCAAACCTGGATGAGGAAGTGTTGGTCGTCCCGTAAGCCAGCTCAGACCCTCAGCCCAGCTCATCAGCAGCACGAGAAACCTGATCCAGAGTCCCTCCCTTGCTAGGTGGTGAGCTGGCCATCTCATCGGCCAAGAGCATACTTTTTTTTTTTTTAGAGATTTTATTTATTTATTTGACAGAGAGACAGCCAGCAAGAGAGGGAACACAAGCAGGAGTGGGAAAGGAAGAAGCAGGCTCCCAGAGGAGGAGCCTGATGCGGGGCTTGATCCCATAACGCCAGGATCACGCCCTGAGCCGAAGGCAGACGGTTAATGACTGAGCCACCCAGGCGCCCAAGAGCAGACTTTTGGAGTCAGCATGATGCCTAGATGATGCACTCAAAGAACTGGAATGGTGGAAATGCCAGGTCAGCTGGGAGGAAGCCACCCTTTCATTCCCAGCACCTAGCCAGCTGTCTTCATGGCTCACGTTGAGTGTATCTGTTTGGAAGGGAGGATGGGGCAGACCCGACGAGGTGTGAGCATGTAACACCGTAAAGGTGCTATTTTGGAGGAAGAAACACTAGATGAGATACAAAGCAGGAAATAGAATTTTAAGAAAGTTAAAAACATGGCTCTCATGTAAATTTAGGGTGAAGAGATGTCAAAGATTTATTAACTCATCGATGAGAGAAGCAGTAAGATGACAATCTTACACAAGGAGCTGACATTTATAGGTACTTAAATAGCAGAAGGTCGGGATGAAGTGACTTGGTTCAACGGGAAACGTGTTGTTGTCCTATGGAAAAGATAACCTTCCATGTTGTCTTTTCTACTGAACAGGAATTCTGGGCGTGTCTACCTGACAAGATTTACGAGTTAACATGCACCTTCGGAAAGTCTAAGCTTTTAGTTAGCAGAATCACACAAAAGTACACCCCCTAGATTATTAATCCCTGGGGGAGGGTGCCCCAGCCTGACAGCGAAAGGACAGTTTTGTGCTCTTGGCCTCATACCCAAGTTCCGATCATTTTGTTCATGTCTGAATCCAAGGCCATGCCTTGCGACTCATTTAGTGAGATGTTGGGCAAGCCAGTAGGTCTCTCTCACCTGGAAAATGAACAAATCATGTTTACCCTAAGGGGGCATAAGAACCCTTTCTGAGCTGTTCAAAAGCCAGGGGTAATCATCACAACCATCTGTCCGTGTCTAGGGGGCCGTAAGAAATGGAGAGGTTAAATGAAAATTCTCGATTCTGACCCTCCTCACGCTTAGCTGACTAGACATCTCCAGGAGCAGCCTGACCTTTCCCCTCTCTGAACTGACCCTCATCCCCCACTCTTCTTCCTTTTTGGAAGAGCCCACTGTCTGGGGCAGTGACCTTCCTAGTCCCCCTGGCCACTCCTAGGAGCTGCTTGTCCGTGTAAGGGACCGACTCAGAAACAGCTGAGATTTTCTTCAAATTAAAGTAAGTTAGAAAACAGTATAAAACTAGAAATAATATATTTTCCTAAATATGAGTGGTGGTGAATTCCTTTCTGGTCAGTTCCAAACTTCCAACATACACGATCCTCTTCCCGCGGCTTGAAACCTTTCTCACCTATTTACACCGGCCCACCCCGGCCAGCTCTTTCCCCTTCTTTGCAAGGAATGCTTCTGGTTTGCTGAGCAGCAGACTCTCCTTCTCCCTCCACCCTCCCTCCCCCTCCAAATAAAAGCTGCCTGGGGAAGTCTCTTTTCAATGTGTGGGCATGAGGTCTTGTTTCTGCAGAACGTAGACCAAGGAGAAGACCCAACAGGCTACCTGAGAATCTGTTAGGACTCTAATGCGAGGGCTTGTTGTTGTTAGGTCTGTATATGTGTCCTGCAACAATGAGAATCCCATGTGAACAGGGTACCACCTGTCTGCATACATCTTCCATCCCTGGTCACGTTTCTTTTTCCTTTAGGCATTTAGGTATTATGACAGGGGATTGGGTTTGTAGTTATTACAAGTGGTCACCTCCCTGGATTTTAAGGCAGAAGAACTGGTTGGAACTGTGGACTCACTGCAAATGAACTCTGGGAGCTTGAGCAAGCCACGGCTTCCCTAAGTCTTGATTTTCTTATGGGAGGTTTGGGGAGCAAAAGAGAGCATGAGTATGACGATTTTGTACAGTAAAGCTCACACAGGTGAAAGGTGGAGTCACTGAACAAATGGCTTCTTAAAGAACGGCACTTTTGAGGACAGAGCTTGTGGGAATGAAGTCGCCTTGGTTCTGGGGGTGGGGTACGCCTTCAGGAAAGCTCTGCCCTTGCCATACTTGTCTGATGATGGAAGAGAAGAAGGGGGGGGCAGAGCTTGTTTAGTTCTAGGACTCTTGGAGCCAAATGGGGATGAACACACTAACAGTGTGTTCCTGTCAAGGGTTTTCAAGGAATTTCAAAAAGCCATGATTCCGTGACGTCCACATTCTGGAATTTCAGAGTTCTGCTTGGCCTCACTTTTCCTCCCACAACATTCATTTGGTCTCCACATCCTGCCAGTTCTACCTGCTCGGCAGCTCGGGACTCTGAGTCCTCTTTACCATCCTTGCAGCTGTCCCTGTGCGGCCCCTACCTCCCAGCCTTGTCAGTTGCCAAGGCCTCCTTCCTAATCCGCATCCGGTCCCCAGGCTCAGCTGCTGTCCTTTCCTTCCTGCCACCAGCGTTCGTGCAGCTGTGCCTCCCGAGCATCTCCAAGATAAACTTCAAATACCTTCCAAGAGTATACAGAGTCCTTGTAATCCGGCCCTGGCTTACCCTTCCAGCTCTTTCATTTTTTTTGCCCTCCAGCGATCCAAACTTCTTGCAATCTATTAGCCTCATGATGCCTTTGCTGAAGCTGTTCCCTCTGGAATTCTGCAAAAAGAAATTCTGGAATGCTTTCTCCGCACTTGTCAGTCTGGAAAACTCCCACAACCATAAAACTCCCTTCCACAACTTTTTCTTGATTCCCTCCAAATACTAAGCCTCTCTCCGTGCCTCCTTGCTCACTGGGCCATGCAGCGCTGCGTAGTAATAGTAGTAGTAGTCTCACGTCTCAGAGTTCGGCATGGGCCTGCCCTGTAACTCCACAAATACTGGTTGAGTGACTGAAAAGGGCATTAAACTCTACCCAGACTGAAGGTTTTCTGTGAGACATTTATTTTCTGTAGATGAGTCTTTGGCATTTCCCAAAGGGTCACCATGAGCTTTTTTCTGTACAGTAACCGGCAGGATGGGGTCACCAGCAATGGCTTCCTTGGCTGGAGCTGGCAGACCTGCCGTGAGAGGGTCCCCTGGCAGTGGGCGCTGCTGGGTGGGATCTGTGCTTGGAGCCCTCTGCCACTTTTCCAGGCAACTCTCACCAGCCATGGGGCTGCCGGATTCTAGGCCAGTAGGGCAGGACCACTGCCAAGGTGTCCTGAGGTTCACTGGGGCCGTGGAAGCCATAGTAGCCAGGTAGCTTGGCATAAGCCACAGAGTACAGGGGAGATGTCTTTTAATTAAGACTCTGGAAAGAAGTGACTGAATGATAAGTGAAGCCTGCTCACAGGGGCTTATTGTGGCAAACCAGAGCATGCTCTTTGCAGGATCCCCTGCAAAAGAGACACTTAAAAAAATACCAGCTTCTTCATAAATTGCTTAAAAAAACCTCACAAGTATTGGGCTTGCATTGAGGTATGGTGGAATAGATGCCTAAGGTGGAGGCAGAAACGTGCAATTTTAGCCTTTGGACTCAGTGAGCGAAATGTTTCATAGCAGCCACCAGGGGGAGCTAGTTAAAAACACGGATTCCCTGGTTTCACACCCCGCCCCTAGGATTTTGAGGAAATAGGTGTGGGATGGGACCCACATGTCTGTACTTTAATCAAGCTCTTCAGGAGACTGATTCGGATCTGAACCTCTGTTTCCTCATCTTTAAGATGAGACTAATGACAAATCGATGACTCTAGAGTATCCGGTTCACTTTAGACAGGCGTTGCGAATATTAGATGAGGTAATACGTGGGAAAATCGTAAAGTTTACAGAATGCTACACAGATACTATCTTTTTGGCCACGTCTGACCTACAATACGGGAACGAGGCACTGTGGGTTTAAGGGCGCTGTCCCCTCCGTGTCTAGAAATAGTCACTGTGGAAACGCGAACAGCTGGGTGGTGATGAAAGTGGAATACTGTGTTCCTATGAAGAATTTTCAAAGAATTATTGGGCCATAAAAATTCTATCAGGTACCAGCTATAACTAGTTAGAAAATGTGATGGAAAGTATCCTTTTCACAATGACAACAAAAACTGTAAAGTGTCTAGTAATGTGCACGACCTTTCTGGAAAAAGCTCTCCGTGGAGCGACATAAAAGAGGGACATGGAGAAACGTGGATTTGGGCGGGAAGCTCCGTATTAAAAAGATGTTAGGATCTTTGAACTGGGAACACAACAGAGTGATTACAGTCGTTCTATGGAAAATGATATTGGTGAGAAGAGCTAATAATTTAAAAAATGACAGGATAACTGGGTTAATATATATTAACATGGATTATAAAGTTATACTAATTATAGAAGCATAGCACCAGCAGGAGACTCAATCAAGCAGGAATCTCAGCCACAGAGCTGATGCTTCCTGTGTAAGGATTTAGTATACAAGTGGCAGTGGGAAAAGACAAAGTAGTCAATATATTGTATTTCAACAGTCGGTTACTATTTGGAAATAAACAGCAGGTGAAGAACACTGTAAAGAAAATGATCGATGTATTTGATTTTAAAAAAAGAAAGAAAGGTAAGTGTAATGGGAAAAAAATGGTCACGCTGTACGAAGGTTAAAGAAGGTTATCTTTGATACATAGGGTGTATTCTAATCAATAAGAATAGTAATTAATCCAAAGAAAAGAAATAAAGAATATGTACAATTTACAAATAAATTAAGGGCCCGTGAATACTGGAATGAAAATATTCAAGTTAAACAAGATGCCATCTCTGGCCTATCACATGGACAAAGAGGAAGAGAATGGGACCCAGTGTTGGTGAATTCATGTAGGTGTGGGCGCTGTTGCTCTGATGGAGAAATTGTAAATTGGTTCAAGTTTTCTTGCAAGCCATATGTCAGTATAGATCAAACACCTAAACATGGGTCTGTCTCTGACTCAGCAATTTCTATTTCTACTGTGCATTCCCAGGAAGAATCCTACATGTGCACAACAATATAAATATATAAGACAATTTATCACCAAAGTATTTATAATTTGCTGACAGTGGGAAAAAACCTAAAAGTTCAATAATCAGGGATTGGTCCTCTCGAGTTATGGATCAACCTTACAATGTAAACTTTTATTTTATTTTACATGTTTAAAAGATTTATTTATTTATCCTAGAGGGAGAAAGAGATTGGGGGCAGGGGCAGAGGGAGAGAGAGAATTTCAAGCAGACTCCATGCTGAGCATGGAGCCCAACACGGGGCTCGATCTCATGACACTGAGATCAGACCTGAGCTGAAACCAAGAGTCTGATGCTCAACTGACTGTGTCACCCAGGTACCCCAAACTGGAGCCTTTTAAAGAATACAGAGAAGCGAGGTAAAATAGTGAGGATATAATATCTGATAGGAGATAAAATTCTACATTGCACATGTAAAAATATTTATAGAAAATACTTTTTATTTTTTCCATACTTTGTTACCTTGAGCACAGAAGTCAGAAAAAAAATGGTATTTGGGTGTTCGCCAGTTGTGGTTATCGTGTTCTGATTATCACTGTTCTATACAGGTTAGATTGAATGTCAGCTGGGTTGTCTCCCGTCATTTACATTCTCCCATTGCTTCTAGGTTCCCTCTCTGGTTTTGTCTTAGGCTCCTGCAGATTTATTTGAGGCTGTAGGACCAAGCTTCCATTTTTACGAGGAGGCACATGCGATGCTTGCTGCAGCGGAGGGTCAGAAACTCTCTTCCGGAGCAGCTCATCTTCTCCAGAGGATTATGATGAGCCCCTAAGCTCTACCTATCCTTGCATTTCAAAGGTATGGAGAAAATATTGTGCCTTTGAGGATGCTGGCATCTGCCGAAATGTATTACTAGTAAACCAAAACACGTGTATGGGCTGTAAAGACAAAAACAGTAAGTTGGCCCCAAATACCACCCTTTATCGACAAGGTCTAGGCCTAGTGAAATCCACCAGCCCAGCGGAGAGTTAGAGGATGTGTTCTGCTCTCAGTAACCTCTCTACCAAAGGATTGCAAGGTGATTTGGAGAACATTAAACGATTTTTCTGTTTTATACTTTTGTGCGAGGTGGTTGTCCTAGATTATGTTTACTCATCTGCCTCGTTGTTATTCAGAAGCCTAGAATTTTAAGTACTCTTGTTTCTTTTCCTTTATTTATTGCATTTATTGTAGTCTAGTATCCCCAACAAAATAGGGGTTCTTCATAGTTTTATTTTTTGCTTCTTTTTTTAAAAAGATTATTTATTTATCTATTTGAGAGAGAGCGCATGCGTGTGTGCCCATGCACACACACACACACACACAAACACACACTCATCCATGCACTAGTGGGGGGCGGGGCCAGAGAGAGAGGGAGAAGCAGGCTCCCCTGCTGAGCAGGAAGCCTGATGTGGGACTCGATCCCAGGACCCTGAGACCATGGCCTGAGCCAAAGGCGGACACCTAACCGACTGAGCCACCCAGGCACTGTTTTTTTACTTCTGAACAACTGTCCAGAAATAATTAATATTTTCTGGTTAATTATGATCAAACGAGGATGTTTGTATGACAGTGTGAGGTAAAGCAGTTCTTGGAGCCTTTCTGTAATAAATATCGGTGAGACCACCTTGTAACTTCATTGTTTTTTCTCAATTTGTATAAGGTAATGTCTACCACTTTTATGTCCCTGTTCACATGTTTTTCCCCAACTATTTCTCCTCAAACCATCTAAAAATAAAGCTAAAGTTTTGGGAATGCTTATCAGCAACGCACAGTTCTGTTAAGGACAGGTCCATCGACAGTAGAGGGATGTGCTGAACGGAGCCTGTCATCAGGATTTGTGACACGCACTGTCACTCAAAGCTAGAAAGAAGCTTCGTATAAGGCTTGGTGCCTCCGGTCAACTGGGTCAGAGGCTTTGAATTCTTTTTTTTTTTTTTTTTAAAGATTTTATTTATTTATTTAACAGAGATAGAGACAGCCAGCGAGAGAGGGAACACAAGCAGGGGGAGTGGGAGAGGAAGAAGCAGGCTCACAGTGGAGGAGCCTGATGTGGGGCTCGATCCCACAACGCCGGGATCATGCCCTGAGCCGAAGGCAGACGCTTAACCGCTGTGCCACCCAGGCACCCCAGAGGCTTTGAATTCTTATTCTCAGTTTTGCCGATGCTTTTCTTGTCAACCATTCTGACCATAAGTGAAACATAAAGACACCAAAGGGGGATTCAAATCCTAAACCGTAGCACGGCTTCTTAAATTCATCTTCTCCGTATTTTTCAGAGCCTACCAACAGGCGTGAAGCTTTGCCCTATCCTCCACTCTTCACCAGCGCCCCTTCCGTAAATATTTTAGTCTTCTTTCTGCCAACACAAGGGAGCCCAAGGCTTGTGCGGTGCTCTCCATTGGGCTTTGGAGGGGAGGGACGCTGACTAGTCAAAGGTATTTTCTCTCTTCCATAGGAGGGGGAGTGGGAGCAGGAAGAGGGGGAAGGGGAAGATAATGCACATTTATAATTTAATATCCTTTCTTGTATCCCTGATGCATTTCTAATGCAGCTGTTTGTTTTATAGTGGGGGGAGGGTCACTTGCCGAACTCTAGCGTGATACTAACATCATGTCTTTCTCTTGGAACGCATAGATACTCGGGAGTTTAAACTACCACATTGTCAAGGACACCAGGGGTAGCTGGAATGGCAATTTCTCCCAGACCAGGAGGTTAAAGGCTCAAGGACTGAAAGGGGAATTAGAGATAAGATGATGGCCCTCTTCTGTCGTCTTAAATTGGTCAGAAGCAAAGTGAGGTTGTGCCAGTGGGAGTCATGAGGACCCAAGATCAGGCGGTTGACAGATACCTACGAATGGGGAAGGGTACTGTACCACAGAAGTGCAGGAGGGAGCCGGGTCCAGCAGCTGGAGGGCTCAGTCTCACCGGCCCGCTCACTGGCCTGCAAGAATTAAGGGGCTGGGGGCATAAGCACATTACTTAGTGGGGTCCCGCCAAGAGTGCAGCCTCTGGTGATGGCTGCTGCCTTCCTTGGTGGGAATTTGAGGCTTGGAAGGAACTGGTGCCAAAAACGAGGACCGTAAAAAGAGGAAATTATAAACAAGTAATCTTGAGGCTTGGAAAATGTTGTCTCATTCCCCTGGGTCATCACTGAGGGGAAATTGACCTCCAGATGTGAGAGCATGAGTAAAAGGAGGGAGGCGAGTGATTTGGGCAAGTGAGACCATGAAAAGGGCTGATTTGCTTAGTAATTTATTTCAACATTTCAGTAGATTGTACCCTGGCAGCTTGGAGCATAATGAAAACCAGTGTGTTTTCTTGGATGTGGGGATTTCTGAGTGTCTTTTTGAAGTTCTGTGACCTATTTTAAAATGTATGCTTCTGGACGTGTGGCCGTGTCTACTATTGCTGTCCGTCTGTCTGTCCAGCGTACGGGCCCGTGCAGTCGTGACTTCGGAGCAGCTGGTGAAGTCAGACACGTTTCGTTTGTCTGGATGAGCTCCCTTCACCCCATGCTCCGCCGTCTGGCTCAGTAACTGTTGTCCTTCTTTCCCGCCCCCTTATCAACATCTATCGTCCTCTGTTCCCCCACACATTGAAGTTCTACAAATGATTAATAACGGACTAGACTGTGAATTCCTTACAGGCAAAGACAAAGTTCTAGGATCTAGCAGTAATGGGTATTCAATAAATGGGTATTTGTTGAATGAATGGATAGCCTACAATCCACCCCCACAGCCCCCAAGGAGAGCATTCATTTTAAAGACGATCACGCCAAACTGACAAATCTCTAATAGGGATTTCAGGAGCATCTGATCGGTTGGAGGACAGTCTGTGCAGACTTGCAGCTTTCCTCACACTCAGGAAATCACAACAGAGCGTCCTGGTGATACTTTCTGGTGTAGATGCCAGGAGACACAATTGTGGAATTGAAACTGATCAATTCTAGAAAACAAGGAAAGCTATTGAGCCCAAGGCTTGGGCCCACTCCAAGATAGACAGGGATGGCGTGTGTGGCTAGTTCCAGCACTGACTGTTGAGACTACCCTGATCTGGTCTTGTGTGACATAAGGCAGCCCTTGAGGTTGTCAGTTTCAGGGTCTGGGGGAGCAGCCCAAGCCCTTAACCTCAACCTCTGCCAGGGACTGGCTCCACCATCACTCCAGCCACCATGCTGGGAGCCCTGTGGGGACAGTGCCGGCACCGCAGACCCTGCTTACAGATCTGACTCCGCAGCCAAGAAGGAGAGAGAAAAAAATAACTACACACATCTGCTAATTATGTTCCAGATAGTTTTTTGGAAATATAGGGTTAGTGAGGGATAAATGAGCATTAACCATACCTCTCGAGACAGATTCACATTTTCTTTCTTTTTAAAAAATCATCTGGCTGATGTCAGCAAACAGCCGGCAAAGTTTTCTCTTTTAGACTTTGGTCTAAAGTGTAAAGGTCCGGTCTTCTGGCTGTCTGTGAGGTATAGCATTTGTGACTGGTTGTCATTATATGATCCCAGGAAGAGTGAGAAGAGCTCAGCCTTACAAACCAGTAAGTGCTGACCCACCTAAAAATAGAAATGGCTGGAGGAAAGCAGAGATAGGCAAGAAGGGGGCAGTGGTCTAAACCAGTGAAAGAAAATACTAAAGAAACGATTTATGATGTTATCTAAAACCTATGTGCTTTTGAAGTATTCAGGTGAGTGTATTTTTAGCTGATAAGGGAATTCGGAATTGGCGTTTGCAGACAAATGACGGCCTGTGCTCTTGATTAACAAACAATTATCGATTGAATGACCCTTTGCAGGTCACCACCCTGAATTCTGAAGGGTTTTCACCTTGAGAATTACAGAGGCGTTGACCTTTTGTTCAAGAGTAAGGAAAGGCAAGAGAATAAACAATATACACAAAAAACCCAGAGCCAGCAGCAGGGCTAGAAAAATTATCTAAAAATACAGTCAAATTCTTCTTAAAGAGTTGTGGGAATTTCCTAATTTCTCTGTCAAAGATCTCATCTTCTCTTTCCTGTTCTTAGGAAATGCTTCTTACTTCATCTTCATGTCCCTGTTCTGATCCTGCTGCCTTTCTGGGAATGGGACTGCTGGAGTGACCGGAGGGCAGGAAATCCTAGGACTGGGGGTGGAAGGGGTGGGAGGGTCTGGAGGACCGCAGAGACGGGTGAGAGCTCCAGGCAGTGGGTGCGGGGGGTGAGGAGGTTGGGGGGCAGAATAACAAAATAGTTCTTTCATCACAGTTGCATGCTCGAGGGCTATTGATTAGGAGGAAGCGATGTTTTAATCAGCTTTAGAAGCGTTCCTGGACTGCTTTTCCAGGGCCAAAAAGTATTTTTTATATCATGTCTTTCGACTTAACTGTTATAATAAAGGAGTTGGTTTGAGTGGATGGTTCCAGATACTGGAGACAGTTCTTCAATATTGTTTTAATCATATCCCAAATTCATACCTCGGCATATCCACAGACGCCTAATTTAGTGTAACAGTGGTAAAGCAGAATAACGATCTCCCAAAGGTAGATCTCCTAATTCCCCAAACCTGTCAATAGGTTACCTTATGCGGCAAAGGAGATTTTGTTAATGTGATTAAATTAAGGATCTTAGGTTGGGGAGATTTTCCCGGATTACCTGGTGGGCTCAATGTAGTCACACGTGTCCTTATAAGGGAAAGAGGGAGGCGGGGCGGGGGAGTCAGAGTCAGAGTCAAACTCGCCAGGACGGAGCAGAGGTTGGAGTGATAGGAAGGGCTCCACAGAAGCTGGAAAAGGCCGAGAACAGACTTCTCCCGAGAGCCGGTAGGGAAGGTCTGCTGACACCTTGGTCATATTCTACGGAGATACATTTGGGACCTTCAGAAATGTAAGATGACAGGCTTGTGATTTGTTAAATAGAAAGCGACCACAGTGAACTTTATATTGTAAAATATCTACTAGTTAAATCCTTGCAAGTCAGTGATGTTTGGGGAGGGGGGACGTTCTTTCCCCTGACTTAAAGTTTCCACGTGAAGGGCATCAATTAGTGTTACCACTCTTGGCCTGACCTGCCCCAGGAGAGTGGAGAGCATGGGAATGGCGTGACTGGTAAGTGTGGGAGCAACACCCGGGCATGCCTTGCTTAGCCCTCCCTCTTCCCCTTTGGGAAACATCTGCCCAGAAAAGTAAACGTTCTGCTCTCTCTTTGGATGCAGAAGTTATTGTTTTCCAATGCTTGCTCGTGATGGATTAAGAAGCCCACTGTTACCCATGTGCCTAAGCCCATTCTAGTCTTTTTCTGTTGGATTCTTCTTTCTCTCTCTCAAGCAGGGAAAAGAGGTCTTATTTACTGAATCTGCTGAAACACAACTCATCACATAGATATGCTTTCTCTTTTTCCTTGAATAACTTATTTGTCATTATTTAATTTATTTATTACGTCTTGCTTAGTTCCAGAGAGTATTTAAGATGGCTTATAAATACATTATAATTAAAAAAGAGGAGCAGAGGGACAATGCAGGAAGGATCGATGAGACGAAAGTAGACTGGGGTGAGAGTCACGAGCGTCTCTGCCAGTGCTGGGAGGGGTTGAGGCTGGGGAAGTTCACAAATCTGACCGTGAACTTCTTATCCATCAAAGCGAAGAGGAAAGCCTAGCTGGTGAATGATTTATAGAATCATTGTGGAATCAAGATCGAATGATTTATGGGATATGATAGCAAAACACCAACAGGTCACTCAAGAGAAACATAACCATACCTAAAACTGGGACTGTGGAAAACTCCTCCTGGGTCTTCATAAAGGGAATGCCTATAGGAATGTACTGAATGGGATTCTAAAGACAGTTGAGTAAACATAGCCATGATCTATTTCTTACAATATCCCTCAGCGTAAGTAAATGGCACCGTAAAACACACTTCTTTTATTTACCTTGAATATTTACTGAGCATCTACTATGGGTCAGAGAAGGTGGTGCTGGGTGACCAGAACAGAATTGTCCTTGTCTTCAGGGAGCCTATGGTCTAGAGGGGGAGCCAGATAACGTAAAAATAACCCCACACTGGAAAGATATAAAATCAGGCACTCAGAGAGTGTAAAACATGGGACTCTCTGTAGATTAGGGGTCAGGGACAACCTCTTTGAGGAAGTGACTTTAAGCTGAGATTACAGCAGTAAGTAAAGTGAGCAAGGCAAAGAATATTTGTGTGTGTAGTGGGAAGAGATCAGGGGTGTGTGTGTGTGTGTGTGTGTGTGTGTTTAAGGGAGAGAGAACAACACGCACAGAAGCCCTGAGATGGAAAAGATGTGGAGGAAATGAAAGGTCGAGGTGGTCAGCGTGTAGTGGATGAGGGGTGCGAGCAGACAATGGCCTGGAGAGCTTGTGGGTTTTGTAGCATGAGCAGCGGGAAGCCTTTGAAGGTTTTTCAGGAAGGAAGTGACATGTTCTTATTTATATTTTAAGAAGCTCACCCTGGCTGCTTTTTGACAGCAGGCAAGAGAGAATTGGGAGCCTGTTCAAGTGGCCCAGGAAGATGGCCATGACTTAGCCTGGGTGATGGCAGCAGAGACGTGATGGGTCTACGGTGGCGGGGGCAAAAGCACATACAGATAGGTGGCTTGCTGTTGATCCAGACACCATTTCTACCTGTTTCTGAACTTGATTTAACCCTAAATCAATGTTAACTGTTTCTTAACTCACCGTAGCCTTTAAGTCAGTTACACGTGCAAATTGTACATGTTTCCTAGGAGACACTTCATCTCTAACAAGGTTGTACGTAGAGCAGAGGTTCTCAACGTGGCCTGCGCCCTGGACCAATGCTAACAGGATCTCTGAGGCTGAGACCTCGCATCGATATATCCGAAACCTCCCCAAGCGATCACACCGTGTGACCGAGATTAAGAACCTCTCGACTTAGAGCGTTAGATTGATGACGAGATGTAACATGTTGGGTGAGAATTAAATCCAATATATAATGTTGTAAACAAGGTGGAGAACGAATATTTCTACTAATGTGAGGTTTGGATGGAATCAACTATTTGCAGTTTTCTCTAACCAGCTCTACATGGGGAAAATTAAATTGTGATCAACTGAGGAAACTCACATCCTTGCAAACACTTCAACTTTCAGTAGCTCTTGTCAAATTCATCTGAAGCCTTGAACGTATACAGAAAGGTGAATTCTTAGGCACTTCATGAATCTAAGTGTAGGCTAATTGGACATGAAAGGTTTTACTTCTAAATCACTGCCAGAGGCCAGCAATTTTGAGCATATGACAGCTGCTCGGTGGTGGTTTTTAACAGAAAAGTCAGCCTGAATTCTGTTGCTAGGGGAAAATTTCCAGGGCTTCACACTTGTTAGCCCTCATGTATCAGAAATGATTCATGCATGCACTGAGTTGTGAGTTCCCGTCCTCCTGCCAATTCTTCGGAGGCTATTAGCTCTGTGGGGACAGGGAGTGGAGTGGATGTATCTCGTTTCCTCCAGCACCAATTTCATACCTTCCTCTGTTTCCTTAAAGTGCCCTGAGCTTCTCAGCATTATGCAGAGGGCTCTGACTGGTTGCAAGAGTGAGCTGTGATTACTATAAGCCTGTCGCATAGTCTGTATCCCTTATTTTGTTGACTGGTTGGGAATTAGCACATGACCCAAGTCAGACCAATTGGGACCAACAAGACTCAATTCCAGGGTCCTTTACTTGAGCTATAGGAGAATGGACCTCCTTCTGGCAAAAGGGAGTAAGGAGATAGCTCCAGGAGCTACTGGTAGCCATTTGGAACTAGGAAAACAATTCTGACAGTGGAACCAGTGTTGATAAGGCAGGGCCGAAAGATGTTATTTGAGTCATGTGTCAAGTTTTTTCTAAAGCTAGGACTTGGGGCGCCTGGGTGGCTCGGTCGGTTAAGCCTCCGCCTTTGGCTCAGGTCATGATCCCAGGAAACTGGGATTGAGTCCTGCATCAGGCTTTCTGCTCAGCAGGGGAGTCGGCTTCCCCTTTCACTCTCCCTCCATGCTCTCCCTCTCTCTCTCTCTCAAATAAATAAATAAAATCCTTAAAAAAAAATAAAGCTAAGTCTCCCCCTGTAACTTGCAATGATGCAGGCATGCACTGTGTCCCTACTTCACTCTGGCTTCAACAGGATAATAAATGTTTGTTGAGTGAATGAGCGGTAAGCAGAGGAAAGCGAGCAAGATTAGGAGAGAAATCAGTATGGGATTTATGTAATTACAGAAGAAAAGGTCATTTTCAAAGATACCAAATCCCATCATTTTTCTGATTCTGAACTCTCAAATTAGCAAAGTACGGAATTTCCTTCTGATTACCTTACAATGACAAAGTGAGCTAAAATGGAAAAGAGCGGTAATAAACGATAATCTGGCCATGAGGTGGATGGGAGGGAGCAAATCATTTTCCATAACACTAGTATCAACGGGAATCTGACTCAGATTTAAAGCATGTAAGTCAATAAGTTCCCAAGCTGAAGTGTTTTATCATTTCCTTAGCTTTACAAACGGTTCACTTCGTTTAATCGCATTTGCCATGACATAAATTATCAAAATTTTGTCCATATATGAATTTATAGAGTCACTATATCGTGAAAGAAAATGTATTCACCTGTTTCAATACACTAATCAAAAGATAAACATACTTAGTCAATGATGCACATCATAATTTTTTACCTTATTGGGAGCTATAAGAATACTTTATATAAGGAAACTATCTCATTTCACCTATAACACGTAGGTGAGAAGAAAGCAAAGGAAAAAGATCTCTGTGATGACCAGTGATCAGACCAGTGACCTCTATGATAAGTTTTACCCAAGGACACATGCAAGCATGAGAAAGAGACAATTCACTTTTATAAATGAGAAAAAAAGATAGTTTTGCATTTGCCAATAGAAGCTTACATATAGTGTCTTCCAGAACACTATGCAATGAAAATTTTCATAATTTCTTCCCTTCTTGATTTTTTTTCTCTACTTTTTTTCACTATTCACTAGAGAAATCTAGATTCTGGGCCTGTAGGAAAGGGGGAGTAGACAGAGAAAATGATAAACAGAGGGGAGGCTCTGCAAAGGTTTTAATTTCAAACCTCATGCTTTGGAAACCCAGATACACTTGGTGAGCAGGTATCCGCCCCAGGAATACTGCTGTAGAACCAGGTACCCGTTGTAGGATGTACCCTTCCAAGGCTCCTGCTGAAGACACTTGTTGAGGGTCTAAGGAGCCACTATAACCCTGAGTGTCTACACGGAGAAAACCTCAGTGTATCATTCCACCACAATCTACACGAACTTCTTCTTTGATCACTCTACTCCATTCTTCGCTTCTTCTAACAATAAGGGCCAAGACCCATCTGTTCCTTGGGAACCTCCCTGATCGGCTCTACTTTCTGATCTCAGCCTTGTTCTGTATCCCCTTCCAAGTCTGTCTCCAGACCTGTGACGTGGAGCTGGGTAGGAGCACACGGAATAGTTAAAGGGAATGAATGGGCCTATTTCCACGGAAGGGCGGACTCTAAGATCTCTTATAAGCCGGTAAACAGATTTGTGATCTGAAGTCTGTGCAGGTGAATTTGCAACTTGGAATATAGTCCCCCCACCCCCTCAATGTTTAGGTTTCTAGGCTAGCCCACAACAGCACATGCTAAGCTGACTTGTATAAATGTATGTGAAAACAGGAGTAGGAAGTATTCTTACTCCACACGCTGTTAAACAGAAAAAAATGGTTAAAACTGTATCTCGAATCTTAGTGGTCAAAGGAGAGCTAGGTGCAAGAAACAGGAGGAGGGTGCTAAGAGGATTAATAATAGCTGACAGTCACTGCTTACTTGCCATGTGGGCACTGTGCTAAGTGCTCTATGTGAATCATCTCATTTAATTTCTCACTCTAACAGTTAAGTGGAAAAAAAGTCTCAGGTTATATGATTTCCCCAAGAACACACTAGTAGTAAGAGTCAGCAGGCTTGTCTGATTTCAAAGCCCAGGCTTTATCCACTCTGTGGTTTGGGTAGACATTCTGAAGAAAACTTTTGGAAACTTACCAGGCTCTTGATGTCACTGGCTTATTATTAAGGCCAATTTTCTTAAACACTCAGGACTCTTGACTTTTTTATCGCATGTCATCCTTTTAGCTTACACATGAAATGAGAGAGGAGAGCCTGAAAGAGAAAGATTTTGAAGCCCAAGGTGAAAGACGGGGGTTGAGATGACTGGAGGGAAGCAAGGACATGAGGAGAAGGTTGGGGGAATGAGTGCTGGAGAAGGTGATGGGAAACAGCATGGTGTTGAGCCCAGTTGCCTTGGTTGTGGTCAGGAGAGAGCTGCAGCTGCGGGAGGGGAGGGTGACACACTCCTAAACGGGGTCTTTGAAACACTGGGAGACCTTGCCCTAACTACGGAACCTCCTCCAGGGTTAGGAAAAGGTCATCAATCATCTAATAGTAACACCCGCTGCACGGCTAGTAGGTGTCAAAATGAGAATTAGAATCCAAGCCTGTTTGAATTCAAAGCCTGGGCTCTAACCACTCCTTTTTTTTTTTTTTTTTTTTAAGATTTTATTTATTTATTTGACAGAGAGAGAGACAGCCAGTGAAAGAGGGAACACAAGCAGGGGGAGGGAGCAGGGAGCCCGATGTGGGGCTCGATCCCAGGACCCTGGGATCAGGCCCTGAGACGAAGGCAGACTCTTAACCGACTGAGCCACCCAGGCGCCCCCCAACCACTCCTTCTTTTTGACATCTCGATGGTCTGAGCTACTGTGTGTGGCTGTGGATGTCTTCTACGATGTCCCTGCCATTGGTGGTTATGGATTTTGGAAGTTTGCCAGACCCTTTAGTTTCCAAGCATTTGACCACAAAGAGATCATAGTCCCAGATTTATGCACTGGTCTACACTCAGGTCAGATTTGGATAGCTTAAGAAATATATATTTTTCTAAACATTTGCTACAACATGGACGGCACTGGAGGAGATAATGCTAAGTGAAATAAGTCAAGCAGAGAAAGACAACTATCATATGATTTCTCTCATCTATGGAACATAAGAACTAGGAAGATCGGTAGGGGAAGAAAGGGATAAAGAAAGGGGGGTAATCAGAAGGGGGAATGAAACATGAGAGACTATGGACTATGAGAACAAACTGAGGGCTTCAGAGGGGAGGGGGTGGGGGAATGGGATAGGCTGGTGATGGGTAGTAAGGAGGGCACGTATTGCATGGTGCACTGGGTGTTATATGCAACTAATGAATCATCAAACTTTACATCAGAAACCGGGGATGTACTGTATGGTGACTAACATAATATAATAAAAAATCATTAAAAAAAAAGAAATGTATATTTTTCTAAATATACCCTGTGTATTAATGCAGTCAATTGAACCTTCTACCTTTCTTCTCAATGAAGCAAAACAATCTTGTACTTATTCCCATTACTGAGTTTACACCATGATGACTCAAACGTAAGACAGAGTAACACTGAGGAACACCACCGAAAGAGCTGCTTTACTACCTTAATGCATCCAGAGTTCTTTAGCACCAGACGAAACACCTTGGGTTTAATATTTCCATAGATGTGATTGAGGACATTTTTGATTGTTTAGTTATTCAGTACGTGGTATTACTGGATCGATGATTTATCAATAATTGATAAATAATTCAATTTTCTTCTTTATGCATTCAGTATGATGCTTTTCCAGAAACGGTTTAAAGGGGCTTACTAAAACAAATACAAGATTTTTGTAAAGTGCGGAGATCAGCGTGAAAAAAATTAATGCAAGAAAAATTAAGTGAAGACAGAGAAGATGTTATTATACAAAACAATAGTCTAAGCTGTACACAGACTTGCAAGAAGTAAAACATAAATTTGGTCCTGCTATTTCTGCGGCCAATGAGAGGAGGGTCAAGGGACGACTCACGATGTCCATGTGAGTCCATTTTGTAGTTAAGGACACTGAGGTGCAGAGACGGTCACCCAGCCAGAAAACCCTGGGTTTGTACTTAAATTCATGTCTGTCCGGCTCTCAGCTCCTGCTGTTTTCAGTAAGCCGTGCTGCTTTTGGGTACGCAAATAGCCATGTGTGAGTGGACTCAATGAGAGACAAGTATAATGACATCAAAGCTAAAGCTTTGCTTACTTGAAAACTCCCTTATTGAAAATTAAATTTATGTAGTTTTATGACCTTGGGAAAATTAATTAATGGATTTGAGTCTCAGTTTCCTTGTTTTTGAAACTGAGATCTAAACACTTAAGGTACTGTTGTAAGGATTAGAGATAATGTGTAGACATCCCACTAATATAACGCTGAGATTTGGCAGGTGTTCAAAATAGTGGCCCTTATCAATTTCCAAAGCTGCTCATTTTTGACCAGACATTTCCTCAGTTTGATAACGTCCATCATAGCGTCACAAACTAGAAAGCTAACACTGCTTTTCTTCTTGCAATGTGTGAACTGTCAAGCACTTTTTCTGAGCACGTTGTCTCTCACATATTCCTTCCCAAGAGCCTGTGAGGTCAGAGCTCTCACGTCCCCATCTTTGAGATGATGAGACTGAAGATGAGAAGTCAATAGAACCCTCTGTTTCAGAAATGATGTGGTACATGTTGTGGGCGGGCCCAGGTGCAGGCGCTGTTGATCAATCTGTATTAGTGAGTTGTAGGAGGTCATCTGTAGAATATGCCAGTCACGGTGCCAGCCTTCGAGCAGCAGAGCAGAGATGGAGCCTATTGTGTAACTGTGCCAATGACTGCTGTTCATCTCGGAAGAGTCGATGACTCTGACAGCCTCATTCAGAAGAAGATTCCACCGCTCCAGGGTAGTTACTGTTGTGTTTCCCGTATCACGTCTGAAGGGGTCAAGAGTGAGGCCTTCCTTAATGGGTGAAGAGTTATCTTATGGCAATATTTTCCAGGCTATTCCGGCCATTTAGGCAAAATATGGTGGGTGGGTCACTGTGTGGGTCATTGGGTCAAATCCTTTGCCGGTGCATTAGAAATACCAAGTTTTAGGCAAGCTTGTGACTCCAAAGAGCAGGAGAATAAAAGGAGCTAGTTTGGGGGCCATGTGTGGATCACTGTAATTGAGAGACCAGTTAATGATGCCATCGTTATCGAGAGACAAATAGGGGGAGAAACACTTTTCTTTCTGTGGCTTTTAGAAGGACTTGTTCGGATTGAAAGTGGGGAGAGTCTAAAGGCATATTTTATCACTTTTTTCCCCTGAGAGTTTTTCTTCAATTAATTTTTAGTTTAAATTAAAACAATAATGAGAAGGTGCAAGTATCACAGTTCTCCACTTGGCCACCCTATCATTTTGAATACTTCTCTGCCCACAGTATATATTCTGATGCCCCTGGAATCTGGTGGGTTCCTTGTATTTGATGATATGGGTAACACAGCACATGCTCTCTATTGATTTGAACTGCAAAACTCAATAGGACATGAGTGAAATTCAGATGAGTTTGAATTATTTGCCAGAGATTTTTTAAAAAAAGATTTTATTTATCTCTTTGTCAGAAGGGGGGGTGCGAGCACAAGCAGGGGGAGCAGCAGGCAGAGGGAGAAGCAGGCTTCCCACTGAGCAGGGAGGCTGGTGCAGGACTGGATCCCAAGTCTCTGAAATCATGACCTGAGCTGAAGGCAGAGGCTTAACTGACTGAGTCACCCAGGCCTCCCTACCAGAGATTTTATTTCTATAAAAATATTGCATGTAGCAAATAATTGTGGCCATTTAATTTTAAATCTCTGAGTTGCCTCTCTTGTATAACGATAAAACATAACTGCTTGTATAGGTCTGTTGACAGTTGCATTTGGTTTGGATAAAAGCTTATGGATTTTTCTCTCAAAATGGCAGTGGAGAATGGCTTATTTAAGGAGAGTTATGGCAAAGAAACTTATGGTGATTACTAATGTGTGCCTTTTCATCAGCACCCAGCTTCTTAAAGTGGGTTTGAGTGACAAGGCAGAGAGAGCAAAGGGGTGCTTCTTCCTGCAACATCAACTCCCAATAAAACAGCCGAACGACAGCACTTCATTTTCACATTAAACCAAAGAAAGATACATGATGGGACAGAATGCCAAATTCATAAGGATATTAAAGGCAAAACATGGAACTCTAAAGAAATGTTCTACTTGTCACTGCTAGGTATGCCCCCCCAACCCTCCCTGCCTCCTGCTCCTGCTATTTCCAAGTTGCTCCCCTTCCTTTGGGCTTACCACCAAAGGATTTACTCTGCAGTCATTTCTACCAAAAGACTGCATTTGGTAGAAACCTTTGAGAAGAACTGGTGATTCCACTAGGACCTTTGAATTCACAAGAGGGTAAAGGGGTCTTCAAAGTGGAGTCCTTATACCATTTATTCATTTATCTTCCTAACGTGGGATCTTCTGACCCGAATGTAAATTAGCTGGACATTTAGCTACTGGATTAAGCAGCCCTGGAAGGGGCGCTGTTTCTGCAGACACCCCCGTGGGCCTCCGGCTGGCTTCGCAGTAGGCCCTGGGTGCCAGCCTCCACTTTCTTCTCTTAGCTCTTAACAATGTAACTAACTGCTCTGCAAAGTTAACTGGATATTGATGTCCTTGTCATCTGCAAAGCTGCAGAAAACACATAAAGGTAGTTAATGTGACTGTCTTTTGCTTGTACTTGCTTTTCTTTATATCAATAAATCCTAAACCTTCCCTTGAAGTCACCAAAAACTATGGCAAGTCATTCCTCTAAATATGTGCCCAGAGACAAGGGGAATGAGTATTTGTTTAAAATATAAAAATAAAGCCTGCAAGTTGGTGATGGGGCTAGAAATCCCTTCCTTTCTTCCTCTTTCTCTCTCGTGATTATGGCTGTAGCAAAGACTTGGGAGGATACAAACAATTTTTTGGGCCTTGTTTTCCCAGAAAGCTTAGAGGATGGATGATTAGTACTCTTAGGTTGGCATTGCATTTTTGACTTGCTGTTTATTTATTGGTTGATTTTTTGAAAGATTTTATTTATTTATTTGACAGAGACAGCCAGTGAGAGAGGGAACACAAGCAGGGGGAGTGGGAGAGGAAGAAGCAGTCTCCCAGCAGAGCAGGGAGCCCTTGCGGGGCTCAATCCCAGAACCCTGGGATCACGCCCGGAGCCAAAGACAGATACTTCATGACTGAGCCACCCAGGCGCCCCTGACCTGCTGTTTAACTTTTTTTTTAAATGCGGACCTCCAGTGACTATGGAATGAATGCATGTATGGTGTGACCTTCCCAAATACAAGAGCTGTCCTCCCCTGAGGAGCATTTGTGAGCCACTCTAGGGAACTGATAATAACTTCAAAGGAACTTTCCTGTGCAATCTTTGATATCTGGAATTTATATTAAGCATTACTTCTCATGAGTGCTCTGGGAAGAAAGCAAGGGAAATATTGACAGAGGACTTGCCATGTGTTGAATTTGAAATCGAAAGCTTTCACAAATGGGAAAACAAATACATTGGAATCCTGTTATAAATGTCTTCGATGACCTATGGGTTTTTGTGTTGCGGTTGTTTTGTTTTGTTTGTTTTTAAGTAAACTCTGCCCCCAACTTGGGGCTCGAACTTGGGGCTGGGAGATCAAGAGTCACACACTCTACCAACCGAGCCAGCCAGGCGCCCCTTAAATATCTGACTTTCATTAACTAAGTTGGATAATTTTATTTCAAAAATCTAATTTCAGGAGCACCTGGGTGGCTCAGTTGTTAAGCATCTGCCTTCAGCTCAGGTCATGATCCCTGGGTCCTGCGATTGAGCCCCACATTGGGCTCCCTGCTCAGTGGGCAGCCTGCTTCTCCCTCTCCCTCTGCTCCTCCCCCTGCTTGTGCTCTCTCTTTGTCAAATGAATAAATAAAAAATCTTTTAAAAAATCCAGTTTCATGAAAATCCGGGTATAACTTGATTTCAATATGTTCTTACTTGTTCTGTGAAGCCAGTAAGTATTTATGCAGTATCCACTGTGAGACTTAATAACAAGATTATAAGGTGGTCCTCTAGTTTGTGGGCTTGGTTGTTTTTCTTGACATCTTGAGCTGGGCATTTTTCATCTCAGCCCTTCCTTATTGCTTCTGCCATGTCTTCAGTGTAAATATTCCAGTATCTTTCTAATTACTCACTATTTCTCTTCGGCTGCCCAGAGCCCTCCACATCTTTAGTCATATCATTTTTTTTCCTCTGAGATCAATCAACCAGTATTTTATATTGTTGCTGTAACAGGCTTTGCAGGAATTAAACTATAATTCCTAAAGGAATGGGGAAGATTTCTGTCCAAACTGCTCCGTATAACAACTAATAGAATAATATTTCATGCCAAAAAGTACTTAACGGTTTTGATGACAATAATAAATAAATACATTAGAAAAGAATGGGATCTTTACTTTCTTTCTTTTAAACACAAGAAAACTTAGACTATTCCAGCAAGAAAGCATAGTCACATACTCTTGTTATTAAGACTTTTTATGTTTTTGTTTGAGCATGAGTCACCTCCCAGCCTTTGCTTCTTTCTATGAACCAAATCCAGCTCCTTTAGGGTTTTCTCATGGGCCTTATTTTCAATATTATAAATTATTCAATTTATCATCGACCATAACCACAGAGTATTTACCATACAGAATAAAATATAAAATGCCATGACACTTTAGAGCAGTAATGCAGGTCAGGGCCACTACCCCTGAGGACTGGAAGTAGTGGGATTCAGATAGGCACAGAGGTTTCTATTTTAGGTTTCAGAATTTCATCTCTGGTCTTTTAGCCTAGAGCTGACTTGCATGATGACCGTTTCCACTGCCCTTAAGTCCAGAAAATATCACACACGGATCGGTAAAGAACCTTCTGTTTCTCTTCCTCTACTCATCTTGAGAGAAGTCTGCTTTCGTGTATTTCTGTCCTGCAGGTAGACAGCTGTGACCATCGCAAAATTATAGCCCAGGGATCCTGACCTGACTCTCTTAACCCCTGAAATGCAGAAGAAGCTCTTGACAGGGGCAGTAGGTCAGTCATGCCAGGGTCTGACAACTAAATGAGTGGTTCTGGTCAAAGCAACTTTCAGACACAACTTGAGGCCATTTTAATTTCCCAAAGGTATCAGTAAACGTATTTGGACTGATGATTTCTAATGTTCTAGAATGACATAGGACCACAAAGAGTCTATGAGGCTCCCCTGAAGTCTCTCTGGTATTATGGGTCGAATATGTTGGATGAACTCTCATTTCAATTTCCACTTTAAAATGATTGTTGTTTATTCGCCTAAGTTGTGTTTAGCAGTGTGTAATGAGCCAGAAAGACCACAGGCTGGGTTTGGACCCTCATTCACCCAGCACCCAGCCTAGGGTGTGATAAGGCAGTGTGGTTCTATGGTTATGAGCACGGGTATGGGATGTCAGCTCTGCTCACTGGCTCATATATGATACAACCGGGCACATTTCTAAATTGTCTTGCATTGTTCTCATCTCCAGAAATGCAGAAATCACAGTCACCTCCCAGGATCACCACGAACATGTACTCATAAATACAAAAGTTCTCCTCACAGTTGCTAAGGCATGAATGGCATGCCGTAAATTCCACGCTGACTCTGTTATTGTCCCAAGCGTGACGAAAAGTACACAGCTCGAGACTTTCCGTGACCCCGATTTTTGGAAAGCTCACTTTAATACCATGCTGATGACGGCTGTTGCTTTAACTATTTCTACACCTTCCTAAACACAGCCTAGTCTGAACTCTGTTTTTTTCTAATATACCTGAACTCTACATTCCTCCCCAACCCCACCCCTCAGTTAGGAGTTATCAGGAAAAATTTTTTCCATCAAGTATTTGCTATATCAGGCCATGATCTGCTGGTGGAAACCAAGGCCAAGAGGCGAACCCATTATAGGGACTCTAAAGTGTGTTGAATATGGTCTGAATCTTGCCAATGCTTGGCAGCAGGGCAAAGCAGGGTGGGAGAACAGCCAGGCTTAGGTGGCAAGGAAAATGCCTCTGACACCTAAGTTGTACTTGCTAAAAAATGAGAAGCATGTGAGAGATCCCTTGATCTCACTGTGCTGAGCTAAGAAGACCAGGTGTGGCCGAGATGGTCCGATGATACACATCGGACCTCACCTTCAAATTCAGCCTCACCTTCAAATACAGTCGAACTTCATGATAAAATCTGACTTACAAAAGGAATACCTAAATTGTCATCAGCATTTCTCAATTATAACTCTTGTGTCTTTTCTATACTTAGATACTATTTGGAAAACTGAACAAGAAATTACCCTTTGAAGCCATAATGAAACAAACATAACAAGAGGGTAATTGGAGTTTTGACTAATAGCTGACAGAATGCCGTGTCACACACCACTCTCCTGCTATTGGCCTAAGGGAGACCAGGAGGATTTCAGGAATCATCCTGTCAAGAGCAGATGTGTTTTAGTATTGAAAATTAATTTTTTCCAGGGATTGGTATTGATCTGACTGGTATTGAAAACCAGGAAGTGGTACTGAAACTTTCATACCATTTCAAGGGCCGTGTAGAGCACTTGGAAATGAAAGACAATTATCTTTTTATATTTGGAAGTTTTTTCTCATGAGATAAACTGAGCTGGTTAATGTTTTGTCAAATCATGCTTTCTAGGCTATGTCATCTTGTTTCCTGCTAGCGTCTAGCTCTTTTTTAACAATAGAGAAACTCTGATTTTTTTTTCTCTTGCTCTTTTCTCTTATTTCCACAGGCAAACTGTATCTCATGAAATACCCTCTTTTGTCAACTCAAGGCCCACTGGCATAACGTTTCTCATAGTATGTATACTGCGTGTTTGTGTGTGCGTGTGTGTGTGTGTGCACGCGCGTTTCAGACTTCTTTCTACAAAGAGAGAATTTTGGAGACTTCAGTGCTTTTTTGGCCCCGAGAAAACATTCCATGCCACATATAGGCATTGGAGAGAATATCCCAAAAGGCATTCAACTGGGTCCTTTACCATCTTGGTTCACATAGCAGGTTTTGTGACAAGGTTTGTTCAAAACAAAGGGACTATGCCAAGTGATTCATGACCCTTGTAGCCTCTCTTAGAACCTGCAGCCTTTCTTGGAACTTGCTAGCCATTTAAGAGACTTTCTGGAGTCACAGTAAGAAGAATGGATGTAGAAGGGGAGATGAGATATATGTAGAAAAATGCAGAAACAACTTCAAGTCTTTGTGAGAACTGCATTTAGCTTTCAGAACATTGAAATGATGAAATGTGTTTATGAAGGAGAATTTCTTCCATGTGTCCCTCATGACATTTTTTTCCTGGGGAAATATTTAGCCAAGCAAAAAAAAAAAATATTTGTTAAAGACAGTAATGAATTTACATTTCGGTATTTCTTCCCTGGGAGAAAATAATACTAATTCCAGGTCTTTTGGAAGGGTCTAGAGTAGGATTAGCAAATTGAATCTTCTGATTTAAACATAGTTCCAGAGTTAACCAGAAACATCTGATTTCATCTCTGTATCAGTTCCAATAGCCGACTTATGTTTAACACAAACTTGCCATCTCAATTTGAAAAAATGCATGTGGCAGCACAGGGCATGACTATGATTTAAAAAAAAAAAACAAAAACTTTCTTCAAAGAGGATTTTATCCTGCTTATTTATTTTGAAAATTTGGAAACATACTGAAAAGTTGAAAGAATGATAAGAATACTATCTCCCATCCTAGATTCAATAATGTGGACGTTTTACCACAGATGCTTTCTATCTCCATATCTATGATGCATACAGTTTTTCCCCCAGGACCCCCTGAACTGCAGACATATGGGTGACATTTTACCCATAAGCACTTTAGCAAAAATAAGGACATTTCCTCCCAAACCGCAATACTATTATTACATGAAAGAAAATTAACCTTAATTTCATAATTAATCTAAATTATTGCATATTAAAATGTCCTTCATTGCCCACAACATGTCTTCAGTATATATATTTTTTAAGTCAGGATCCAATCAGCTTAAAACACAGTGTTTAATCAAGTGTGGTCTCTTTACTTTTTCCCTCCCCATATTGCTTTTATTTATTTTTTTGAAGAGTCCAGACCAATTTTCCTGTGGAATGTTTCGTATTTGAAACTACTAATAGATTTGATATGCCTTCTTATCATTTTTTTTTAAAGATTTTATTTATTTATTCGACAGAGAGAGAGACAGCCAGCGAGAGAGGGAACACAAGCAGGGGGAGTGGGAGAGGAAGAAGCAGGCTCATACCGGAGGAGCCTGATGTGGGGCTCGATCCCATAACGCCGGGATCACGCCCTGAGCTGAAGGCAGATGCTTAACTGCTGTGCCACCCAGGCGCCCCGCCTTCTTATCATTTAGAATCACAAAAGAAGCAGCCTAAGGACGTGGTTTAACGTGTTGATAAACAGAGAGCTACTGGACTGGCCAATGCTTTCATGTTAGTATAGAAGCCTCAGGAGATTTAGATTAGATGAAGTAAATTTGGCAAGAAACAAAATAGTATTTTGGGATCACAATGTTTCTAAGCTGACTGGTTTTTAAATATTCTAAAGTCAAAAGAGAGGGAAATGATTTCTTTAGCGGGCCATCATTCTTCAGTGGATATGTTTAGCAAATGGCCGGGAATGGCGGTTTGCAGCTCACGGGAGAAACTGCAGTTCAAGAAAACAAAGTTGTTTGTGTCACAGTGTGGATTGGGAACTGTGGGGAGAGGAGACTTCAACTTTCCTTCCACATGTACAATTTTACATATGTTTTTAAAACAAGATAAATGTGGAAAGTGATACGTGAGAAAAACCATCTTTTTGTGGTTTATTTTGTCTCCTCACATATGAAAGTATATGTAATTCTATGTGTGTATACGCGTTGCGTATCTGTATTGTTTATATCTGAACAACCAGAAAACGGCATTACTGTTACTAATACCAATAAGCCTATCTCTTTGGTATCAAGTATTTTATATTGAAGTGAAAGGGGGGTTCGTAAGTAATGTTGGCAATGTTCAAATAATCTCTGTAGTTTCCTTTTTTCATTTACCGATGGAATTATTAAGCACTTACAATGTACCAGGCGGTATACTTGAGGCAGGGATGTAAAGATGAGCAAAAGAACGTGATTCCTCTCCTTGAGGGCTCACGGTCTATGGGGAGGAGGCAGAAATGTACTAAGGTAGAGCTGTATGAGACTTGGCATAATAAAGGGACATATAAGGTGCTATGTGCTTGACCCACAGCAGACACTCAAAAAATATTTTTTTTTGAATAAATGGATGAATGAAGTGACCATAGAGTAGGAATCATCTAGTGACTCCTAGAACTGGAGAAATAAAAGATAGTAAGAAGGAGGTAAAATTAAACTACGTCTTAAGGATGTAGAGGAGTTTTCCAAGTGGACAAGGATGGTTGAACATACCAGGTGGCTTGTACAAACATGGAAGCAAGAGTATGAAAAACACACATAGTTCAGTTGGCCCAATGTCAAGGTTCACATGGAGTGGTGGTGGGGGGGATGTGGTTGAAAAGAGGAGTCAGAGCACAGACAATGAAGGACAGACAACTCTATTCTGGAAATGGTTGGGGGCCAGTGAAGGATATTGAGTAGAAAATTGATGTGCTTTGATGTGCTTGGATTTTTTTTTTTTGAAAACCTTTCTGATGGTGGAAGAGAATGAACTGAAGGAGGGAAGACAGGCTGATTAAGAAGCTCTTATAGTAACCCACAGAAGAGACAATGAATAAATCAGTGACAGGAGGAAAAGAGATGAGGACAGACTGAAGAGTAATTTAGCCTAGTAGTCAGTTGTTACTGTAGTTTTTAGATAGAACGCTGCATATGCATTTAGGAACTGAGAACTCTGATAAATTTTTAGAAGGGTTAGAAATGAAAATGTCCCTCATGTTATTTCAGTCCTTAGCTACTATCTAGTTTCTGTTTAACTTTTATAAGCAACGAGATCACATTACTATCTTCACTTTTTTTCCGGTCCCGATTATCTTCAAAGATTTAAAATTGAGATATAATTCATACACCACAGAATTCATCCATTCAAAGTGTACAATTCTATGGTTTTTTAAGTATAATCACAGAGTTGTGCAACTATCACCACAATCAATTTAGACGATTTTCATCACTCGCAAAAGAAACCTTGTACCCGTTAGCAGTCACTCCCCATTCACTCATTTCTCTAGTCCCTGGAAACCACTGATTTACTTTCTGTCCCTATGCATTTGCCTACACCGGGCACTCCATACAACAAAATCCTACAATATGTTCTCTTTTGTGATTGGCTGCTACCTTCACTTTTTTTTTTTTTTTAAGATTTTATTTATTTATTTGACAGAGAGAGACAGCCAGCGAGAGAGGGAACACAAGCAGGGGGAGTGGGAGAGGAAGAAGCAGGCTCATAGCAGAAGAGCCTGATGTGGGACTCGATCCCATAACGCTGGGATCACGCCCTGAGCGGAAGGCAGACGCTTAACCGCTGTGCCACCCAGGCGCCCCTACTACCTTCACTTTTGCTCACCACTTGAGTGGGGAAATTGGGAAGGGACTAAAAAATGGAGAAATCCTTTGAGAATCTGCCCCTTTCCTCCAAGGACTACAGAGTCCAGAGAAGGTACAGTTAGTTGCTTAGAGCTCTGTAAGAGGCCAGATAGAGAGAAAAAAAATATTTTTTCAGTAATGATGCTACTTCTAAATTATCATAAAAATATATAATAATATTTCCATGCATTAAATGCTTATTAGATGCTTTATGTACACTGGCTCATTTATTCCTCACAACATATTTATTAGGTAGGTATTTTCACTTTTTTACAGGTGAGGAAATTGACGATCGGGCAGGTTACTTATTTCATATCTCACTTTGTATGCGCTCAAAAAGCCCTGCTCTTGATTACTGTTTGAAGACACGAAGCACCTATTTTTTTTAATTCGCAGGTAACTTTCCATTTCTTTTTTATATACCACTTTTCATGATCTTCACATTTTCCTCAACTTGGAATAGCTCACCTATCCTCCGACTACTGGCCTCACCTTTTGAAGCTAGGAAAACTCATGATAGCTGAATGAATAATAAAGAGGTTGTGGCATATATATGCAATGGAATAGGACTCAGTCATAACAAAGAATATCTTGCCATTTGTGACAACATGGATGGACGTAGAGGGTATTATGTTAAGTGAAATAAGTCAGACAGAGAAAGACAAACACAATATGATTTCACTTATATGTGGAATCTAATAAACAAGACAAATGAACAAACAAAAAGTGGGAGGTGCAGGTGTCTAGTTATGGAAAGAGTAAGTCACAGGGATAAAAGGTACAGCGTAAGGAACATAGTCGATGGTGTTGTGGGAGCGTAGGGTGACAGATGGTAGCCGCACTTGTGGTGAGCACAGCAGACCATACAGATCTGTCGAATCACGGTGGTATACGCCTTAAAGTAATGTAACACCGTATGTCAGCTACACTTCCATTAAAAAAGAAAATAATAGCAACAAAGATACTATCCAAATTTTTAAAAATAAACACGATGGGCATAGTGTATCACAGAAGCATAAACCCTCAATAGAGGACTATGGAATAACTATTGCAACAAACAAGAAAAAAAAAACACAGAAAAACATGTCTTTCTTAAGAGATGGTAGGACTAAGACTCTCCCTGATTCCCCATCCTCAGGTGGGGTTGGGGGAAAGCTCCACTGTGAAAGTGGGTCGGGGTGATTCCTGTTTAATCAGCTAGCGAAATGGGTAAGACTCACTACTTGAAAAATATAGGCATTTATATAATAATTATGATTACAGAAATCACATTTTATTTATTATTTCTTGTCAATGGTTTATGAGAAACATGATAACCTGATTTAGTGTTAAACCAGCTCTGGTTTGTTGTTTGGATATGGACTGAGCCGTGAAGAGCTGACTGCGGGGTCAGCTATGCACCAGCTGTCTGCTCTATATTCTAGCAAACTTCCTTGAGGGAAGTGGCTCTAAGAAATAGCTTGTGTTTATTTTCCTTCTTTCCCACTCCCCAGGTGCACTAATTTACCTTTCTCCCTTGTGCTGTTGTTTAAATCTTCCGTGAGATTATTGTATCAGCAAAGCGTAGTTTTGGGAGGTGAGACGGCTTTTCCTATCTTGAATTTAAATATAACAAGCACTTGTGAAAATTAAGCTTTTCAAGTATCAGAAGGGAAGAGAGTATGCGTGAAAGCCCGAGAATGTAGGAATTTACATGAGGTTGTCACTTATGATTCTCTAGTTGATGATTTGATGAAACCCGCAGGATGGGGAAGGCTTAACCAAGAAAAATAAGATGCAGGTTTTGGAGGGACCCCAGAGAGCTGTTTCATGGGATCCACTGCCTCAGGCATATCAGTGTCCTAAGCACCCAAGTACCATGAGTCTGTTCTCTTTATGAAGAGATCTTCATATATATAACTTCATAACGCCCGTCCTCATTTCAGTGTCTTATGAACACATCAGAGTATACTGAGTTAGTCTCTGGACACTTTGTGTTGTTTATGCTTTCCTAAATGTTGGAAACTGACCATAGTCAGAGAAAATACAGTCTATGAGGTCAGAGGTTATGGAAAGACAAAGAAGTTGGATCAAGTATCTCTCCCACATCAACAAAAACAACAATAGCATTTATTCGACGCTGATAAATATACTGACACATTGGTTCAATTAATCTTCATATATCCTAGATGAAGTAAGTCCCATTATATCTTCATTTAACACATAAAGAAACTACGGATTAAAGAGTTAAATGACTTGGCCAAAATCAAAGTGACCACAGAATGATAGAGCTGTGTGTCTAAGTTAGGCATGTTGGACTGAAAGCACATCTTTTTTTTTTTTTTTTTTAAAGAATTTACTTTTAAGGAACCTCTATACCCAACATGGGGCACAACCCTGAGATCAAGAGTCGCATGCTGCCCCGACTGAGCCAGCCAGGCATCCTGAAAGCACATCTTCTTGACAATTCTACATGTATATGCATCCATTCCTAACATGGCTGTGCAACATAATTATATGATAAAATTTTGCAACAGCTTGGCAGTTCTTTGACAACATAACCAGAAAGAATGATAGTTCAAGCATGACATGTTATAAAGAAAGTAATTTTTTAAAAATATTGTATTTACTTTATTTTGAGAGAGAGCACGTGAATTGGGGGGCAGAGCAGAGGGAGAGAGAGAGAGAATCTCCAGCAGACTGCACTGAGCGTGGAGCCTGACTTGGGGCTTGATCCCACGACCCTGAGATCATGACCTGAGCTAAAATCAAGAGTCAGATGCTCAACTGACTGAGCCACCCAGGTGCCCCTAAAGAAAGTAATTTTGGTTTATTTGACTAGCTGCTAATGTCACCCAGCAAGATGGTTGGGTTCATTGAATTATGGAACTGGTCAACTTCTCTGTGTTTTTCATAAGTATGCTCTAATATCCACAATAAAGGACTCAAAATCACAGGGGAAAGGTAGAGATGGATATAAATAATTGTTGGAATTAAGGAAGAATCAACAAATACAAATAATTAGAAAGCATTGTAACCTTGTAAATGTTCATTCACTCATTCAGAAGATATCTATTGAGTGCCAAGCATTCTTCTAAATGCTAGAGACATGGCTCCCACCCCTATCTTATTAGACAAATGATAAAGGAATGTGGTGTGTGAGTGCACACATATGTGTGTGCAATATTTTTAGGTTATAAATTCTGTAGAAAAATAATGCGAGATAAATGGAGAATAATTCATTATTATATAGTGTGATTGAGGAAGATGTTAGTGACATTTGAGTGGATCCTTGAAGGAAGTGAGCAAGCAGTCACATGACTATGGGTGCAGGGGGGACAGCAGGAGCAAAATCTCCAAAGGGGAAATTTGCCTTCAAAAATAGCAAAGAGAGCAGGATGATGGAGATGAAAGTGTAACTCTTTAAGAAATTCCTCTAATATTTTTCTCTTATCCAAGTGCATTATCTTGTACCTCCCATAAAATGTTAAATAATAATGGTAATATGGGAATGTTTGTCTTATTCCTAACTTTACTGGAAATATTTTTAGCCTTTCCCTATTAAGCATGATGCTGGCTTTTAGACTGACATAGATAATATAAACAAAACCTCCACGTGTTTAAGTTGCCTATGGCAGTGTAAGAAGCCACACCAAAATGTAGAGACTTTAGATAATAATCACTTTATTATCTTCTGTTTCTCTGGGTTCACTGGACTCGGCTGATCAGTTTTTCTGCTTTATCATTCTTCAGCCTGGGTTGTAGTTGCCTGGAGGCTTGGCTAGGTTGAAGCTATCAGGATGGTTCACTCGTGTGTGGCAGTTGCTGCTACATTGTACGGGAGCCGAGCTGGAGCTCTTCACCACAGTACCTGAGTTCTTACATTGTTTGGTCTTTCCATATGGCTTGGGCTTCATCACATTGACAACTGGGTTCTAAGAGGAAGGAAATCCTGGGCTCCAATGTACTAGAAAATCAAGTTCTCTTCATCCTCTTGGGCAAAACAGTCACAGGACCAGCTGAGATCCGAGGGTTGGGGAATAAACTCTGCCTCATGATGGTGGAGTGACATATTTATAGAAGGAGGGGAGGAATTGACAATGGTTATCTTTGGAGGCTAGCATACCATCAGTTCCCTGTTTTGCTGTTGTTATTATTAAATCAAGTTTTGTTATTATTTTTTATAGTGCTTTGTCTGTCTCCATGAAGATGACCATACTATTTTTCTCCTTGGACCTATTGATATGATGGATTTTATGTTTTTAAAAAAGATTTCATATATTTATTTGTCAGAGAGAGAAGGAGAGAAAGAGTGCACACACACACAGGGGGAGCAGCAGGCAGAGGGAGAAGCAGACCCCCCACTGAGCAAGGAGTCTGATGTAGGACTTGATCTCAGGATCCTGGGATCATGACCTGAGCCAAAGGCAGATGCTTAACCGGCTAAGCCTCTCAGGCGTCCCCGATGAATTTTATGAATAGATTTTCTAATATTGACCTATGCTTAAATACTTGGAATAAATCTCTCTGGCACATGGCTTTATCTGGATGATTCTTCATGAGCTCCTTAGCTACTGTGATCTGAACCAGGTCTACGGAGGCTTGTAAAACCCTCAGATTATTCTCTTTTTTGTACTTCTTTATATACATGGGATGTAATTTTTCCTCTTCTCGATGTGTCCCTCACCTTAAAAAGTATATTTTTGTTTGCAGTTTTGAGACCCGTTACCACGGGGCTCTGTCTCCTCAGCTTCTTTCTACTTCTTCCCTTTTTTTCTTCAGTGAATGCTGCTGTTTTGGGCATCCTTTTAAAAATATTTTGGAATTTATGTCCTAGTTTTACTGGAAACAGTTTCCATTTTTGTTTTCTGTTTTTTCTTTTCGATGGTTTTCAGGAAGAGGAGAAAACTGAAATCATGGTCATATTGGAAGCCCCAATACGTAAATATAAAATTTTTATAGAAGTAAATATACAAGTATTAAACTGGTTTTCACAAGCTCTCAGTAGGCATTTTAGAGTTGAAATTGAGAAGTGAAAGATTTCATTATTTATGAAAATAGGGATGAGATTATTACAAGTTACTTTTTTATGTTCTTTTCTTTGGTAGCAAATACAGCCCTCTCATGGAAAGCTTGGGGCAATTTATATTGCTCTTGGGGAAAATTTTTCTCCTCCATCAACTCCCAACTGTATCTTAAAAATGTATAAATTATAGGTGTTTAACTGATAAGGATTGTTTAAGTATAGTTGGATGCAATTGGGGAAAATGCTTTTCCTTGAAGATTGACCTCAATCATTTCCCAAATTGTGGTGGGTTGAGGGTCTGGAGAACAAGCCAGAGAGTTAGCAAGAGGCCCCCAGGGTGGGGGTGTGGGAAAAGGAAATGTAAAAAGTTAACTTTAGAAGTCAGAGAATGCTAGGGAAATCAAGACGGAAACAAACGCAATCTTCCAAACCACCAACTTTTGGATCCGTAATGGTGGGGACTAATTGCACTTATTAGCTATTCTGTGAATTTGGTAGCGTAGGCCTGGATTTTTCACTAGGCAATAGAGGGTTTGAGGTCTATTATCAATAGTAAACAGTACATTTACAATTAAGTCTTTAGAATAGAGTGTTTTAATATCCAAATGTTCTTGTTGTGAGTCTTTTTAAGGTCGTAAAAATGGATTTACTTTCCTGATTAGAAACAATTCCTCTAGTCCTGCAGCTGGATGATCTGGGCCGTGCAGACCCGCTCCCAGCCCCGCCTCACACCTGCTGCTGAGATAATGCCCACAGTTCTGAGGCGTTTCCACCCCTAAGAGGAACAAGCGAGCTGTATGTACAAGTTACAGTATAGGAAGCAGTACATCCGGTTCTGAGCCTATTTCGGGCATTCACACATCCACGCAGCGAATGAGTGTGCAAAGGGACGAATCAGGATTAACTGCATTCTTAGAGATGCAGTCCTGGGGAAAGAGGATGTATGTGCTTTTACGCTTTTGCTGTACTTTGTGGCTAATTACATCTTATGTCATTCTACACTTGTGGCGCATTTAATACATAAAGTGATTTATTGCTAGTAGGAAACAATAACATTTGATAGTGTTTTCCAGCACACAAAATGCTTTCATGTACATTATACAATTTGTGATTTCTTGGGAATGTTTGGCTAATACGGATTAGTTGCTTGGGGACCCCTACAACACTGTGTTATCAAGAAGACAGGTTACTTCATAGCTACCTGGTTTCAATGCAAAATTACATGTTAGAGAGAGTTGTGGTGGTAATAAATTTACTGAACAAGATATTTTTAGAGGCTCTCATGGTGGAGTGAAATTGGATGATGAAATGAGACTATAGACATTTCTAAAGAGCTTTTAAGGATAATACCCTCTCCTTTTTTTTTTTTTTAAGACTTTATTTATTTGAGAGAGAGAGAGAGCAAACAAGGAGAGTGGCAGGCAGAGGAAGAGGGAGAAACAGACTCCCCACTGAGCAAGGAGCCTGATGCGGGGTTCAATCTCAGGGCTCTGGGATCAGGACCTGAGCCAAAGGTAGATGCTTAACCAACTGAACCACCCAGGTGCCCCTAATACCATCTTTTCTTAAAAACAAACAGACATGTTGAAGTTATCTTATAGGGATGAGATTGAACCCCAACCTGGAAAAGCACAGCTGTGTAAGGCGTACCCAAAGAATATGTTAATATATATCCTTCCTTCTTTTTTCTACCAAGAGAGTTAGGGTTTCTCTTTGTTTCTATTTGTCTCTGTCACTCACATACACACACACACAGACACACACACACAGAGACTCAGTATCAACAATGAGTTGGATTGCACTTATATTTCAGTCTTCCAGAGATGTCCATGAAATTCAAGGTCGGAATGCTCATACTGAAAACACTGCTGCCAGCCTTGAGCTGATAAAATTGGTTTGAAAGTTAGTTTCTGACTTCACAACTTTCTCATGAAACTCTGCTGATAGTAACCACCCAGTGAGGAAAGCACAGACCCGTGGGTGACAGAATGAGGCCTTTGGTCAATAATCAACTCACTAGATGTGCTCCCTCTCCCTGTGCACCTCTGTGGGTCACCTAGGATGATGGTAGAGCAGGCCAACTGATAAAAACGGCATGCATAAATACAGAGCTTGGATGGAAATGAGACAAACACACACACACACACACACACACACACACACACACAAAACCAATCTGTAACTCAAAGGAAGAGCATCTGTCAATGCTGGGAGTTCACTGCAGAGACATGCAATGGGGACCTAGAGACAGACAGACAGAACCACAGGACCTCTTTCTTAAACTAATAGGTCCTACTTTAGCAGTAGTCCCCATGGTTGATCATAACTTCCTCCTTTTCAACTCTACACAGCAGTGTGGGTAACACCTGGAGGAAGCGCCCCCACCATTTTCACAAGCGGCTTTCAGCTTTGAATTTCATGAGAAACAAACTTAAGGTCCATCTCTCTGCCCACGAGCCCCAAACTCCGCTCTCACTCATTCGTAGCACTTGCCATCAATACTGCTAGGTGAGCTTAGAGCAGTAGGAGCGCCTCCGCGTCCTTCCTTCTCTCCTCCTTAGCTCCTTTTTGTTCTTCAGATACGCAGAGGTGAGGAGAGCAAGAAATAAAACCCGTTTTGAAGTTGCGTTCCTCTGCCTTTGTTCTCTTGGAATTCAGACTCAACACAATACCAGGCCGCTCCCATTATGAAGTGGGTCCATTCACACTGAAATCATCTCAGATTCTTTGAAGGCGGAGATGCTAAAACCATTTGGAAATTGTACAGCAATGTTGTATTTAAACCTTTTATAGTCTAAATCCCTCATTTTAGGCTTTAAGACAATCGTATTGAGCGTCTATGATGACGAATGATGCAGTTTTCATCACTAGGGGATCCATGGCGTTCCTGACCCCGGAAAAGGTGCTACATCATTTCTTTGGTGTTAGAAATATAATCAGCATTTATAATCCCGTGTCTACTATAAGCCCATGTATGATGGGGGGAAGAGCCTTGCCTAAGTAAGAGGGGCAGCCTGGAAGAGGGGAGAAAGGCAGTTATTTTAAGGGGGGTATTCACACCACCAAGGGACAGCAGAGAAGGAGGAGGAAAGCTTGGGGGATTTTATTGCCTCAAGAGACCGAGCATGACAATATAGACATTAGAGATAGGCATAATGCCAGAGTCTTCAGTAAAAAATTCCAATTCTGCCTTTTGAATTTCTATGTCTTTGGTCATCGAGCAACAGTGTGCATGAGGGAGGAAGCAGTTAGGCAATCTTTTCTAACTCAGGCAATGCCTGGATGTTTTCTAAGAACTGCAGCTCTCACGTGACGCGCCTGCTCTGACTTAATGGAGAACTCCAGGCAGCCCCGGCCTTCCAACAGCACCTTCCCTGGGGAGGGAGATGGAGTTACGCAGTCAGGGAGTCCAGGGACCAGGCATTCCTGTGCTTGTCTTCATCCTTAGAATACAAGAAACTTCGTTTCTGAGACTTGATGTCAAAATGAGGAAAGAGCACTTGGGACGTCTGGGTGTCTCCATCGGTTGGGCATCCAACTCTTGATTTCAACTCAGGTCATAATCTCAGGGTTGTGAGATCAAGCCCTGCATTGGGATCTGTGCTAGGTGTGGGCTTTGCTTAAGGGTCTCTCTCTCCAGGGAGACGAACCATGAGAGACTATGGACCACAGGAAACAAACTGAAGGTTTCAGTGGGGAGGGGGGTGGGGGGAAGGGAAACAGGGTGATGGGTATGGAGGAGGGCACGTGTGGTGTTGAGCACTGAGTGTTATACGTAACTAATGAATCATTGAACACGACATCAAAAACTAATGATACAGTGGCTAACTGAACATAAAAAAAAAAGATTCTCTCTCTCCCTCTCCTTCTGCCCCTCTCCTCTACCCCATCTCGAAAAATGAGAAAAGAGCACAATTTGGGGAGTAACAGAGAGGAGAATCGCCCTCGGTACTGAGGAAAGGATCCTAGTGGGTCTTAGTGGAAAAAGTCCACAGAGTCTGGGGCTGAAAGAACCCTGTCCTTGAAGAATTATGGAGAAGAATTTTACTTAATTTTCTCCTTCCATAGATTGGATAGACATTGCTCAGGGGTAGACCTGCATTATTCCTTCCGAATCGCTGATTAATTCACCACGGCAGAGACATGCAGTCCTTTCTGACTTCTTTTACGTCACAGAATCATTTCCATAACTGAATTTCTATGATTCGCACATATACCATTAAAATATTTCTGAAGTATTTTTTTCCCTAATAAAGGACAAAATTTAAATAGTATTAGCATGAAATTTGGCTGATCAGGAACTGCTTGTCAAGTTAATATACCACACGGCCTTTCTCCTAAAAGATGTACATTCCCTTTCACGTAGAATTCACCAGAGGAAGGTACTGCAGAGGGGGAGGGAAACTCTTAATGCACATACCACAGAAAGTTTGGGATCCTTTAAGAAAGAAAGTAGGAGAACATGGAAAGACTAAATAAGAACAAAAACAATTTTTATGAGGCTCTTTCTTGAGTATGCCATATATCTTTCAATGGCAGATTATTGATTTTAAGAACCATGGAAAGAAAAAAAATGTGCATTAAATCCTCTGAAGTCTCCATTTTCAGATACTTTGTTTAAAGGTTGTTGGTGTCCATTTACAAAGAAATAGAAAAATGGCAACAACTTTTAATGGACAAATAGCTCATTCTGCGGGCTGATCTTTCTCACCCTCAGAATGCTTTACTTGGTGCTTTTTCTCTGGGCTCTGAGTTAATTGCAAGGTTTGTGGGAATAACCAGACATTGGCTGTAAAACCAGAGCTAAGTGTCTCTGTCAGTCGAATAGAAATTCTTTTCCTCACTTCACAGGGAACAGACTTCTAAACTGTTCATGAGGGGGTGAAAGATGGGGAGGCTGAGGCAGTGATGCAATCAGAAAGGAAATCTATGGGGGGCGTTTTCCTAGCTCCTTGTGACATTGAAGGCAAATAAAACATGTTTTCCCAAATGTTCTGTGGATGCTTTGAAAATTCTGTTAATCTATATTCCTGACCCCTTTCCTCTCCTTCCCTATCACTGTAAGCTCTACCTTGAAACTTTGGAAATCGTTTGAGGACCCACGTATCAAACTAGGCATAATGCGAAGTAATTTCTTTTACTGTGTAAGTTACTATACTTAAGGTTAGTTGATGACGTAGTAGGGTTCAAAATAACTCATGATCTCTTGTACGTACCCTAGAACTCTTATAGCTTAGAGCCTAAGATTCTCCTTGTATCCAGAAAAATCTGAGTTCTAGACTACCTTGGAATAAGATGTCTTTTGTGAGACTGACATTCAATCTGTGGTAATTTGTGAGGTGACCAAATAGGATGTCTGGCTAAATCAACTTTTAATGTGTTAATGGGCAGAAAGTAAATGAAGCATAAAAGTCATTCAGAATGATTTGTAGTCTCCTGGGTACCAAATCCTAGTAAGACTAGCATATCTGTTACAATGATCAGGTATTCAGTATTATAAAACACAGCGATCTATGGTAACCACAGGGACCAAAATGTCTCCTAGAATACCAAAAATGTGTCAACCTACGGAGCCAAGATTAATTCTGGGATTTGAAGAAATGCCATGTTTTGAAAGCCTTAACGTGATATTGTAATGTAGATAAACCCGTGAATAACTTAATAGAGACGTATTCAAATGCTGGGGGAGAAATGTAGTCCTCTTCTGTTGGTGACTTCAGTCCTTCACACTAGTCAGATTGACCTAACTTAACTTAAATAACAAGCAAAAAAGAAAATAAAAGACAAAAGTGCTTGAAAAGATTACTTAGTGTAGATATTTACATCCTGTTAATGACTGTACCTAACTATTTTGACAAGATGCCCAATTATACAGAACCATCTCCAAAGCTACCGTGTGCCAGCTATGGAGTCGAAATGCAAGCTGTTCACGATTGACTGAAACTGAATTTGTGAGAAGCAACCCATTAAAAATGGGGAAGTACCAGGTCAGATTTCTATGAAAGGAGCTGGAAAGATCTGGGTGTATTGTCTGAAGACAAGGAGGTAAATTTCCTCAGTCTTCAAATACATTAAGAGTCATCATTCCGAGGATGATAATAAGGAGTTCTCTGTTTTTGCTGAGCTTGAGGGAGAGGAAATAGCTCAGATCTGGGGCCTCATGGATTCCGTTTATCTAAAATGAAGGACTTGATAAGAAGAATTAGTAAGAGGGGTAAATGAATGGAATGAATAGAATAAAACCTCTACAGCAAAGTTTGTACCTAATATTGACACTTAAAATTTAACATTCGTTCTCTCTTTTGAAACGTTTGGTTAAAAACATGTCTACTATAGAAAATTCTTAAGGCTCTTATTTACCAGCTCGAGCTATGGCAAATGTCATGTGAAATTCGTTTTAGTTGAGGGAAGAAGCATTTAGGGCTCATAGTGCAAGCTTATCCAACATGAGCAGAAAGGAGTCTTGAGAGAGAGAGAGAGAGCGAGAGAAACCAGTTTCCTTCTCATATCTCTTACTTTGACAAGTATAAAATGTCTCATTGTTAATGTCTACAAACATGTTCACTGCATTTCTTGCAAATATACCAGCTGAAAATTAGTACACTTTCTAGCTAATGAGTGCTTGTGTTTTATAAATATCATTCATAATTCCTAGGAGTTTTATACCTGTTATACATTAAAGAGATTATTGACTTACTCTTTTTCCTCATAATTAATCTCATTATCTGGAAGAAAAGTTACATGGCACATACTTTAAGGAATTAAGCTTTTCTTTTTGTCTCTAGTATATAACATCCAAGAAGCAGAGATAAAACACAACTCCTTTATATAATTAGGAAAACAACTTCTGCCTGGTTAAATCACTCAGAACTCACAAGTTTGAAATTTGACTGGAACAAAACGTTTTGGAATTTTTTTCCTAGAAAAATAAAATTGTTTTGCAAGTTCTAAAGCAAACCAATACAATAGTTTGGAATGAATGTAAACATGATGCTTAGGATTTATTCTTTTAAGATGTGGGAGGATCAAATTGCAACAGAGAAAATTATCCTGATGATTCATACAGAATGCTAACTTCAGTGTAAGTACAGTGGTTAATACTGTGAGACTCTTGGATCTCATTCATTCATTCATTCATTCATTCATTCAGTAGACATTTCTGAGTGTCTGTTGTGCCATAGGCTCATCCCCAGGCATTGGGACATAAGACAAAACAAGACAGAAAGAAGCTTGCCTTTATGAAGTGCACATTCTAGAGGGAAGCAAGAAGTGAACAATTAAGTAAACAAATAAGATGGTAATTACAGAGAAAATAAATAGGTCTTGAAAGGAAGCTTTATTTAATCCAAGTGGTCTGGCCTCACTGAGTAGATAACATTTGAGCTGACAGATTTGAATCCTTTCTGCCACTTCCAGCCTTGTGATGTTGGACAGGTGACTTCTGAGTTTCAGTTTTCTCATCCATGAAATGAAGATACTTACTACCTAGAGAAATTGTGGGGCTCAAAGAAGTAAGCAAAAGTAACACATGGTTTGACACATATTAAATTCTTAGCTAAATAGTATTAATGAATTATGATTAGTATTTTTTTTAAGTAGGCTCCGTGCTAACCATGGAGCCCAACAAGGGGCTTGAACTTACCCCCTGAGATGAAGACCTGAGCTAAGAACAAGAGTCAGAGGCTTAACTGACTGAGCCACCGAGGCACCCTGCAAGTTATTATTTTTACTAATCAACTGTAGCTATTCCTGCAAAAGGAACAGGCAGCAGTTTTGTCCACTGTGTTGCATTCTGCTCAGGCCGCACAGAGCACTGTTTCTCCCCTGTTGGCCAGCAGAATCACATTCTGAGGCCTGATTTGCTAATTCGTATTAAAACAGCTGGAGAAACTCCAAAGGGAGCCTCGGTCCCCACTGGCAGGACTGTTTGTCAACTGGTTGACTGAGTAACGGTGCCTGAGTCTCAGTTCTGAGATTTCTGCTTCCCCCAGAACTGACACGCTATCTCTTTCAGGAACCAGACTCTAGCCCAAGGAGAAGGCTTTCTGGACGCTCAGTAACTGCTTTTTAAAGAGGTTTTCCATTTTTGTTTTTCCCAAATGTAGGTCAAAGCGTGAAGAGCAGAAGGATTGGCCGAGGGGAAACAGATGTTTATGTTCATTTCATAATCGTAGGGCTGGGTGGATGTGGAAAAACAGAGCATCCAAGACGTCCAGAGCTACACCAAAACCACCCCAAGGGTCCCCAGCTCCTTCCTGTTTTTTTAAGACTCCTTTGCTTCTTCCCCTGAGAGGAGGCGTTCTCTAATTCCCCTCAGCGAGCCCACGGCAGTCTCCCAGTCAGGCCGATGATCGTTCTCCACACAGCAGGCTCCGTGAAGAGAGAGATTCACAGTTGTGGGACTTCGTCAGTCACAGCCGAGGCTTTTCTCCCAGCGGCTGGTGCTCGGGGCACCCCAGTTTGCTTAGTCAGCCCCCTTCCTGCTGTCTTACAATTCCTTCTCATCTCTGTTCTGAGCTCCGAGGCTTCCCTGCCCTCCCCGCCCCAGCTCTCCCCCTACACTGCCTGAGTTTCCGCCTCGTGCCTTCTCCTTCTTCCAGGATCTCTCTGGACACCAGATCTTTGACGAGAGCACGCTGGTCCTCGTTTAGGAATTTGCTAGTTGTTTCTGAGAGGTTCTGAAAGCCTTTTCTGTTTTATACAACTTTCCTTGTCAGAAACTCCCAAGTCAAGAAATTATATATGTATATATTTATGGATATGTATTTTTAAGCTGCTTTTTACTGACTGATGTTTTATCCTAGAACTGTCCCTCTTGGCTTGATTTATAGGCCCCCTATAGTATAAAGAAAGGTTTTCTGAACTTGCTAAATGACATTAGATGGAACTATATGACCTTAGGATGTCCAAAAGATGTTGAAGTGTAAAATGGCAGTTTCACGGGCTCCGTCTACTAAGCAACGCTTAGGATGCTTGTTGAAATTTATATTTACTGCTCTTTCTCTCAGTGGGCTTGATATAGCAGACTAAGGCTACAGCACGGGCTAAAGATTCTGCATTTTCAACAGGCCTGTCTTTCTGATGAGCAGGCAAGTTTGGGAAATACAGGTATGTCATTTGTAGCGGAATAAACACCCCATTCAATATAACGTGCAGGGCAGTTTCTATCCTCTATGTGGGGCCATTGTATTTGGCCTAAGAAATTTCAACTTAGTGATTATGGTAAAGATTACTAAGAGTCTGTTAAAATCTGTTCGCCTTTTCTTCGAGCGTAAAGCTAGCCTCTGTCACAATCACGTGGGGCCCAGGGTCTAACTCCTCCATAATGAAGTGTGAACAGAAGGGATGCACGCCCCTTGTGGATCTGGCCCACACCACCGCGCCTTGCCGTCGCTCCTCCCTCCTCTTTTATCTTCCGCCATCTCAACACAGGCACTACAGAGTCCCAGGTAACCGCAGAGTCACAAGATGGAAAAAAGTCAATCCTTGAATAGCCACATGGAGCAGAACCATCTCGTCAACACGAACACTTGCCCAGTCTGTTATCTGAGCAAGAAATAGAATTCTAATAGTTTGAATCAGTCTATGCTTGAGTCTATCTGTCACAGCGTCCTAGTCTATTGAGTGTGGTGTCATTACAAGAACCTAAAAAAACCCAAACTGTGCTGTTGGCTTAGCTGTTCAGTGGCAAGAAAACAGAACAGTCTGGAAAGATCAAGATCTATGCTGTCCTGTGGCAAGACTGTAGTTTTGCAAAACTGTTGTCTGTGAAACCCGCAAGGTAAACTGAGTTCCTATAGAGTCTACAGCACTCGAAGGAAAGATTGGGGAAAACCCGAATGTTATTGTATGTAACCGTCACATATTGTATTTAGCAAGGGGTTCTAAGAAAGAAAAGAGCTGAACTGGTTGTTTTTTTAAAGCAGAGATTGATAGAACACAGGTAAAATTGATTATTTTTGGATTCCACAAATAGAAGATACAATTAAAAAAGGATTTGAGCCACAAAGGTCCATTTCTCTGTTTAAGCGGGAGAATCAGCTCTGTTTCAAAGATAAGATCCCTTGCATCTAAGCTTCCTGCTTCGTACAGACTTTTGGTAGCTGTTGTTAATTTGAGAGAAAAAAAAAAAAGACATTGGCTGCAGGAAGCAGACAAAGCATGTTTAAGAAGTATGTCTAAGAAAGACATACTTTGGTCTTGGATGTGGTTACTGGTCCATGGAATTTACCAGAAACCTTGTAAGATTTTGAGACTTGTGTTTCCAAAGAAACGCCAGAGTTGGACTGAATATGCTTATAGCTGTAAAACAACACTGAGCCCCCAAAATTGTACAAACAAGAAGCAGGCTGTGAAAGTGTTGTAGTCCCTGAGAAAAACGTGCTTCCCAAGGCCTAATTCAGATGTGTGTTATGGAGGACAGTGGATGAAGAAGAACCTCCCAGACCTGAGCCAGGAAAAGTCAAGACTAATGGAGGCGAAGTCAAGACTAAAGGAAGCCTGAATTCCTCCTCCCAGAGAATAGCATCAGGGTCAATTCGAGAAACTTCTTCCATTGACAGCACAGAGGGGCTTCCCAATGTTTGCTGTCAGGATTCTGTTAATTGCTATGTGTCTCCCATTCTTTCCTTTTCTGACAGGGTTTTGAATATTTTGGTTATTCTATCGCTGTTCTACCATTGTTTAAGGGGTGTATAAATGGGGCAGATGATGAATCTCCTATCGGACCACCAGGAGCCATGTCTCCATCAGATGGAAACACCTGTGTTTCACCTGCAAACACCAGACTCTGATTTGTTGTGGTGACAGAATGGGACTCTGGGCGGTCCCTCTGTGGAAAAGGGCAAGTTGGTTTTACATGGGGGAAAAAGTGTGAAAGGATATTTAGTGGCTGAAGAGTCTGATACAAGCAGAGATGCCTGGTCTCCGCTGAAATCTATTCTTCCCTCTCTTGGTGGGCTTCCTATCCCAGGCTCTCTTAGACTGAGGTGTGGCCTTGGGACTCATTTACAAGTCCTCCGGAGTGTGACTGGAAATGATGTCTGTCACTTCCAGGCTTGGCCCATAAAACTTTCCATTTGAGTTTGTCCATGTTCTTTCTCATTAGGCTGGTTGGAGGCAGATAACTATGAGATCCCAGGGGATGGCAAGGTCACAAGATGGAAGGAGCCCAGTGTCTAAATGACTAAATGGAGGGAAGCGGCCCCACTGACTTGAATACTTGCCCAGGACCATCACATCAGCAAGGAACACCCTGCCAGGGTGTTGATCCCTTACACGTTTGGGTTAGGTTAGCATACCCTAACTAACAGTGGCTTTTTGATTAATGTTAATAGATAAAACTCTACACTCCTTATGTTATTTGTTTTACTGCTTCATGGCCTCCATTTGCTCCTTTACAAGTCATTTAACCTGGGGCATATTGGTTAATATTTTTGCGCCTTGATTTCCTCATCAGTGAAACTGGGAAAAGAATACACCTCATAAGATCATTGTGAGGAGGCCATGAATTGATGTATGAAAATATCGCAGATATGCCTGAATCATAGCCAAGACTCTGGAAGCGTACGGTGACTGTTATTGCTGTTAATACATGCACTAGTAACACTCGAGTTTCATCATTAACACTATTACACCGCTTGTTGGATCACACATGGCTGTAATGAGACTCATGCTAACGCCGGAAATGAAGAGCACCGGAAATAAAATCTGTATTTCACAACCAAGACAAAACCAGGTGGATGCACATGAATCAGGTCCTTCTGTTTCATGAAAATTGGGCACATTCAAGAAGTCGGTGGACTTCAGAGCTTTCAGGAACAATGCCAGGACACTCTGTGACTCACGGTTGGTCTCTATTGAATTCATGATGGAATTTATCCTGACTGCGTTACACCTGGAAATGAACTGTTTGGATTCTGTTGACTATCCCAGCAGGTGGCATGGATTTTTGTATGTGGGAAGGTGAATTTTCAGCATCATATCAGCACCTGCGTCCGTACACAGGGGGTAGGGCCTCGATCATAGGCCCTTGCAATCCTGTGCTCAGGATGGATGAGGGAGAGCATTTCTCTTGAGTTTTCTTACCTATCCTCTCCTGGGAGTTCTGAGTTTGTTGTCCGTCTTCATGCTGCCTTTGTAAAACAGGCAAACTGTACCCAAAACATAAACGTCCATGTGCTGGGCCGTCCCTGAGCCAAATTTGCTACTTGTCTCACACTAAGAGGGAAAAATAGCAGATTTTGAAAAAAGCTATTCCAGAAATAAAATACTGTTTCCCTGAAGCCCAACCTCCATGGGCAGGTTGGTAGTAAAATTTATGAAGGATTTCTTAGGCTGGACGTGAAGGGAGTCAGGCCATGTGGAGCTAAGTGTCTTGAGGTCACAGGGAGCCTGTCCACTGAAGCCTGAACTGGTCTTGCTCCTTGGTTTGTTGCCAGCTAAAACTGGAATGCGGGACGGCTGGGAACTGCAGACGCTCTTTCCAATCCTGGGAGCATGGTTGTTTTTGGGTCACAGATACTTAATTTTCTTTATCCCTCTGCTATTCTCCTTTCTTACTCCCAAGAGCTACAGCTCACAATTTACCATCTCTGCAGTTCGCTTTGGCTTTCGGAGTGTAATCTGCACCCTTGAAGCCTCTGAGTGCGCTTGCTTTCCGAAGCATCGCAGGGTGGAAGGAGCTGTCTGTGTAATTCCCACCACTGCACCTTTGGTGTGGCCTCCAAGGGTCCAGAAAAAGCATCAGCCGCACATTACGCCCCCTCGAAAGGAGATATTGGGGGGTTGGATACCTACAAGATTTTATGTCTTTGAGCATCGTTGCATTTAGAGGGAATGGAGTCAGTGAATCCACTGGTCCATTCTTGTCTCCTCTTACACAAACTTCTTTTATATTTTCGTCTAAGGTTAAAATCTGGTGAATTAGTTCATAGTCCCATGAGAGTTGTTTCAGGTTTCCTTTGGGCTTACAGAAAATGAACCTCATCCCTTCTCTAGAGACTCTCAGGTGTCTTCAGAAAAAGCAAAAGAGAAACTCCTGAGTAAATATTCCCGAATGGGTAGAACCATGTCACAAGTCTGTACAGGCCTGGGGTTTGGTTTTATTCACTTTCTATTATTTTGTGTTACTCCCTGGATTGGAGAGTTTCCCCTCCTGCTCTGGCAATCAAGGTTGTGATTAAGTCTACCTTGGATGGGTCGCCATTTAATTAGGTGAAAAAGTTCTCTGTGAAAATGACTTCCTTTTACATCTCACTCAGCTGATAGAGCAACTAGATTCCCACCCCCCCCCCC